>NC_086158.1:922317-1228089 GCF_035149785.1 Candoia aspera | reverse complement strand
TTGCGAAGCGGGGCATCACATGTCAAGCCATGCCCATTGCTGCTCACATTGCTGTCTTCTGGACCAGCTGAAGCTACTGGGTGGTCTTCAAGGACAGCCTCATGTACAGGATATTGCAGCAATCAAGCCATGAAGTGACAAAGGTGTGAGAGAGATCTGGAGGGCCTGTCCAGGAAGGGGTACAGCTGGTGCACCACACAGAGCTGTGCAAAGGCCCTCTTGGCCACAGCTGCCACCTGCTCTTTGAGCAGGATTGTAAGTCCAAGAGGAACCCTGGATTGCACACCAATGGGGAAGTTGTTAGCAGATTGCTAGGAAAGCCTTTGGCCCAGGAGAGATCAGAAAAGTCACACACCAGGCATTTCTATAAAAATAATTTTATTTACAGAAAGCAAACATATTTACAGGCTCTCAGTGAGAGCTGCTTAACTCTCTACATGCCTACACAGAAGGGAAACTGAAACTAAAACAAGTTCAGGCAAGTTCCTCCCTTAGGCAATGCAACCATTAACATGTGAAAAGGGGACAATTAAATCCAACCTCTTCACCCAGCCAAAATGATTAGTTACCATAGTAACCTTAATCTGTAGTAGAAAACATATTAACAGAAGTGCCCCCCAAGGTCAAAGTTGGAATACCCCCAGATCTGGGTGGTCCAAACACGCACGGCCACTCGGTCTTGGAAGGATTGAGTTGGAGGTGGCTCCTCCGCACCTGCTGCACCTGCTGCACAGCCTCCAGGCACTGGGAGAGAAGCTCGGAAGCCTCACTGGGCTGGTCCGGAGTCAAAAGATATAACTGGGTATCATCAGGGAACTGATGGTACCGAACCCCAAACCGGCTGATGACCTCATCTCGTGGTTTCTTTCTTTCCTTTTCTTTCCTTTTTATTCTAATTTTCCCTTAAATTGTAGCTTGGAGTAGATTTTTATTGTTTTCCACAGTTCTTCCCACCGGTCCACCATAATGACCTCTCTCAAATTTTGCATCCATTTTATTATACGGTTTTTAATTTGTTTTCTCTCGGTATGCTATTTCAGCCACAGTTTATAAATAGGTCCTAGTAAATGACCTTGGTTTTGTATAAGTTTTATTAGAAGTTGTAGAGAGAACATAAAAACTAACACAAACTAATACAGAATAAAGAAAACAAAAAGAGAAAAAAGAAAGAAGATAAGGGTGCAGGGAAAAAAAGATAGAATAGAAAGAAAAACGTCTGGTGGACGTTGTCACGCCCAGGGGTCTTTGGGAGGGGGAGACGTTCTTGGATGGCTCCGCTATGATTGACATTCTTCCTCTCTCTGCGGAGATGGCATATTTTAAAATTTTCTGATTTTATAACTTTGTGACAATCTTTTAATAATCACTTTATCTCTTTGTAATGATTGTTTTTATTTATTCATTCACGGTTTTTGTCTTACTGTTGTATGGCCGCCCAGACTCGCCTGGTGTGAGATGGGCGGCCCCATAAATGGGAGTGATAAATGAATAAATAAGTAATAAATGATCTTGGCTTTGTACAAGCATTTCAAATCTTGTCAGCTTTCTCAAAGAGCCTCCTTTTTTTGACTTTTGACTTCTTTGTCTTGCCGGATATTTGTAGAGGCGCCAGCCCCGTGGTGCAGGGGATTCTTTGGGGAAGTGGTACGGACGAGCGCCGTACAGACTGGCTGTATTATTATCCCTGTGCTTCGGGGGGGGGGGTTGTTATAAAACCATTAACAAACGTACTTATGACTAGGCTTACACAAGACCGTATCTCTGCCTCTGTCTCATTCCCATGCCAACTATCATGGCGTGTTGCCTGAGCCACTGTCTTTCGCCACCTTTAAGCCACCTGCAGTTGCTGCCTTTCCAAAAGGCCGCTGAAGGGCGGGCCTGGCAGTGCCTCGGTTGGGGCGATGGGAGGAAGGGAAGGTGCACCACCAGGTGCTGGCTGGCTGGGGCTCCTCTGCATTGCTGCTGGAGTGGTGAAGTTGTTGAGCTCGGCTTCTGCCTTCGGTTTATCTGCTGCTGGTGGGGTGAGGTCCAAACCTGGGCCTCCCTCACCTCCGATGCCTCTGGAGCTGATGCTGGATGGCGGGTGCTTCTTAATCGGTACCCAATTTGATTGCCCCGGGCTCCAAAGGTCACCCCAAAGCATGGGACCCCGGACCCCTGGATCTTTGATTCCCTACAAGGGTTGGGGAGACGTTTTATTTTGAAAAAATATCCAGGATACAAAGTGAAAGAAATATAGATGGGATGTTTTCTATAGCTATTTTCTTGTTCTCTATTAACGACATAGAATAAAATCCAATGCTTTGCTACTGTTACTATACTGTACTCTATCGCTCCTGTACTGTTACTTCTCTACTACTGTTATAGGTATACTATTACTGTTTTCTCCTCCTATTACTAGCACAGAGCAGTGTTTTGCCCTTGCAGACCTTGGGCTGGCTTTAAATCCCCCCTCTCTCTCTGGGCATTTCTTCTAGTGTTTTTTTTTCTTACTGGGCAGCATGTAAAGTGCTGGCACCTTCTCAACGTTGGGCTTGGCTGTGCCTCTTCTTCCTCCGGACCCTTCAGTCCCTGTGAAGGAGAAACTCCTCCTCCTTGGCGGCTTTCTGTTCCTTGCTGCTGCAAAACGCCTGTGTCTCCTCCCGCCTCGTCCTCCACCTGCCTTCAGGTTGCAGCATTTATAGGCCACCCTGCTGTGCTGGCACTGGGGAGGGGGCTCCGACAGGAGGGGAGGGAGGCAGCCCAGGGGCCTTCAATTGGTCACCAACAGGCTGCAAAAGCCCAAAGTCACTCCATCTTGCCAGGGTTGAGTCAAAGTCAGTCCCTCCCCATCCAGACCCTCACAGCCTCCAGGCACTTGGTTGATACGGTGACAGCCTCACCTGCGCAGCCAGGGGTGGAGGTGTATAACTGGGAACACTGATGATACCACACCCTGTGCTCTCAGATGACTGTGCCCAGCAGTTTCATGTTAACATTAAAGAGGAGAGGAGAGAGCCCTGAACCCTGAGGCACCCTGTGTTGCAGGGGCCTAGGGCTTGACCTCCCCCCCCCCCAACCAACACTGACTGAAACTGGCCACAGAGAAAGGAGAACCACCGCAAAATAGTGCCTCGCACTCCCAGCCCTTGACGCAAGCTCAGAAAGATACCAAGCTCAATGGCATCAAAAGCCACCAGGAGGGCCAGGGTGGACACACCAACCCATCCTGAGCCCTTTAGAGGTTATCCATGGGTGTCACCAATGCCATCTCAGTGCTGTACCCCAGCCTGAACCCAGGCCGAAAAGTGTCCGGATAGTCTGCTCCATCCAGCGTCCTCTGGAGCCAAGTGCCAACTGCCCTTTCCACAGCCTTCCCCAGAGAGGACTCAAGTTGTCTAACACGGCTGGGTCCAAGGATGGCCTCTTGAGAAGGGGGTGTACCACTGCCTCCTTTGAGGTGGGCAGTATCACCACCCCCACCCCCACCCCCACCCCTGCAAAGAGGCATTCACCACTGCTTGGACCCAACTGCATGCCACCTCCCAGGAGGCCTTGACCAACCAGGAAGGGCGCAGGTCCAGAACACAGATGGCCGAGCTCACAGCCAGGAGGATCCTGTCCACTTCTTCAGGACCAAGCAGTGCAGGCTCCTCCCAAATAACAGCACTCGGATGTTCCTCAATCACTGCCACAGGGTCCGTCCAGCCAGAGTCCAGCTCTGAGCCCAGTTGAGTGACTTTAACAGATGCCGAGAATATCCCTCACAGAAGCCCTGTAAGAGCTTCCCTAGCTGCTCCTTGTGTGGGAGGAGGTAGAACCTCCAGGAAACAGAACCTCTGCTTGGAACCTCCAGGGAAAATAACCATTCCAAATTGTCAAAAGCCTTTTTGTGTGTCTGAAAACATGACTGCTGCTTTGTTTTCTTAGTGTGGATGTATTCTACTGTATTTATAATAATTGAACTGTTGCCCATCATCTTCTACCAACTGCAAATCCATCTGGTAGTGGTAGGGTCTACCCCACATTATTCTACTTTACCAAGAAGTAGGCTGTGGTCTACTTTATCAAATGCCTTACTGAAATCTAAGTATACTATATCCACAGCATTTCCTTGATCCACTAATTTAGCCACTTTATCAAAGAAGGCAATAAGCTTTGTTTGGCATGACCTGTTCTTAACAAACCCATGCTGGCTTCCAGTAATCACCTTGTTCATTTCTAGGTGCTCACAAACCTGCTGCTTGATTTCCTTTTCCAGGATTTTCCCAGGTATTGAGGTCAATCTGATCGGTCTGTAGTTTCCCGGATCGACTTTTTTCCCCTTTTTAGAGACTGGAACCACCTCAGCTCTTTCGCAGTCCTCTGGCAGCTCCCCTGTGCTCCAGGAGCTCTCAAAGATTTCATTTGGTGGTTCCGAGATCACATCCAGCAGCTCCTTCAGTGCCCTGGGATGTAAGCTGTTTGGTCCAGGAGACCTGAACTCGTTCAAAGCAGCAAGGTGTTCTCCTACCAATTCCTAACCTAGTATAGTTTAGTATTGATTAGCCATTAGGCCATGTCAAAGTACAGGATATAAAACATAAAACATCAATAAGACTGCATGTAAAAATAGAATAAAAGAAACAAATTAGATAGGAAAAGGAATCAAAATACAAAACGTATTTCTGAATCACCCCTGCAATTTACCCCAATCAGGCTCACATATGCAGATCTCAACTGAACTGTTTTATTCAAATAAAGGGCCATGAATTCTGACCACACATGAAATATGTTGTTTTAATATAAAGATCCCAGTAGGTTGTTCATCAAAGGTGTGGTCCTAGATACCGATCTCTCTGTTTCTTATACAATTGACATTAAAAAAAATACATGTGTTCAGTCTTCTGTCTCTGGAGCTCCGCAAATGCAAGTACGTTCCTTACAGGGGACTTGGTTAAATCTTCCGTATTCAACCATTGTGTCCAGCTGCTCGGATCTTGCTCAGGTAAATACAGCCCTAAGATGTTTAGGCATTTCTGTGTTTAGATACTTTGGAGGGTATGTTTATAGTGGCTCATCCATTTCAGTGTGCTGGCCTTGCTAAGGATGGCTACATCTGTCTATGCTATGGAAACTGACAGACTCCCAAAATTGTGTCTGTTAGAACAGACAAAATCTCAACCACAGAATTCTTGGATTGTTCAACTGACAACTTATATTAAGAGCTCCCTGTCTCTTGTACAACTGGAGAACAAGCTAAAAAGATTGCTGCACAATTCCTTACCTATTTTGACCTGTATTCCTCTTCTGTCTTCCATGGTGCTGCTTTTGACTAGTTTCCTTTTGTGTAAAGACAGAGGCAGAAATAGAATTAAGCAGTTCTGCCTTTTCCCTGCTGCCCATCACCTTCTTGCCATCTTCTCCCACTGGTGGACCAACCACTTCCTTGACTTTCCTCCTCCTCCTTACGTATTAAAAGAAACTTCCTTGTTATTTTTGGCATTTTTGCTTCCTTGAGTCCAGTATCTCCTGTACTTCAAAATGCTGTTGGTTGTCTATCATGATGGGTGGAGGCGGGGTTTCCTCTGTGTGCCATTTGGATGGGCTTGTTGGTTTCAGCAGGGCACAGTGGAATACCGGATGGACCCGTCGTAAGTTGTGAGGCAGTTCCAGCTTGAATGTGACTGGGTTGATTACTTCTGTGATTTTAAAGGGTCCGATGAATTTCGGTGCCAGTTTCTTTGAGGGTTGTGAGGTCTTTATGAACTTAGTGGAGAGGTAGACCCTATCTCCCACTTTGTAGTTCGGTGCCTCCGCCCTGTGATTATCCGCAAATTTCTTGTACGTGGTTTGGGCGTCTGTGAGGGCTGTTTGGATGATTGGCCAAGTAGTTGCCAGTTGTGCCGCCCAGTCGTCTGGTGAGCAGGGTGGGGCATCTGATTGCAGTAGTTCTGGTATCGGTACAAAGTCCCTTCCATAGACCACCTTAAATGTGGTGTGGCCAGTGCTCTGGTGTACTGCATTGTTATAGGCTACCTCTGCAAAAGGTGGTAGGTCGACCCAGTTGTCTTGTTGGTAATTTATGAATGCCCTCAGGAACTGTTCAAGGGTTGAGTTTAGGATCTCTGTAGATCTGTCTGTGTGTGGGTGCCACACAGTGGACAGTGCCTGTCTGGTGCCAATGAGTTTTAAAAATTCCCTCCAAAATTTTGACGTGAACTGTGTGCCCCTATCGGTCACCAACCAACAGGGGGCGCCGTGGAGTCTGTATATGTGTGTCAGGAACAGGCGTGCCAGTTGTTGCGCGGTGGGGATGGTCGCGCAAGGGATAAAGTGTGCCTGTTTTGAAAAGTAGTCTTTTACCACCCAGATGACTGTTTTCCTTTGGCTGGGTGGGAGGTCTACAATAAAATCCATGGAAATTTCCTCCCAGGGGTGAGAGGGGCTGGCTACTGGCTGCAGCAGCCCTTGAGGTTTCCCCCCCTTCCGTTTGGAGGTGGCACATGTGGGGCAGGTGGCGACGTCTTTAATGTTTTTTCTCAGAGTTGGCCACCAAAATTGCCGTCTTGTTAGATGTAGGGTTTTTACGAACCCAAAATGCCCCGCAGTCTTGTCATTGTGTGAGCGGTTTAAAACTTCCCCCCGTAATGACTCTGGTACGTACAAGACTTTCTCTTTCCAGGCTAGGCTGTCCTTGATAGATACATGGTGTCGGTTGTTTTGTAACCATGTATCTGTTTGTAGTGCTTGTGCGAGTTTTTGTTGCCAGTTTGGTGACATTGAACGGCGGCTCCGTTCGTTTTCTGGCGTTCGTGTTGGCGTGCGCTGATTCCTTGTCTGGCTGCGCGTGACAGCTGGGCAACACAGTTGTTTGTTGGTCCATACCGTCCCCACGATGTCTGAGGCTTGCGTGTCGTCCTGTGGCCGTCGGGAGAGGGCATCCGCCAGGAAGTTCTTCCTACCCGGTATAAATTTCAGCCTGAAATTGAACCGGCTGAAGAACTGTGCCCAGCGCACCTGCTTCGGGCTGAGGCGTTTAGGCGTGCTGAGAGCCTCCAGGTTCTTGTGGTCTGTCCAGACCTCGAAGGGGCAGGCCGCCCCTTCCAGCAGGTGCCTCCATGTTTCCAGAGCTGCTTTCACTGCAAACGCCTCCTTTTCCCATATGTGCCATCTCCACTCCGTTTCGGAGAATTTGCGGGAAAGGTGTGCGCAGGGTTTCAGCTGGTTGTCAGAGTCCCTTTGTAGCAGGAGAGCTCCGATGGAGAAGTCAGAGGCGTCTACCTGCACCACGAAGGGCTTGGTGGGGTCGGGGTGTTGTAATACTGGCTCAGATGTGAACCGGTGTTTTAGTCTCTCAAACGCCGTTTGGCAGTCAGCTGTCCAGTTTAGCAGCGCCCCTGGGTTTCTCGATTTGCGAGTGTCCCCCAAGCCCTTGGTCTTTAGGAGGTTGGTCAGGGGCAATACAATCTCCGCCATGAACCCCCGGTAAAAGTTCGTGAATCCGAGGAAACTCTAAAGTTGTCTCCTCGTGCGTGGGTGCTCCCACGCCAGTATTGCTTGGACCTTGCTCGGGTCCATTTCAATTGCTTTTGCCGAAATCCTGTGCCCTAAATAGTCAATTTGTTGCTTGTGGAACTTGCACTTGGAGAGCTTGGCAAACAGCTCTGCCTTGCGAAGTTTCCTGAGCACTTCCCTTAACAACCATTCATGCTCCCTCTCTGTTTCAGTGTATATTAATACATCATCGAGGTAAACCAGCACCCCCTTAAAAAGGTGGTCGCGCAGGACCTCGTTGATTAATTGCATAAATACACCCAGTGCCCCTGCCAGTCCAAAAGGCAGCACCTTGTATTGAAACGACCCCAATGGGCAGTTGAAGGCCGTTTTCCACTCATCCCCCTCCCGTATCCTTATGCGGTAATAGGCTTCCCTTAGGTCTAGTTTAGAGAATACCTTGCCCTTTGCCAGGTGGGACAATATGTCCTTTATTAGGGGCAGTGGGCTTTTATTGGATACAGATGCAGCGTTCAGGCGTTCAGGTAATCTGTGCAGAGCTGCAGTGACCCGTCCTTTTTCTCGTGAAAGAGGACCGGCGCTCCTACTGGGGAGTTTGCAGGCTCGATAAAACCCCTCGCCAAGTTCTTATCTATAAAGTCCCTTAACGCTGCCAGCTCCCTCAGGGTCATTGCGTATATTTTGGGTTTGGGTAGGGGCACCCCCGGGACCAGTTCGATGGAGCAGTCTGTTTTTCTGTGAGGGGGGAGTCTGTCCGCTTCCTTCTCGCAGAAGATGTCTGCAAAGTCCGCGTAGTTTGGTGGCAGGCCATCTGGCAACGTCGTCTCTCTGTGCTCCGAGGTCGTCGTTGCCCTTCCCATTGCTGCCCGGGGGATCCTGTCCCCTGTGGGTGCTTGGTAGCTCCCGTCAGCAAACTTGATCTCTCTGGTTTTCCAGTTGATGACTGGGTTATGCTGCACGAGCCACGGGATCCCTAGTATCAGTAGGGGTTGCCCCACTGGTGCCACGATGAAAGCCAAATTTTCCTTGTGGCTGCCGAGCCTTAGAGCGGTTTCGCCGGCGTATTGGGTGACCGGGCCCCGTCCCGCTGCTGATCCATCAAGCTGTGTAAACACCAAATGGTGCTGAAGTGGATAGCAGCGGAGGTTCAGCGTGGCTACCAGGTCCGGGTGCATTAAGCTTTTTGAGCAGCCTGAATCAATCAGTGCCCAGACCTTTTCAGTCTTTTCCCCATGGGTGAGGGTGACACGGACATAGAGGGTGGGGCATTCTTCATTCACCGCTCTGTCGGTGCGCCTGTTGCACTTTTCCACCTGTCCTTTGGCGCCCATTAGGCCAGGTGGCTGGCGCTTCCCGTCGGCTCGTCGGGATTGCTTCCCTCCTCCTCTGAGCTGTAGGGGAACTGTCTGGCTCGATACTCCCCCCTCGCTGCCGGTCGCTTTCTTGGCGCTGGGGTTGGTGCGGCTGGTGCCCTCCGCGTGTTCTCTCTGGGTGTCTGTTTGGGGCAGGCTGCCGCCTTATGGTTGTCCTTGCCGCACGTGAAGCACTGCCCCTTTGCGAATCGCCGGTCCCGTTCCTCTTTCCATGGTTGGGATCTTGCCTTCCCTGGCCTTGCAGCTGTCCGTGATGGTCTCACTGCCTCCGCCTGCTGTGCTTCCCTCTGGGCTTGGCGGAACGTGTCGTGGGCGTCCTCTGCTTCCCATGCCAGCTGGATCCACTCGGTCAGGGAGTTGGGGTTGTTGCGACAGAGTGCCCACCGGAGCATGTTCAAGTTAAGTCCTTCTTTGAATTTCTCAATCAGGGTCGATTGAGACCAGACTTCCACTTTTCCGGCCAGGGCTTGGAATTCCATGGCATACTCTTGCTGAAGACCCTTCTCCAGTTGACTGCACGTCTTCTTCCAGGGGATGGTATGAAATTGGTTGTTCAGCTCCAGTGGCAGGGACAGTCTTCTCCAAGTGACCTGCAGCCACCCTTCCTCCTCTTGTTGTTTATTTGTTCAGTCGCTTCCGACTCTTCGTGACTTCATGGACCAGCCCACACCAGAGCTTCCTGTTGGTCGTCACCGCCTTCCTTATGGTCCAGCTCTCGCAGCCATATGTTACTACGGGGAACACCATTGCTTTAACTATGCGGGCCTTTGTTGTCAGTGTGATGTCTCTGCTCTTAACTATTTTATCGAGATTGGTCATTGCTCTTCTCCCAAGGATTAAGCGTCTTCTGATTTCCTGACTGCAGTCAGCATCTGCAGTAATCTTTGCACCTAGAAATACAAAGTCTGTCACTGCCTCTACATTTTCTCCCTCTATTTGCCAGCTACCAATCAAGCTGGTTGCCATAATCTTGGTTTTTTTGAGGTTTAGCTGCAGGCCAGATTTTGCACCTTTCACCTTCGTCATGAGGCTCCTCGGTTCCTCCTCGCTTTCAGCCATCAAAGTGGTGTCATCTGCATATCTGAGATTGTTAATGTTTCTTCCAGCAATTTTAACTCCAGCCTTGGATTCCTCAAGCCCAGCATGTCGCATGATGTGTTCTGCGTACAAGCTGAATAGGTAGGGTGAGAGTATACAGCCCTGCCATACTCCTTTCCCAATCTTAAACCAGTCCGTTGTTCCGTGGTCTGTTCTTACTGCTGCTACTTGGTCGTTATACAGATTCTTCAGGAGGCAGACAAGATGACTTGGTATCCCCATACCACCAAGAACTTGCCACAATTTGTTATGGTCCACCCCTCCTCCTCTAGGGGTCCATTTTTCCTGATTGTTGCATCTTCCTTCCTGTGTTCAGTTTGTAGACGGACCTCTGTCTTTTCCAGAAATTCCTCATTTTCAGGGATGAGTCTCAGAGTGGCAGGAATACAGACATCACACACACCTTGCAGATCACCACAGTGCAAGCTTCTTTCTCCATGACTTTATTACCCTTAAGGGTTGTGTAGATCCAGATAGATGTTCCCTTGCAGACTCCGATTTGATTCTTAACTGTAAGATTCCACTAGCTTGATCCTATGAGACCAAGTCCAACTTCTCTGTTGCTCGCAGTGAGCTCCGCTTCACTCTCCCAGATTCCTCTGGTGGTATGCAAACGCTCCCAGTGGGGCAGTGGAAGGTGTTTTCTTCCAGGGGATTTTCCAGAAGATTTTCTAATGTCAGAACAAGATATTAGAATGAGAACTAGGATCAGAACAAGATCATCTGCAAATGCCCTTAATTTATAAGTCTCCTTTTAACTTTCACTCCAGAAATTCTGTCATCCTGTCTCATATCCCTAGCGAGAACCTCCAATGCTAAAATAACCAATAATGGGGAGAGTGGGCATCCTTGTCTTGTCCTCCTTCAAAGAAGCGGAAGCACAATCTGTTTAGCTGGAGCCATTTAGCAAGCCAAAACGGGTCAGGCTGAGCATCCAAGTGCCTGTTGAACACACCCAATAGCTCAAGGAACTTGCCTGTTTTCCCAGGCCTTAGTAGTTGGAGTCCCCTCAACAGAATTTGGCATGGTGGTCCTCTGCATACATCTAATAACGTAACGGCTTATGCCTGGAATCCAGGTCATCTCATAAGCAAATGGCTTTGTCTTCAGTGTGTCTCACACGTGGGATGTGCAAGCTGTTGTGGGTGCAACTGCTTTCTATCCTGGGTCGTAACATACTAACCTGTTGTATCCTGCAGCTACTAGGAACACAGCTTAGAGCTCTAGGGAGAACATTCAACCAGGCCCTGAGACAAATAACTGGAAAGTACAATACCAAGTTAAGTAAGGGCAAGACAGAAATGTAACCCAGAGAGGTAGGCATGGGGTCAAGTAACCCAGAGTGTCCCAGCTGGTAGCAGGTAATAAGCTTGGAAGGGTCTGAAACTACCATTGTCTCTAGCAAATGCCTTATTTCCTTGCTGTCTTGAAGCTGGGCCAGCTGGTGCTTGCCAACACAACGTGGCTATCTCTTCAGACAAGCTTTTCCCCCAGCTTCATCCCCATTGCCACTCCAGCTTTTGCTCTGTGTTCCAGGGTAGGGCTTAAATTGGGTCTTCCTGGATTCTAGGGTAGCAAGTCATGTTCCCACCAAGGTCATCAGGGAACCCGTTCAAACTTCCTAGGTGTCCATAAGCATGTATTACATAGCAAGCTAAACGAATTGGGAGGTTGGGTGTGAGATGTCATAGGTTCATAAAACTGATTGTCCAGTTTAGGAATTTGCCCATGATCAAATGAGCTTATAACTACAACTGATATCCATAGTCAAAATCCCATTGGGCCAAGCCACTGGCCTTGTCATTTCCATTGCTTGAACTACCTAAGCTTAATAAGGCGTCTGTTAAGTTAGCATGTGGCTACGATGCTCCAACATCAAAGCTTCCTTTGTAATGCTGTGAATGCGCAAGAGGTCTGCCTTCCCTACCCAACTGAATTTTTTGCAAAAGGAGCTGGCGAATATTTGAGCTGTATCCCTCACATCAGAACTTCCCTTTTATTGGAAAAACAAAGGTCTGCCTTGTAAAGTGCAGGTTGCCTGCCTTGTTGTGCATCCCAGATGAGTCCTGAACAAAGACATTCAAGGGAAGGAGACACTTCCTATCTTTTCCTAGTCCTGTGGAACTCAAGGATTTCTTGCTGCAGCTTCATCCCACTGGATTTAAGGTGGGAGCAGCCCTTTAACTTTACAGAAGAGGGTTGCAAAGTTAGACTCTGCAGGCCTCTCAGAATGAATGGGGAGTACAGAAGAGAGAAGCCTTCCATCACAAAGTGCTGATTGGGCTGACAAAAGTCTAGATGGTTTGGTATCATCGGAGTTTTACCATGTGGAGCGTATGGAGAGTACATGACAAGAGAAAAGGCAAATATATACACACCGTCGACACAACCATGTACAAAACTTCTGCAGGGAGACAGCAGTAGCCCCCTAACTGGATGTCCAGCTCAGCTATCCAGGTGATCGCTTCTGGTGTTGCTTCGCGCAGATCTTCTGAGGAGCCGGGGAACGCACGTCGTGGGCAGTTGGGCACAATGTGTTCAAGCGTTTGCATATCGGCACCACAGTCGCAACAAGGAGAATCTTTCCAGCCCCATTGGAAAGTGTCACATCTGATTCTGTTCAATTTCGTCCAGCCAGAGCGAGGCAGGTTAAAGCCAGAAGCTTTGGAAGAGGGATCACTAATGAGCAAGCCGCGATGCGGCAACCTGGACCATTCCTCTCTCCAGGCATTCTTGGGGTTGAACTGGATAGATGTTAGATGCACGGTTGTTTTCCAAGCGGGCCTATTGGATTTCAGTCTTGTGGTGGTCTGTGCAATATCCTGATGGATAGGAAGGGCCTTGTCGTTCAACATCCTTGACCATGGCCGGGCGGGGGGTTGTTGTCTTCCGATGTGAGGTGGTGAAATATTGCTGAGTACTGGTAGCCAGTACACATGGGAGTATACATGTGTACATGTGAGAGTACAGTATACACATGAGTCTTAAACCTGTAATTATTATTGGTCCTGTTCTATGGTCCACTGTTTGGAAAGACCAGGAGATGAGTATCCAAGATAATAACTCCCCGGCTATGGAATTCCCTTCACCAAAAATTAACTCAGCTCTCCTCTTCCATTCCTTTAGGGCCCTTCAAGATGGCGACGGTTGTAGCCACACCTTTGCAGTTGTGGGGCAGCTCACGGGGTCTTCTTACATTTACCGCTTGACGTCCCAGCCACTGAATTCCGCTCCTCCCTGACTCTGCCTGTTGAGTTGCATTATTTATTTAAAATTGTGTGAATCCAAATCATTCTGGGTCCCAGCAGCTGACAGCAAGATAAAACACATAAAATCTCCATAATAAGAAAACGGGGAGAAAAGATTAAAAACAATCAAGCAGCGGTGAGGTTTTGGGCTAAATGGCCGTGATCCAGTTTTCTGGTGTCCTGACGTTTTGCCAGCAGCTGTGGCTGGCATCCTCAGAGGCAGAGTGAGCTACTTCTGGACTGGGTCTGGCTGGGTCTTGTTTTTGAACCTGGCCAGCTGACCTCTGATTGGTCCATGTCATGGGATCCAAGAAAGCTGGTTTCTCATTGGTTCTTTGTGTAGGCAAACTTGTGGTTGATCTATTTTTGAGAAATCCAATGGAACGGTCTTTGAGCCAGGATACGGCTCAGTGTTCTTTCTGGTGGGGCTGCTGCAGATTTGTTGCTGTTGATTAGTTAAAGCCTGTTTAATCTTAGTGTGGTGGAAAGCTGGATTCCATGCTTTGTTGACTGTCAAGCTCTTCTTCTTCCTGTTGAAGTTGTTGGAATGTTACGGATCTCAGTGGCCTCTGTGTAGCTGCATGTGATGGTTTGATGTGGTTGCCAGTACCTGTGTGTCTTCGAATAGGACCTTGTGTCCAGTATGAAGCCAAGCATGTTCCACTGCTGTCCTGGACAGCAATGACTCTCACGTTCTTCCAGCCAAGCATTAATACTGCATTTTGTGGTTCCAATGTCTACCTGTCCACAACTGCAGGAGATGCAGTAGACCTCTGACGACGAGAGTGGATTTCTGCCATGCTTGGGTAACCGAATGATGTCTTGAATCTTCTTTGTTGGCTTGAAGGCTGTGTTTCTCTGATTGTTTTCCAGTGCAGTCTGGAACTTTCTCAGCATAGGATAGAAGCATCCTTCCTGTTGGAGGTGGTTTGTTTTTGGACGGATCTTTATCGTCGTTGGATTGCATTGCCCACCAGCCGAGTACCCATTAGCTTGGAGAGCGTTATCCAGATGCCTTCACTCGTCTGCTGATCTTTCAGGCTCGCAGATGCATCAGTGATATTGAGGATGCTTCTCTTCTGGCAGGGTTGATGGTTGAAACCTTGTCTAGATAGCGATCCATGTGTGTTGGCTTTCAATGTTTGTTTATTTGTTCGTTTGTTTGTCATATTTCTTTACTGCCCATATCGTAATAATGACTCTGGGCGGTTTACAAACAGATAAAAATAGAAAAATAACATAGAGTTAAGGTAAAACAATATAAATATATATATAGGCAGTGCAAAATATAAAATATAAAATTCAAGATGGTGAATCACAGTGTTATCATTGGCCACATCAAGGTGCCAACCACCCCCAAGATCGGCTATCCCCCTTCCCGCCCCAAGCAAGGTGGCACAGCCAGGTCTTAACCCCCTTCCAGAAGGCCAAGAGAGTGGGGGCCTGCCTTGCCTCCGGGGATCACTTGTTCCAGGGGGTGGGGGCCACAGCAGAGAAGGCCCTCCTCCGGGACCCTGCCAATCAACGATCTCTCATGGGCAGGGTCCATAACATACCCTCTCTGCTTGACCAGGTGGGACCGGTCGATGTGACGGAGGTGAGTGAGGCAGTCCCTCGGGTAGCCTGGACCCCTGCCATGTAGGAGATACGTATACTGCATGCCCTTGTTGCTGATACTACGAAGCCACTTGGCGAGGGTATTGTTTCCTCCCTGATGGCTCATCTGGGGCTGTTCCTCCTTCTGGAGAGGATGTGCTCCAGACTGCTTCCTTCCTTCCTGACTTTTGGTTGTATCTTTTAAATGACACGTACACTGGATTTATCTCTGTGTGCCTGTTGATGGCTGATTTGCCAGAATGCCAGTTTTCCTTAGTGTTTTTGGCCCTGGCTTGGCCCAGAATGTCACCACTTCCCCAGCTGAAATTGTAGCTGAATTTGTCTACATCTTTGAGAGATTAAGGAATTTTCATCCTTCCTTCTGGCAGACAGTTAATGTTCGTGGATGCATTTGGCCAGCTGTCTGTGCGTCTGTCCTCTGCAGCGGCTGTTGCAGTCCTTAGACTGCACCTTGTAGATGACTCCTGATTTTTCTTCATCGGTTATTGAGTCTTTGGGTTCGCGGAAGATGTTTCGGAGGGATTTTGTTGGTTTGTGTGCGATGCCAAGTGATGCCAAGTGGCGCTAGGAGTCTGTTGGTTGTCCTGGACACGTTTTTGATGTATGGGAGCATTATCCTTTTCATACGTTGTAGTGCTTGCATTGTGGCAAGTTGTGCAGTCAGTACTTTATGATGAAATTGCATGGGTATCTGTTGTCCTGGAAGACATTGTATAGGTGATGTGTTTCCTCCTCTTGGTATTATGGGTTAGCACAGCATGGTTTGTGCTCATCTGAACCATGTTCTTAGGCAGCTTCTCTTGCAAGCAGATGGGTTGTTGCTTTGGTAGTGAAGCGCTCAGTGCAACTTGGGTCTCTAATTTGCCCTTGTTTGCTCTGCTGACGGGGATATCCAGGAACGTTAGTGTGTTGTTGTTTTCTTCTTCTTTTGTACGTTTTCTTCCTTTAAACATGTTGATTGTCTCATGTGTCTTCTCTGATTTTTCCTTCTTAATTCTAATGGTCTCATCTAAATAGCGGATCCGGACGTTTGGTTGTATATGTGGGAGTGCGTCTAGACATTGCATCGTGGTCTTGGCTATGAATCCTGAGAGGGGTGATCCCATGGACTATTGGTGCATTTGTCCATCAAACAAAATGGGTGGTGAGGCAAAGGTCAATGAGCTCCATGGGTCTGGGTATTTCAGTCTTAGTGTTTTCTGTTAAGTTGGCTCTATTGTGCAGTAATGCTGCAGTTGGGTTCTTTTGCTACTTCTGGATCTATAGACCTGAAGAGCGCTGTCACATCAGATGAAGCCATAATTTCATCCTTGATTAATCCTATTCCTCGGTCCTTGATTGTGTATATTTTTTCAAATAATTTTATTAAGAATTATAAATGAGAAGAATAAAAGCCAATACTGGCTACAAAAAGTACAAACAGAAAAATACAAGAGAAAAGGTTAAAGTGGGGAGAAAAATAGAAAAAGGAAAAGAAAAAATAAATAACTTCCCTCTTCATCCCAGCAAGTGAAGACAATCTTAATAGCTTATCACCATCTCTGAATACAACATAATCTCTCTCCACCCCAAAGCTCATCTATTGAGTAAAAAAGCAAAATCCAAATGCTTCGTCCATCATTCTTCGTCAGCAAAAGTTCAGTAACGGCAACCAGTTAGAACTATTTTTCTCTTTTAGCCCTGATCAAATAAGCCAACCTTATATTCCTTCCCTGAGTTTCTAAAAATATATTTTAACCCCTTCAAAAAGAGTCCCGGAGCTAGTTTTCTGTTCATCTGTGTTTCGAGCCAAAAATCTTTCAGAACTTTAAAGTATTTCTTTTGTAACCCAGTAATATAAAAAATACAAATCAAACTGTTATTTCAAACTAAATATGCAACGTACTTACAGGGGATAAATTCTATTACGCATTCAGTTTAAAAACCTTTGGAGTTACAATACATATCTTTTCCTAGTAGTCTGTAACATTCTTAAAAAAAACCCAAGAAATATCCCATAGGGTTTATCTTGAGCTGCTCAGTTTGCGGTTTCGTTTTTCTTTCATCTTGCCTTGATGTTGTCTTGATGGTCTAATGGCTCCTTGAAGCTATCAGTGATGTGCTGTCTTCTTTCCCACCACCTGCCTGCCGATATTTGCATGGGTCACTTTCAGAGAAACTGCTCTTTCTTTTTTTCCCTCACTGCTGGGATAGAATCCTCACATCATACCTGGAATCACATGGACCACTTGGGTGCGCTGCATTATGGCTCAGAAATGATGGCACCCTTATTGAAGGCGGTTGCAGGTGTTTTTTTCCTGGCAAGCCCAAGGAGAGCCCTTGGTGGAGATTTCCAGTTGAACTGAACTGCGGCTGCTTTGATTCCAACAGCTGTTTCTTCCGGACGGTGGGTGTATCCATCCTTGGAGAGAAATTTGGTGATAGATGGGTGGATGTTGAGGCTTGCCTTGAGAATTTAATACACGTCCACGTCAGTTATTTGCCCCTCAAGAAAGGGCTGGAAAGGGAAGATTGAAATCCCTTGAGATCAGAAGGGCCGGAATGGGAAAATGCAGGCTGGGAAGGAGGATGTATCTCCATCAATGTATTGAGTAGCATGACATCTGTGGAGGCTGGGGTGCCATGGACTGGAAAGGAAGCAGAAATGTGAGAGCTGTGGCTCGTGACTAGGAAGAGTCCGTTGATGCAGAAAAGTGCACATTAGAGCTGACTTGGAAATTTGTACAGCAGTGGGAAATTGTGGGTTGTGTGTATGTGTGTGTGCAGCTCTGCCCTGCTTGCCTAGTTTCCTAATGTCTGTCTGTCTGTTCATTCATTCATTCATTCATTCATTCAATTTATATAGCCACCCATCTCACATTTGTGACTCGGGGTGGCTTACAAGATTAAAACACAAATGATATCAGAAACTCAGAATTGGAATCCCTCGAGGACAGGACCCGCCACATGCCAGACCTGATGGGAGCGGTAGATGTGATGGGAAGAGGCAGTCGCTCAAATGGCCCATTCCAAGGCTGCGCAGGGTTTTATGGGTCATTACCAGAACCCTGAACTGAACCCGGAAGCAAAGCGGCAACCCATGTAGCTTGCGGAGCAGAGGCGTAACATGTGCAGAACTAGCTTCCAGATGCTCTCCAAGGGCATGTCCCACGTAGGGCGCATTACGGTAATCCACTCGAGAGGGGATCAGGGCACGAGTGACTGCGCAGAGCCTCCTGATCCAGGGAGGGGTGCAACTGACGCACCCCTGAAGGCCCTCTCAGCCACAGCTGCCACCTGCTCCTTGAGTGGGAGTTGTGAGTCCAGGAGGACCCTCAGATCATGCCCTGGGTCTTTCTGAGGCAGCGCCACCCACCCAGAACCAAAGGTGGAAAACCTCCGGCACCAGAGGCCCAAACACCCAAAGCCGTTCAGTCTTGCCTGGGTTGAGCCAAAGCCAATTGCGTCCTGTCCCTGCATAAATCAAATAAATAAATAACTTGCAACTAACTAATCTGCTAAAACTTATTTAGCAGGGGTGTTCGTAACTATTAATCCTAAGTATAGTGGAAAGAGTGGGGCTTGTAAACTGGCATCCAGAAGCCCTCCCCCGCTATAAAACTGGATATGGAGTTTGTCATCAGAGACGCAGAAGCCCACCCCCAGGACACGCGGAGGGGCAGCGCCTGTGAAATGACGTCTTAGATCACAATTCAGCCAGGCTAATATATCTCCCGATCGAAGAGAATCTCTGTAGCTCAGGGTTGAACTGGGGAGCCCTGGGTGCTCTCTGAGCCTGGTTGTTTCCTTGCAGACATTTCATTGCCAGACTCGGCAACAGCTTCAGTGCGAGGAGGGAGGGGGCCTTGCTCTCAGTTTATAAACCGTGGCTTGCCCTGCTTGTGTTGGTGGGGGGGTTGTTCTCTTCTTGGGAGTTCTTTAATTGGGCTGTTGTTTGCTGCTGGGTTGATTGCCTGAGTTAATAGTTCCTTGATTAGGGTGTATTGTGCTGTTTGGTGGGTCATCTGGTGTTAATCCTAGTGTTGAGAGTGTAAATGTTGTTTACCTCTATGTGTCTGTTGATGGCTGCTTTGTCTGAGTGCCAGGCTTCCAGGAATTCCCCAGCGCTCAGTTTCCCAGTTGAAACTTTGGTTGAGTCTGTCCGTGTGCTGTGAGATTAAGGAGTTCTCATCGTGTCTTCTGACTGCCAGTTGTGTTTGTGGATGCCTCTGCTAGTCTTCTGCCTGTCTGTCCTACGTAGTGGCTGTTACAGTCTTTGCACTGTATGTTGTAAATAACTCCTGTTTTTTCCTCTTGGGCTCTTGGGTCTTTTGGGTTGCTTAAGGTGTTTTGAAGAGTTTTAGTTGGTTTATGTGCTACGGTGATGCCGTGCGGTTGTAACAGTCTGTTGGTGGTTTCTGAGATGTTTCTGATGTATGGCAGCGTTATCCTTTCCGTATCTTCTGTTGGTTGGGTTGCAGTGGGTTGGGTGGTGAGGCACTTTTTGATGAAGTTGAGCAGGTATCCATTTTGTTGGAAGATGCTGTACAGATGATCTTTTCCCTTTTTCTGGTGTTCTGGGCTGCTGCAGTGTGTAAGTGCTCGTCTGAATAATGTTCTTACACAGCTTCTCTTGTGGGAGGTTGGATTGTTACTTCAGTAGTGGAGCACTTGGCTGGTGTGGGTAGCTCTCCGGTAGACTTGTGTTTCTAACTTGCCATCATTTCCTCTACTGATGAGGATATCCAGGAATGGTAGTGAGCTGTTGTTTTCTTCCTCCCTTGTGAATTTTATTCCATTAAAGATGTTATTGATGGTCTTGTGGGTTTCTTCCAGTTGTTTCTTTTGTATTATGACAAAGGTGTCATCTGCATACCAGATCCATACTTTGGGTTGTATGTGTGGGAGTGCTGTCCTTTCCAGACGCTGCATTACGATCCCTGCTGTAAGTCCTGAGATCGGTGATCCCTGGGTGTTCCTCTGATCTGTTGGCATATTTCTCCATCAAACTGAAAGTAGGTCGTAAGGCAGAGGCTGATGAGGTCCATGATCCCGGGCATTTCCATTTTGGTGTACTTGGCCAGGTCTGGCGAGTTGCAAGTTGCGCAGAACTGCAGCCATGGATTCTTTCGCTCGTGCCGGGTCCATGGAAGTGAAGAGCGCTGTAACGTCAAGTGATACCATGATCTCATCTTCTTCTATTTTTATGTTTTGGATTTTCTGGAGGCACTGCAGTGGGGAGTTTGTCGGGGTTTGAGCATACAACGCGTCGTGGCACTCCGTGAGCGATGCACGAACAAATAAACAGTCCACAGTCTATCGCAGAAAAACCACTATATACAGACTTGACTGTGCGATATATCACAATCAATCTACAGACCTTACAACCACTACTACGACACCCCAGCAACCAATACCCATGGTGCACTGTTCCTGATACATCCCTGAGTGCCGTGTCATGCCACACCTCACAGGTGTGGGCGCTGAGCTGATAAGGCAGGCAGCCCAGCTGTGCCCCATGCACACAGACAGAAAACACCATACGGAGTACACCCTGACACCCCTCCTTACTTTTGCTCTGTGTGCATACATAGTATCAGACCCAAACGTATACGCATGGCCCGATGCTTTTGCCTGGTTAGGGATTAGTCGTCATGTCCACTACGTTCTGCTCTGATGCACAATATCTTAAATTTATCGAGCCCTTTTTCACTGCTTGCCGTACGTTACAGTACCCAATGTCTACATGTCTGCACCTTGTGTGCACCCTGTCGTTTGTAGCCCTGGCTATACATGTTTGGGAATCCTCATGGACTGTGACAGGCACGTCCATGGGTATATCTAGATCCCTGAACAATTGTGTACACCATATTAAATCGTTACAAACATCAGACAACGCAGCGTATTTGGACGCTGCCACTGCTCCCTGTTTTCTCGCTTCCCAGCGTATCACTGATCCGGCATATGTTGCCACTAGTCCACATGTGGATTTCCTATCCGTGACATGGCCGGCCCAATCGCTAGCCACACAACCCTCAGCTGTTCCACATGCCTTTGGCAGTCAATCTAAACCCTGCCTCTGTGGTCCCCTTTAAGTGGCGGAACACACATTTTAGTGCCTGCCGGTTGTCTTGTGTAGGCTTAGAAACGGCTCTACTCAGAACGCTTACTGTGTTTGCCATGTCCGGCCTGGACCTCTGGGCGATGTGTAGCAAAGGACCCACAGCAGAACGGTAGGCGCCTGGCCTATCACACTCTGTGCTGTCCGTATTTGTTTGATATTTTTCTACCGTAGGTGTTTTAACGGTTTTACATTTAGTCATATTATGTTCCTCTAGTAATTTTATAATTTTCTCTGACTAAGGATAAAATCACCATCCTTTGTCCTCCAAATCTCTACACCTAAGTAGTCTTTTACTTCGCCTAGGTTTTTCCATTGGAGCTTCTTGTCTAACGTGCTTGCAAATTCCTGTACCTGCTCCCTGGATGGAGCTGTTAGACAAGTATAATCAATGATACAGAGAATACCCTGACAGAGTTGATCAAATGTTCACTCTCCTCTGTGAGGTGCCTGAGTTTCTTTGTAAGCTCTTTAGCTCTGTTATATGTGGGCGTCCCTGGTACGGATACAGTGGGCCAAAGTGGTGTGCCCGGCTGGTGTATCTTGGGGCGTCCGGGGAAGCGTGGGAGGACGGGTCCACTGCTTTTCATCCACCTCTGTTCTTCTTGTGTAATTTGGCCTTTCTTGGTGAGGCTGTTGAGAATTCTCTTGGCCTGGTTGTCTGGTTTCTGTATGGGACTGGTGTTCACCGGGGTGTAGGTTTCTTTGGCCTTTTGTACACACTGTGATCTGTCCATAATGACGGTGGTGCGACCTTTGTCTGCTGGGAGGATGACGATGGTTTGGTCCACCTTTAGGTGTTTGCGGGCTGCTCCATCCTCTGCTATGAGCAGGTCTTGATTCTGTGTCTTTCTGGTCTGTGGTATGATGGTCTGTCTTACGTCCTCTTGGGTTTCTGTAGTGAGTCCTGTAGTTTTAAATGCTGCTTCTAGAGCTGCGACGAATTCTAGTTTATTTGCATCTTCTGTGTTGTAGTTCAGGCCTCTCTGTAGGATATTGTGTTCTGCAGTGGATAGTGTGCGGCTGGACATGTTGACCACCCACTCTGGTTCTGGTGCCTCTTTGTTTCTGGGATTCAGTTTAAGTAGTTTAGTTTGGAGCTTGGTTTTCCTTTTTTTTGGCTTGTCTCAGTGATGTGGTCTTGACTGTAGTCAGCATGTTGATGTGTTCAGGAGTCATAGTTTGTTCTAGTTGTTCTTTCAGGTGGTCTGTGGTGTGTTGATATTTGTTCAATCTGAGATGGGCATCCATGATCATCAGCCGTATCATTTTTCACCCACTTTGTTGCGCTATCTTCCATCCAGCTGTGCAGTTGATTGGAGGTTTGTATCTGACACGGGAGGGCAGGGCGTTCTGTCACAGGCATTCGTGCAGAAAGAACAGCTGTTCTTTGGTAAAAGTTTGCCTACCTGCAGATTTCTGCAAAACCGTCTTCCACCAGGCACCAGCAGCACACAATGATAGACAGCTTTTTTTACATACTTTTTTAACCTGGATCACTGTGGCTCAGCTTTCTGTAAGTGAGCGCACCTGCTGCCTGACCTTAGAGCATGCAGGCGCTTAATTAACAAGGCCGATTGCTTTGTGACCTACCCCTGTCAGAAGAATGCACCAACATGGTTCTCCCTCTGGGGCTGCTCAGAGGCAGCAGGAGAGACCCCGCTCAGCCCCTGAGAGGTTTTGCAGAGGGAGACGCACAGGCAGGACGCTGTGGGGCTGGAAGAGACGGGCGAGCTGTTGGCGATGCGGGCTCTTCCTGTGGAAGCTCGGGGACTGCAAAACCTGCGCATCGCCCCATCCTCCACGCGTGGGGGTTGGGAGCCCAGCAGCGTATCCTTCCTGCCCAACGGAGGCTGGGAATTGCCTGGCCAGGCAAAGCCATTGTTGCACAACATTCAAATGGCTTCATCTGAAAAAGGTTTTCCTGGAGTAAAAGCACAAAGAATAAGAAAAAAGTATCTTGCCACCAAGTAGCTAAAATTGTTCACCAAGCATAAAGGATAGAGGAACGGGGGGGGGGGGGGGGGGGAATTTCTACTCCTCCAAAGCAACTAATCTCACAGCTGTTACCAAAATCTGTCTTTTGAAATAGCTCATTCTGAATCACTGCAGTGTTTTTTCTTGGAAAAAAGGCAATATAGACCTTCATTTTTATGCCATAAAATTGAAAGAAAAAATTATGGTATTTCTAGCCTCAGACTCTGGATAACAATATGAAGGATACTGCTTCAAATGAATGTGTTTGTTGCCCGTATTGCAATTAGGTTGATATAATTGATTAATTGCCATCCATAAAGGGTTCTGGGTAGATATGTAATAGATTTGGCCTCCTGATGACAGAAGGTATTTAACACACACAAAAACATGTTCTGAGTACCACTGAGCTTCATTAAAAGTTAGCTAAATGGCCTGGAGTACAGGCCCTTTAGTTGAAAAAGCGGATTATATTAAAAGTTCAACAAACTGTTAACAGCTAAAATGAGCCTATTTTGTCATCAGATTGCTCTCTATAAAAAAAAGTAGCAAAGTGCACACTTAAGGTGTAGAGAAAAATTTAAGAGCACTAAAATATGAGCAAAATGTCTTAAAAATCCAGTACATGATTCTCTAAATAAATTGTCAGAAACCAATAGACAATAAAGGCTACGGTTACCCAGCTCCAAAACCATTTAAATAATAATTAAAAAAAAAAAAACCTATTGGGACCACTGACTAAATTGAGTTTACAGAAATTGTCTTTGTTAAACGGTTAGCTTCACAACTCTGCAAAAATGGGTTAGTACCCTACAGAAGTCACATATTTATCACACAGCATGTTTGTTGTTGTTTATTCGTTTAGTCGCTTCCGACTCTTCGTGACTTCATGGACCAGCCCACGCCAGAGCTTCCTGTCGGTCGTCAACACCCCCAGCTCCCCCAGGGATGAGTCCGTCACCTCTAGAATATCATCCATCCACCTTGCCCTTGGTCGGCCCCTCTTCCTTTTGCCCTCCACTCTCCCCAGCATCAGCATCTTCTCCAGGGTGTCCTGTCTTCTCATGATGTGGCCAAAGTATTTCAGTTTTGCCTTTAATATCATTCCCTCAAGTGAGCAGTCTGGCTTTATTTCCTGGAGGATGGACTGGTTGGATCTTCTTGCAGTCCAAGGCACTCTCAGAATTTTCCTCCAACACCACAGTTCAAAAGCATCGATCTTCCTTCGCTCAGCCTTCCTTATGGTCCAGCTCTCGCAGCCATATGTTACTACAGGGAACACCATTGCTTTAACTATGCGGGCCTTTGTTGTCAGTGTGATGTCTCTGCTCTTAACTATTTTATCGAGATTTGTCATTGCTCTTCTTCCAAGGATTAAGCGTCTTCTGATTTCCTGACTGCAGTCAGCATCTGCAGTCATCTTCGCACCTAGGAATATAAAGTCTTTCACTGCTTCTACATTTTCTCCCTCTATTTGCCAGTTATCAATTAAGCTGGTTGCCATAATCTTGGTTTTTTTGAGGTTTAGCTGCAAGCCAGCTTTTGCACTTTCTTCTTTCACCTTCATCATAAGGCTCCTCAGTTCCTCTTCACTTTCAGCCATCAAAGTGGTATCATCTGCATATCTGAGATTGTTAATGTTTCTTCCAGAGATTTTAACTCCAGCCTTGGATTCCTCAAGGCCAGCTTGTCGCATGATGTGTTCTGCATACAAGTTGAATAGGTAGGGTGAGAGTATACAGCCCTGCCGTACTCCTTTCCCAATCTTAAACCAGTCTGTTGTTCCGTGGTCTGTTCTTACTGTTGCTACTTGGTCGTTATACAGATTCTTCAGGAGGCATACAAGGTGACTTGGTATCCCCATACCACTAAGAACTTGCCACAATTTGTTATTGTTTCAAATTCCAATGTCTCGTTTCAAGTTTTACAAAGTTCAAGAAATGTGATTACAGTATTGCTTCAGTTACCATGATCAGAAACACGGCACGCAACAGCAATCTGGAATGGCCTTGGAACGGGGAGCGGTCCCACCCACCTTGCATTTCCCCACACCATTTTAGAAAGTGCACACCCCTGCACATCAGGACGGAAGTCTTTGTCGTAATTATACCTCTCCCTATATCCTCCTGGCATTCAGCGCATGATCTGGAGTCTGTGACTGCATACGAGCTGCAACGTGCGCATCAGAATCCCAACACGTGGAAGCCACAGCAGCGTGAGGTTGAGAGCTTTGTCTCAAGTTTACCTCGAGGCAAGAACTGCCCTCGGCCAGAGGCTCTTCCTACTTGGTGATCCCAGGTTATGACCAAGACCAGGTCGTTACTGTGGTCTGCCTGGGGTTATGGGCTTTGAACAGCCACGCTAAACAGAACTGGTAGACCAACTGTCCGCCCATCCCGTTTACTCCAGCAGCGTTGCCCTCTTCCTCGAGGAGTGCCAAATAATATTTGACTTTTTTTTTTAACATCATACAGGGGTAACTTTGATTCCATCCATCACATCTGGACTTCATAGCTTATAAAGCCACTTAGGATATCTTTAGGGGAAAGGAGGTGGTTTTTCCGTGAGGCTGGTTCGTGTGTGACCGGACACTCAAGGGCGCTTTTCTGTAATTAGGCTCACCAATCTCTGCGGCATCGGCCCGTTAGGAGATTATGGCAGGCGATGTCAGCAGCGTTTCTGCAGCAAAGAACAGTAGAAAAAATACAAGAGGAACAAATGCCAGAATGCAGTGAAATTAATACTGCAATTCTGGAGATTGAGTATAAACGTAAACTGGAAATCAGTGCTTTAAACACTACAGAATGAATGTTGGTGGAGAGAGATCGGTTACTTCTTTTCTGTTGTTTGTTTTTATTTTCGTACTGTATAAATTAAAAATGAAGAAGAAAATTACAGTGTAAGTATGAGAAATAGAAGGAATAGAAGTGCAGAACAGAAGTAAAAAAAGAAATACAAACATATATAGACATTTACAGTAACAAAGCGACTTCCGACTTCCTTTATAAAGGATACATACAAAAAACCTTTCACACAACCCTTGTTTAACTTCATATTATTGCTTCTACTTTTCCTGATCATCTAGGACTATGACTAATTGAATCATATGTTACTATTTGACTATGTTCAGTTTCATAGTCAGTGAATGGCTTCCAGCCTTGCTTAAGTTTTATCCGTGTTTTTTCTTTTGTAACAGCCGTCCGTTTTGCCGTTCCCGCTAATTCCAAACGCTTAACTGACCACTCCTCAGCTGTGGGTAATGCCTGGTCCTTCCAATGTTGGGCCAAAGCAGCCTCGCAGCCGTTGACATATAAAGAAGTGAAGTGCCACGCGCTTTTTCTGGGTGAGCGTCCATCATCCCCAATAAGATGATTTCTGGTCTCAGTTGAATGCCCGTTTTTAGAATCTTTTGAAGTTTTATATCCATCCACTATTCTTTAACTTTCTTACCAAAGGTGGTCGAAGGTTCCTTCATGTCTTTCAGATTTCCAGCAGACATTTGATACTCCTTTATTCATTCATTCATTCATTCATTCATTCATTCATTCATTCAAATTTCTGCCACTGCCCATCTGCCCCCACAAGAGGGACTCTGGGCAGTTTACAATAAAAGTGATCAATTAAAACAGTAACCATAAAATATAGATACAAGTACACAAAATATAACTGCAGTTATCAAATATAAATATAAGAATAAGAATAAAACCCAAGTGGCAGATGATCTAACTCAGTTCACATGTGTGAGGAGCACTCTAAGGCGCCAGCCGTCCCCACGCGGAGCTACTCGCTGCCCCGCCCCGAGCGAGATGGCCGAGCCAGGTCTTCAGGCTCCTCCGGAAGGTCAGGAGCGAAGGGGCCAACCCCACCCCCGGGGGCAGCATGTTCTGGAGGGCGGGCGCCACTGCAGAGAGGCCCGCCTCCTGGACCCCGCCAGGCGGAATTCTCTTACTGATGGGGTCCGTAGCATGCCCTTTGTACGTTTTAGAAAGTTTGTCTGGTGTCAGATACCACCTATACATCATCTTATAGAAATTTTCTTTAAGGTTATAGCATACTGTAAATTTAAGACCCTTTAACCACATATTTTCCCATTGTTCAAGTTCAATGTAATATTGAAAAATGTTCACCCATTTTACCATACAACCTTTTACTAGTTCCTCTTCCGTTTCCAATGTTAACAATAATTTATACATTTTGGTTATAAGATCATCATTGTTTGAACATAATTCGGTTTCAAATACAGTTTTATCTCTTTCAAATTCATACAATTTCTTACCAGTTTTAAATCTTTGTTAGTTGCATATATAGAAGCCAACGGCACTTGAAACCTTGTGCGGTCAAATCTCTAGTTTTCAATCTAATGTCCCCTTGATGATAGTCCAACAAATCCTTATATCTTATAGTTACCCATCATCTCTTTTCTGTGATAGGCTTCTTGTGGGGATGCCCACAGAGGTAGCTTGGGACGTATTCTGGGTTTATATTTATTTATTTATTTTATTTATTGTATTTTTACACCACCCGTCTCAAAATGACTCTGGGCGGTTTACGAAAAATTTAAAATAGTTGAAAATCAATTAAAAAGATACATTATAAAAATATAAATATGCAAATACAATAAAAATTCTAAAATGTAAAATATATAAACCCAAGATGGCTAAATTGCAGTCTTGTTAAAATTTCCTGAGGCTGCATCAGGGTGCCAGCCGCCCCCATGACAAACTATCCGAATTAGTTATTCCGAATTCTTAAGATGGCACGCCGAATACAGTGATTTCTAAAGTAGATATTAGTTAGTCCTGAACTCCTCTATTCCAAGAACAGGATCCCAGAGTTACGATTCTGGAATGGTAGCCAGCTCCCTCCCCTGCTCCCTGCCATGCTCTTCAGTTCAGGATGGGCATTTGGGGTTGTTAGGGATACAGGTGGGGTCAATAACTGGGCATTTATCTGGGCAGCAGGCTAACCTACCTTTCCTTCCTTCCTTCCTTCCTTCCTTCCATCTTTCTGTCTGTCTGTCTTTCTTGGGGCATCAACCTGTCTGGAATCTTTGAGGGGCTGAATGACACAAGGCATGCAAAGAACTCCTCATTAACCTCTCATTTTTATTAGTTACAATAAAGGAACCCTTGACTCCATGCTAGAAAAATGAGCTTATTTCTTTATTTAAAAGATTTATATGGCTGCCCATGTTACACAATCTAACCCCGGGCAGCTTACAACAATCAAACCCACTTAATATATTTAATTATGCAAGCACCACTGCCCCCCCACCAAGTTCAAAACCATCACACTCAGACCAGGCACCCTCACAATTGCACACCCGTTGCACAGCTGGTGGGCTTAACTCTCATCCCAAGGTCCGGCTTTTTGGAGGAACCAGCTTTTTCTCCTTCCAGTCCTCCTGGGTTTCCCTCTGTTCACTCTGCAGCTGATCACCAGCCCTCTGCTGCCAACTTGATGCCACCAGGGGAAAGTGAGGACAGGGCAAAATCTGTTCACTCACATATTATGTAGAACAAGTATACTGGGACTGATTTGGACACTTTGTCTTAGTTTTGCATTTCAATGCAAACTTTCCTAATTTTGCACTTTCCAATCAGTGCATTAGCTGAAAATCAGTTACCTTTTGAGAAGTGCAGTTACATGACTTTTTGGTTGCAGTTGTCCCAGCAACAAAAATAAGGAATGGAGAACAAAGCAAGGGAAAATGACAAGAAAAGCTTCCCTCCCTTTGGGCTTTGGACCTGAGCCTGGGTGTCCGATAACCCCCAATTCAGGCTGTAAAGGGTCTCAGCCTTCTCAGCAGGGCTGCCCTGAAATCCATTCTGCTCTGTTGCTGAAATTCTGTTGCTCTGTGTTCCTCCGCCCATTTAGCAAGGTGGTTCTCGTTTCTAAATGAAAGCAGCAGAGCTCAGGAAAGCCATCCGTCCAAATGACAAGCCGGCTTTCAGGGCAGGAGTGGCCGTTGCTCCAAAGTGGTGATGTGGGTGTTTTCCCGGTTGCTGTCCTTGTCCTCTTGGTTCAGGTGTGTCCTCCAGGGCACCAGGTGCAGGTTATCGCTGCTTATCTGAAGTCCTTCTATTCATCTGTATATGAGTCCATGGGTGTGGGTGCTTTGGGTGCTTGGTTTAAGCGTTGATTTGATTATCTGCTTCCTTTCTTTCTTAATGATCATGATCCACGTTGTGAGGCTCTTTGTGCCTTGCAACGGGGTCATGACAGGAATGCAGTAATGTGTTGCCCTGAAGTCTGCAGAAGAGAATCCAATGGAGGCTCAAAAAATAACTGTGTTAACCAATATTAAGCAGTAGCTAACTTACTTGAAGGATAGCAGCACAGGTAGTCCTCAACTTACGACCATTCGCTAGTGACTGTTCAAAGTTACAACTGTGCTGAAAAAAGTGACTTGTGACCAGTCCTTGCACTTTTGACCATCACAGCGTCCCTGCAGTCACATGATCAAAAGTCAGGCCCATGGCAACCAGCATGTAATTATGAGGGTTGCAGTGTCCCAGGGTCATGTGATCACCATTTGCGACCTTCCCAGCCACCTTCAGACAAGCAAAGTCGATGGGGGAGCTGGTTTCGCTTAATGACCATGTGATTCACTTAATGACCACAGTGATTCACTTAACAGCTGTGGCAAAAAAGGTCGTAAAATTGGGCCTGACTCACTTAACGACTGCCTTGCTTAGCAACAGAAGTTCCAGTCCCAATTGTGGTCATAAGTCAAGGACTACCTGTAATAGGTAACGTCAGTAATGGATTGCTTTGAAACAATTTCAACTTACTAAGAAGTTTTGATCTCAAGAGAGCCCCTTAAAACTTCCCTGCCTTCTTTCGGGAACCCTGGCCAAACTATCCTTCGAGCCAAGCTGGTCTGCCGAAATCTTCTCGGATGTCTCCTGAGAGATTTCTTGGGGACCACATGGCCGCAGTTGGCTATTGGCTTCTGAGGTATTTTCTGGACTTCCCATTTTGACTTTCCATTTTTTGGATTTCCTTGTGGTCCCCTCCCAATATAGAGCAGGGTTGAGCGATCAAAGTCTGGTAGGCCTGGCCGCCTGCTGGGGTGGTCCCCTTACAGCTCTTAGTTTGCCTCCCAGAGCCCCAGAGCATTCACTTGCCAGCCTGAAGGTAGCTTTGAAGACTCTGCGCTGCTCTGCACGTCTGGCCTTCCTGAACTGCCATCTCAGATTAGGGTCCCTGCAGGGTGAGGTCAGAAGGGTCCAGATGCTGGCCGCTGCAGTGCGGTTGCAGGGCCGCCGGTTTCTTGGGTGCATCAGGGCCACCATCTCGACTTTTTTGACTGTACCCTGCAGACATCCCATCTCAGATTATTTTCTTTACTTCTACAGGTCTAAGGATCATATCATAAACAGCACGCAGACGCTGAATTAGGAAAACAGGTTCTGGGTTTATTTAGATAGTTACCATCCAGGAAAGAGCCTAGCGTAGCGTTGTCACAGATTCAAATATATTACCTTGTTCCCGCCAATGTTCCTCCCCCCCACCATTGCTCCGCCCTCTTTCCCGGATTTCCTTATTTGGGTATGGTCAAGCCGTGACTGCGCATGTCCCGACCTCTCCCTACTTGTTCCTGCATTGCTCGTTGTCGGGACAATGGTGTTGATGGTCGAGTGCCAGCTCAGCCCAGCTAAGGTAATTCCAGGCTATTGCTTTCTTTTGTCCTGCTAACTACTTCTCCCTTTTTTCTTCATCACTGAGGCTTCCTTTTGTCATGTGGGCGCTGCCATGCTTTGCCCCATGGCAGTGCACTCGTGACATACCACCCTCCCCCAATAGAAAGATGAGGGTGGGGGGGAGGAGAGGGGGGGTCCCAAAGGAGGGGAAAGTTCTTTAAACTGCGGGTTTGGCGGGGTATGCGTCGTGGAAAGCGTGGACTAAGTCGGGGGCTCACACATCGCGAGCTGCTACCCATTCGGGTTGGGGAAAGTGTCGCCATTTTATTAGGTATTGGAGGGTACCCCTGTACTTGCGGGAGTCCAGTACCTCTTTTACCTCGAAATGCTGCTGCTGATCAATCATGATGGGCACTGGGGTTGGTTCTTGCGGGTGCCACCACGAGTGTTGGATTGCTGGCTTGAGGAGGCTGCAGTGGAATACTGGGTGCAGCCGTTTTAGGTTGTGCGGGAGGTCTAGTTTTACAGTGACCGGGTTTACGATTCCTGTGATGGGGAACGGGCCTATGAACTTTGGTGCCAGCTTTTTGGAAGGTTGGGTGGACTTAATAAATTTCGTGGAGAGGTATACCAAGTCCCCTATTTGGAAAGTCGGCTGTTTGGGTCTGCGTTTGTCGGCGTGCAGCTTGTATGCGGCTTGCGCTTCCCTGAGTGCATCTTTGATGACTGGCCAGGACTCTGCGATCTTTGCGCCCCATTCTCCAGCGCCTACTGCTGCCTCTGGTGGCTGTGGGAGTTCGGGGATGGGGACGAAGTCTCTGCCCGAGACCACAGCGAATGGGGTTTTCCCCGTGCTTTGATGGACGGCGTTGTTATACACCGTCTCTGCGAGTGGAAGGAGCTCGACCCAGTCGGATTGCTGGTAGTTCACATATGCACATAGGAATTGTTCGAGTGTCGAGTTAAGAACCTCGGTTGTGCCATCTCCCACAGGGAGATTTGCTGTTGTAAGGGCCTGTTTGGTACCGATGAGTTTTAGAAAGGCTCTCCAAAATCGGGAGGTGAAGTTTGACCCCCTATCTGTGAGTATACGGGATGGGCAGCCGTGCAGTCGGTGCACGTGGGTCAAGAATAACTTTGCCAATTGCTGTGCCGTTGGGACGGAAGTGCAGGGCACGAAGTGCGCCTGTTTAGAGAAGAAGTCTTTGACGACCCAGATGACCGTCTTCTTTTGGCTCGGTGGCAAGTCTACGATGAAATCCATGGAGATTTCGTCCCATGGTCGGGCGGGGCTAGCTACTGGCTGCAGTAGTCCCTGGGGTTTTCCCGGCAGTCGTTTGGTCGCCGCGCAAACAGGGCAGGACTTTATGTATTCCTTGACATCTTTCCGCATCGACGGCCACCAGAATTGGCGCCGGAGTAAATGGAGGGTCTTAAGGTATCCAAAGTGTCCGGCCTGCTTGCTATCATGCGAACGGCTAAGCACTGTCGCCCGCTGTGGGTCCGGGACGTACAGCCGCTGTCCGACCCATGCGAGGCCCTGTGCCATTGCCACTTCCCGGGGTCGCCAGGAGCCATGGGTCTGATGTCAGTGCAGACGCAAATTCCGCCTGAAGCCCCCCCAGCTCCTGTGCGCGCCTGCGGCCCGGGCCAAGCGGCTCTGCCGGTGTTTGTGCGGCGTGAGAGTTGGCCCGATCTGCGGCGCGGCTTCTGGTAGTTGCTGTCAAGCCCAGTTGGGATGCGGAAAAGACCGTTCCCATGACTTCAGGGGTGGGCTCGTCATCTTGGGGGAGTCGAGAGAGTGCGTCGGCTAGGAAGTTCTTCTTCCCCGGGATGTATTTCAACGTAAAGTTGAACCGGCTAAAGAATTGTGCCCAGCGGATTTGCTTTGGGTTTAGGCGTCAGTGCACCCGAAGGGCTTCCAAGTTCCTATGGTCCGTCCATACCTCGAAGGGGTGGGTTGCCCCCTCCAGGAAATGGTGCCAATGGTCTAGAGCTGTTTTCATGGCGAAAGCCTCCTTCTGCCAAATGTGCCAGCGCCGCTCCATCTCGGAAAATTTCCTAGACAAGTATGCTCAGGGTTTGAGGGCTCCGGCGGCGTCTCTTTGGAGGAGGATGGCTCCAATGGAGAAGTCGGAGGCATCTACCTGCACTACGAATTCCTTTTCGGGGTCCGGGTGGGCCAAAATGGGTTCGGACGTGAATAGGGTTTTCAAGCAGTCAAATGCTGCCTGACACTCAGGGGTCCAGTTGAGCACCGCCCCCGGGTTTTTCACTCTGCGGGTCTCTCCCGTGGCTTGCGTGCATAACAAATCCGTGAGTGGCAGTGCAATTTCAGAAAACCCCGGTATGAAATTTCTGTAATGGTTGGCGAATCCTAAAAAGGATTGTAATTGTCTGCGCTTTCGGGGCCTTTCCCATTCGAGGATGGCCCAGACCTTGCCCGGGTCCATCTCCACCCCCTGTACAGAGATCCTGTAGCCCAAGTAATCTATGCTAGACTTGTGGAACTCGCATTTTGAGAGCTTAACGTATAGTTTAGTGTCTCTGAGTTTAGCAAGTACTCGTCGCACTAGCTCTACATGATCCCTTTCGTTCTCCGAATAGATTAGAATATCGTCAAAGCACACAAGCACGCCTTTGAACAAAAAGTCATGTAACACTTGGTTAATAAGTTGCATGAATACTCCCGGGGCTCCTGCTAGGTCGAATGGCAGGACTTTGTATTGAAAAGAGCCCAAGGGGCAGTTAAAATCCGTTTTCCATTCGTTGCCCGCTCTAATCCGCACCCGGTAGTATGCCTCCCTCACATCTAATTTGGAGAAAACCTTCCCCGTGCATAGGTGAGCCAACAATTGCTTCGCCAGAGGCGTTGCATACTTATTACAGATAGATACAGCATTCAAATTTCCATAGTCCGTGCAAAGTCGTAGAGTCCCATCCTTCTTATTGCGGAAAAGTACAGGCGCACCGACCGGGGAGTTTGCCGGTTCGATGAAGCCCCGTGCGAGATTTTTGTCAATAAATTCCCGCAAAGCCGTCATTTTGCGCAAACATTGCATACGCTTTTGGCCTTGGGAGGTGGACATCAGGGAGGAATTCAATACGACAGTCAGTTTTCCTGTGGGGGGGTAATTCGTCGGCTTCTTCCACCCCAAATACGTCTGCCAGGTCGGCATACTGTGCTGGCAATTCCTCCAGTGGGGAGTCCTCTCCTGGAGGTTGAACGATTTCCCCCCTCCCCACCAATACAGCTGAGTCCTTGATCTCAGTCGGCGCTTGGTATGTCCCGTCGGTAAACCCGATCAATCGGGCCTTCCAATCGATGTGGGGTTTTTTACGGGTTAGCCATGTGATGCCCAGTACGACCATGGGCCGGCTTACCGGGGCGACCACAAATTGTATGGCTTCTCGGTGTATGCCGAGTCGAAGGGTGACTACCCCTGTCCCCAGAGTTGCCGGTCCCCCCCCCCCCCGCTGTGGAACCGTCTAGTTGCTAGAAGTCCAGTGGTTCCGGGAGGGGAAAGTGAGGTAACTTCAATGCCGCAACTATGGAGGGGTGGATTAGATTTCTGGAACAACCAGAGTCTACAATGGCCCCTACTGTGACGGTCTGGCCCCCAAAAGTCAGTTCAACAATGATTTTGAGGATCGGAACGTATTTACTCACGTTGCTGGTCCTGCGTATCTTCTCTTCCACCTGCCCCTCCGCGCCGTTCAGAATAGGTGGAAATCGTTTCCCGCCAGCTGCATTGGCGAATCAAAGGCGTCCTCCTCAAAGTAAGAGTCCTCAGTCATGGTTGTGGCGGCGACTTTCCCAACAAGTATTCGCGGCCGGGGTTGAGGTTTGGAGACTGGTTTGGGCGACGCCTTGGGCGGTTGATTCCTCGTCCGAGGTTCGCTGCAGTCCGCCGCTCTGTGGCCCTCTCTGCCACATTTAAGGCATAGCCCTCGGGTCAGCCGCCGGTGCCGTCCGTCGTCCCAGATCGTTCTTGGTGGTGGTGTTGGTCTTCTTTCACAGGTGGCCATCTCGTCGCTCCAGGTTGCCATATGGAAGACGTCCTTGGCATTCTCAGTCTTCCCGGCTAGTCATATCCATTCGTTTAGCGAGTCCGAGTTGTCCCTATACACTGCCCGCTGCAGGATATCGCGGTTCAGGCCCCGTTTAAATAAGTCAGTCAGTGTAGCCTCTCCCCATTCCGGGACTTTTCCGGCTAGCACTTTGAATTGCAGCGCGTATTCTGCTACGGACTTCTGTCCCTGTTTGAGTCCCGTAAGAGCAACTTTGGCCTTGTCCTTAGCTAGTGGGTCTTCAAAGTATTCTCTCAGTGTCGTTAGAAAGGCCTCGCAACTAGCCAGGGCTGGGTCCCTAGAGTCCAGCATCTGTACATACCAGTCTGCGGCCCTGCCCCTCAGTTTGGTGGCCATGTCCGAGGCTATCACTCTCTCAGAGGTAAAGTGATGGCCCTGTTGTAGCACATAGTCTCTCGCGTTTGCTAGAAAGAAGGAGAGGTTTGCCGGCTCACCGTCAAACTTCACGCCAAAGTCTTTTGCGACTTCGCCTCTTGGAGCGTTTCTCGGGCGCGCTTGAGCCGGGGTAGACGCGGCCGGAAGGTGTGCGCGCTGGTCTGCTACGAAGTCTTGCACCATCCCTCGGAGCCAGCGATTGGTGAGGTGAGTCGCCGTTGGGCCCCCTTGGTCCTGCTGCCGCTACGTTCGTCGCGATGTCACAGAGTGCCTGCGCCATGGATTGCATCGTGGTTTCGATCGACCTTATTCGGGTCTCGATCCCTTGGCACCAGTCTCTCTGTGCTTCTGCTGCCTGCTGCTCCATCTGTCGTTTAGTGAGCACTTTCTCTGATGTTCCGACAGAGTGGAGATGTTCCACTTCACAGGGTGACTCTGGTTGGGGTTCGGAGACGTCCCATTCCGGGGTGTCCGGCTCGCCAAGCACCACTTCTAGGTCCTCCAGCTGTATGGAGTCTTCTTCGTTGTGGCATTGTGCCGTTGCTGTTAGGGACCACACAGGTGTAGCCATCGCTAGCTTAATCTCTCGCAAAAAAAATTTTTTCTTGGTAGAGGCTAGCGGATTTGGAAGTGACTCTCGGCTTTATGTAAGGATCGTCTTATCATAAACAGCACGCATATGCTGAATTAGGAAAACAGGTTCTGGGTTTATTTAGATAGTTACCATCCAGGAAAGAGCCGAGAGTAGCGTAGCGTTGTCACAGATTCAAATATATTACCTTGTTCCCGCCAATGTTCCTCCCCCCCACCATTGCTCTGCCCTCTTTCCCGGATTTCCTTATTTGGGTATGGTCGAGCCATGACTGCGCATGTCTCAACCTCGCCCTACTTGTTCCTGCCTTACTCGTTGTCGGGACAGTGGTGTTGATGGTCGAGTGCCAGCTCAGCCTAGCTAGGGTATTTCCAGGCTATTGCTTTCTTTTGTCCTGCTAACTACTTCTCCCTTTTTTCTTTGTCACTGAGGCTTCCTTTTGTCATGTGGGCGCTGCCATGCTTTGCCCCATGGCAGTGCACTCGTGACAGCAGGATCTCTGTAGTGACTGCAGTTTTCTCTCTGCTATTTTTAGTTTCTGCAAGTTTAAACTGGCACTTCTTATTCATTATTTTAGCGTTTTTTAACAGCTTTTTTTTAACCGAGGTGAGAGGTGACTAATGAGTGTCGCAAGCAAATGAATCAAGCGTAATTGTTGTCTGTGTTCCTCGCCTTTCGCTTAGAGAGGTGGCTGGCTGCATAGAATGCCCTTTCACCAGTGATCCATACTCTTTTAATTTAATTTTTTCATCAAGTACTCTGCTGATTCCACTGGATTCTGTATTAGTAAAATTAAATCACTGGCAAAGGCCCTTGACTTAAATGCTTCCTTTTTAATTTTTAACCCCTTTATTCTCTCATCTTCCCGAATATCCCTATTAAGAACCACCAAAGCTAAAATAAGCAACAGAGGTGATAATGGGCATCCTTGTCTAGTACCTTTTTCAATCTTGCAAGCTTCTGTCATTTCATCGTTCACTATTATGTTAGCTCTCTGTGATGTGTAAATTGACCTAATTCCCCTTATAAATGATGTTCCAAAGTCCATACTCTCCAATACTTTAAGCATAAAAATCCAATTTAAATTATCAAATGCTTTCTCCGCATCTAGAAAAATAAGAGCCATTTGACAATCATTGTGGTATTGTAAGTATTCTATGGTACATCTACTACAATTCTTAAGTTACCTTTTATTTGTCTTCCAGGTAAAAATCCCCATTGGTCCTGATAAGTAATCCTGATAAGTAATCCTGTAGGATTACTTTTAACCTTTCTGCTAATACCGATGTAAATATTTTATAGTCATTATTTAGCAATGAAATTGGTCTATAATTTGTGATCATGGAGGGGTCTTGTCCTTCTTTTAATATCAGGCTAATATTTGCTTCCTTCCATGTATCAGGCGTTGGTGATCCCAACAAAATTGAATTCATTAACTCCTTAAAAGATCCAATAATCTGCTCACTAAAACATCTATAATACTTTGCAGAAAGTCCATTGGGTCCTGGTGTTTTTCCTAACTTAAGTTTCTTTATAGCTTCTAAGATTTCCAAATCTGTTACAGGGTTATTTAATATTAATCTTTGATTTTCTGAGCGTTTTGGCAATTTTTGGTTTACTACATACTCCTCAATTTTCTCCACAGAAATTTCCTGTCTTTGATATAATTTGTGAAAAAAAGTTATGAAATGGTTTTTTGATTTTTTTATTTTCCACTAATTCTTCATTACCTTCCTTAATCTTAACAATCATTTTCTTTTCCCTTTCTTTCCTTAATTTATATGCCAGCCACCTTCCAGGTTTATTGGCCTGTTCAGAATGTTTCTGCTTAACATACTGCAACTTCTTTTCAATTTCTTTTGTCATTAGCGTTGAAGTTTGCTGATGTAATAATTTAAGCTGATGGAGAACCTTGTTATCAAATCCTTTTTCTTGGAATTCCCTTTCCTTTAATTTAATCTGCTCCATAACTAGGCTGACCATATTTCCTTGAGACAAAAATGGGAGATTGGGATGGCAAAATGTGATGGGGTTAAAAACGGGAGATTGGGATGGCAAAATGGGGCAGGGCTGAGCAATGGGCTGGATCGGCAGGCAGGACCTTCTCCGCTTTTCTCTGGGTGGGAATCTCCAGATTCGTTTGTGAGAGGCAAGCCTGGGCTAGGTATATTCTTCAAACATAACCTTAATCCAGTCCCCCTCCCCTGACCCTCAACTAGTTTGTTTTCTAGTATTCATAATTTAATATAATTTGTGTCCAATTGGACTTTAATTTAATTTAATTTCCGCTTTAAATCTCCTTCTAATACCTTGACCTTAAGCAGAGAGAAGCAAACAGTAATGGCGTTTCTACACAGTTCAAATTAAATCGCTCCCTACTCAAATCATATAAACCTTTAAGTTACTTGAAAGACTCAATATAAAAACCTTGAAATAATGCGCAACTCCCCAAGAGAAATTACTTTCTATAACAACGGATAGTCTCTTCCAGTTCCACAATTAAGTTAGTTCATAATTAATTTGAGGTGAAGTGGCTGAACGTAATGTCCTTGAACAGAGAACTACACACACGGCTTCTACCTGCTGATACTCGTGCCTCCCAGCTGGCTCTCCCGTTCTCCACTTTTCTTGGGCTGGGAATCTCCAGATTCCTTCGTTTGCGAGAGGCAAGGCTGGGCTGGAGAGTCGAGTGAACGGTTGTCCCCGACAAGCCATTCCTCCTCCGGCTGTGCTTTTACGTTCTTTTCTTGCTGCCCTTTCAAGGCAGGAGCCAATCAGCTCGCCCCGTGATCACCGCCTCTCAGCCGATCATGTTTTTTCCTTTTTAGGTTTCCCACCAGGTTGAGCTCTGCAGCTCCCCCCCCCCCCCATTTCTGCTGAGCTCCCCCTCCTTCCACTCAAAGTCAGACTGCCTTCTGACAGGTTTGCAGGAACTTTCAAATTTTTAAGTAAGGTTTTTAAGAAAACGGGACAAAATGGACATTTATATTAAAACGATGGGACTGTCTGGAAGTGTTAAATGGGACTGTCCCATTCAAAACGGGACGTATGGTCAGCCTATCCATAACCCTTTGTATATTCTGTTGAAATTTTTTCCTTATACTTCTATTATGATATATCAATTGCCCTCTCATGACTGCCTTGCTTGTATCCCAAACTGTTTTTAAATCAACTTCATTATTCAAATTTATCTAAAAAGACTCTTTTAATTTACTTTTACAGTCCTCTAGGACTTCTTCTTTTCTCAAGAGATTTTCATTTAATCTCCACTGGAGTGTTCCTAGCGGTTTCTTAATTACAACATTTACAGGATTGTGGTCTGAAAATGTTCTAGGTAGAATGGCAACTTTCAAAAACTTTCAAAATCGCCGAACCGCGTTGTCTCGGTGTTTGCCAGTTGTCCAGAAGGCACAGTGAGCAATTTGTTGCTTGCTTCTTTCCCGGAGCTTGCTTCGACTTCGGAAGTAAATTTAATTTCCTCAGACTCCAAATACCCGCCGCGTTGTGGGTCCCAGCTAATAAGCTCCACTTAGCTCTGCTAAGACCGTACGCCCGCCATTGGTCCTCAACCGGAAGTCCCTAATATCCCTCTGTGGTTATCTCCTCAAGAGGCATTTACAAGGCGAGAAAGTGTGGGTGAAGAAAAATGGTTACGGTATAAAGACTAATTTCTGAGGAGAGGAAACGGGTACTGAATTCGAGAGAAAAGTTAGAGACAGAAGGTCATGTATGTCACTCGTTTAATTACAGGCAACTGTTTGAACGTTTTAATTCAGATAAAAAGAGCTTTAGATTTGTAAATGAAGTATCAATTTTGGAGAAACAATTATGTTTGAATTGTCAGAGTAGCGCTAGCATCGCAATCCACAAGTGGTGCAGGAAGAAATTAGCCTGGAGCCTGTTACTTCAACTGTTTACAGACTTTGCTATACACTTCTATATACAAGCCAATTCTTACCAGCAATATTTATTTATTTATCTATCTATATTTCAAATTTCCATCACTGCCCATCTCCCCCAAAAAGGGAACTCTGGGCAGTTTACAATCAAAATTAAAACACATAAATTACAATATAAATAACTCTATAAAAATAAAATAAATATAGAATATAAAATATAAAATATAAAATCCAGCAGTGTGGATCTTGTTTGTTGGGGAGAGATTATAGAATAGCCACCCCCAAGATGAACTGGTGCCCCTCCCACCCCAAGCGAGGCGGCAAACCAGGTTTTTAGGTTCTTCCGGAAGGTCGGGAGCGAAGGGGCCTGCCTCACCTCCGGGGGCAGAATATTCCAGAGGGCGGGTGCCACTGCAGAGAAGGCCCGCCTCCTGGACCCCGCCAGGTGGAATTCCTATACAGCAATATCCTTCTAGAAAGACCTACAACACACAGTAACACCCAACACCACCTAACAATACCCCCGCAAGCGTATGTTCCTCTGACGCTGCTTACGTACATTGATATGTGCTGAGTCATTTACAGACACAGTACAGGTGCTAGCAATTAGCTCTCAGGGGCCTTATTCAAACAGTAAAATTATCTACACATTGGGTATACCCTGACAATCAACATATTATAACCGAAATGTATAAGTTGCTACTACAAATGAACCAGGAAGATGAACAAGTTAAGGAGCGCGTGGTAAAGTGGGCCAGAAACTTTGGGCATAACATCATGTTGAACCAATGGGAAAAAATGTGGTCGAAAGGATTAAATTTTACGTTAAGTTATAATTTAAAAGAAAACTTTTGTAAAATGATGTTCCGTTGGTATTTGACACTTGATAAATTATCAAAAATTTATAAAAATGTTTCAAATATATGTTGGAAATTGTCAGGGTCAGCCTCGCTCCGAATAAGTCACGGACTCACTTAATAGGAATTAAGGATTTCCGGTTTATTGGAACGGAATGCTTGACAGAACGAAAAACGGGAATGGAGGCGTGGTGGCATGGTGTCCTGTTTATACCCCCTTGCCGGACCCCGTGCTCCTCCACCCTCCATTGTCCCCATTCCCCTGACCGGACGGGGGATTTAGATGTTGATGGGATTTGTGATGGTTGTTTGGGCGTTTTCCCGGCTGCCGTCTTTGTCCTATTGGTGCAGGTGCGTCCTCTGGGGCACAAGGCGTGAGTCCTTCTGTGTCATCGATGCTTATCTGAATTACCTTGTGATGTCCTTCTATTAAGCTGTAGATCAGTTCATGGGTGTGGTTGCTTGGGCGATTAGTTGAGCATTGATTTGATTGTATCCTTCCTCTCTTTCCTGATGATCATGATCCACGTTGTGAGGCTCTTGTGTGCCTTGCAACGGGGTCATGACAGAAATGCTCTCAGGAATGGGAACATTTTATCATCTGTGGTGGACCTGCAGAAAAGTGAAAAAATTTTGGAAACAGATCCATACAGGAATTCAGAATATATTAAAAACTAGGATAACAAAAAAACCAGAACTGTTCTTATTAGGCATTATGGATGGAGAACTGGAGAAAAATCATGGGAATCTGCTTTTATATATGACCACGGCTGCCAGAATGTGGTGTGCTTAATGTTGGAAAGCTCCATGAATCCCATCAATGGAGGACTGGACAAGCAACCTACTGGACTTAGCTCAAGTGGCTAAACTAATGGATTCGCTAAGAGACAAAAATACTGTTAGCTTCAAGGAAACATGGGAACCATTTGTGGACTATTTGTTAGAGACTAAAAAAGATGAAGTAATAACTATGGGTTTTTCACAATAAGAACTATATTGTATAGAAATAATGGAGATTTATATATGGATTTAGTAGTAAGAGAGTAAGGTATTATAAATTTAGATAGTTCTATACCTCGGCTAGGCGGAAGTCACTTTTTTTTAAATAAAAGTAAGTTATATATCTTGTTTTTTTTTTCCTTGTGTATGTTTTCTTCTTTAATAATGGTGTATTGAAGATCGATGTGGTTTTTATATTTTTTTTGTTGAGTTATATTTAAAATACTTTGTTCCTTTTTTTCTTTTTTCTTATTATCTGTTTGGTTCATGTTTGTGTATTTTATTTCTTGAAAATAATGAAGTTTATTTTTAATTTTTTTTTTAAAAAAGAATGCCCTTTCGCCCAGACCCTTGCGTGCCATTGCTGGTGGGGAATTGTGGTCGTCTTCTCATTCTTCCATAATAATTTGCGCAACTTCAAAGCGCTGCGAAACTTGTTCCGTCTGATGCATCAACGTGCAGTGGACACGTTTTGCTCCCAGTCCTCCCTTGCTTCAGAAATCGAAGGACCCAGGAGCATTATTTAGATTAGGCAACTGCTGCTTCTGATGAAATGTTAGGATATTAGGGGAAAGCACTGATCTTAGCTAGGCTTTCTTAAAGGAGCTGGTGCTATGGCAAGACGATTAGGCTGGATAATTGAAATCAGTGTTAGCAACTCTTAAAGTTGCTAAGCTTGAGAGACACGGGTCCAGCCTCTGCTTAGACATGTCTCTTGCTTTTACGAAGCCCTTTTTGTTTTTTCCTAAGACTGCAGAAAAAGTAACTTTGCGATCCAGCCTCGCATTGATGACCTTTGCAGGTCTGTAAAGCAAAGGAAACCTGAAGTCAGGTCATAAGCACAGTTGCAGTTAGCGGCCGCTTCGCTTGACGACTGAGTTGCGGGTCCCAATTGTGGTCGCTAAATGAGGACTAACTGTAAAAACCAGTGGGATGGGTTGGGGTAAGAGAGTGATTGGGAGGGTGCATCCATAGCCAAGAGTGGACTTGAATCCGGGTCTCTCCAGTTCTACACCGGCCCTTTAACCAGTGTGCCATCCTGGACCGTCAGAAGAAGCAGTATCAAGGGCCGGTGCCAGGCTCCAACAATGCCAAGTTGGGGAGAGGGGGCCTGAGTTCCCAAGCCATCCCAGGTGAGGAAGGTTCCTCCAGAAGAACCCCCTGCCGATCCTCAGTACTACGTCTGAAACTGGGCTGTGAGCAGAGGGGGAGAGCCAAGCAGAGGGCGAGGTGTGCGATCACCCTGAGAAAGCTCAGCTGTTCTCCACGGAAGACCGTGTGGAATCCCAAGGGAGCAGGAAGCTCCAAGAGGCTGGCACCACCCTGCACTACCCTGTCCTCCTCCCCGCCATTTCCTGGTCCTCCAGCATCAGCTGGTACAGCACTAAATTCTCAGAAGGGCCCATCTAGCAATTGCCGCAACCTTTTTCCAGCCAGGTCTCACAGCTACACACCAGACTGGTCCTGCTGCAATCATAGAATAGAATCACAGAGTCACAGAATCAGAGAATCCTAGGGTTGGAAGGGACCTTGGAGGTCTTCTAGTCCAACCCCTGCCCAGGCCCAAGGCAGAAGTCTTAACACCATCTCAGACCAACGGTTGTCCCAGCTTTCCTTGAAAACCTCCAGCAACAGAGCACCCACCACTCCGGGAGGCCGGCCGTTCTGCTGCTTGAGAGTTCTCTCTGTCCGGAAATCCCTCCTTGTGCCCAGGCTGGGTCTCCCTCTGAGGAGCCCACACCCACGGCTCCTTGTCCTGCCCTCAAGTCAACGCCCTGTCACGGTGTCAGGGTAGCCTTACTTCGAATAAGACACGGACTCACTTAGAGGGTCTAAGGATTTCCGGGTTTATTGAAGCAGAATGCATACGGAGAAAAAGACGGGAATGCGGGCGTGGTAGCAGGGTACCCAATTTATACCCTGGTGGTGGACCTTGTCCTCGTCCACCCCCCATTGTTCCCCAAGCCGGGTCCGGATGGGTGATTTGAATTGGTATGGGTCTGACGATGGGCGATTCGGGTGATCTCCGATGGTTTCCTTTGTCTCTTTGCCTTCGTCCGGTGTAGGTGCGTCCCCCGGGGTAATGTGTGGGAGTTTCCCTGATCTGTTAATGGTTTCCATGTCCTGTCCAAGGTGCGCTTCTATTGTCCTGGTGATTGTTTTAGGAGTTTGGGTGCTTAAGGGATGATGTGTGTGTTTAAAGGATAATGGTTATCCCTTCCTCTTTCCTGATGGGCATGTTCCCTGTTGTGATGCACTTATGCCTTGCAACGGGAAACATGACACACGGGTTCTTTTGTACCCAGGGTTGATTATTCAGTCTCAAACGAAGGTCCCCCAATAAAGAACTGCACACACAAAGATTTTAGATCTCTCCTTATATGTTGGGGAGGGGGGTATTTTTACTTATAAACAATTATTTACAGTAGAAAAGTGTATTCTATCTATCTACGTGGCTACTAATACAATCCTAGTTTATAACTAGCCATCCTATATTCCTAAAAGACTTACACCACGTAACTATTCCTACCCTTATCTAATACATGTATGAAACTAACTATGCCTACATTACTATTTCTACCACAAACTAACACTGCTGCTACCACCCCTAGTATACAGAGCTCCCTTAAAAGGGCAGCTTTCTCACTTGGCCCTCTCCAGACATTTGCTGCAAGACTTCGCTGCTGCTTGCCTTTTCCACCGGATCTGCCACGTCTCTTTGGGAAAGCAAATGCCTTTTAATTCCTTTTAATTCCCTTGGTTGCTGCCTTTCTCCTGCTCTGGCTGCCAGCTGCAAACTCCAGATCTCCACTCAGGCTCGGCTCGGCTCGCTGCCGCCTCATTCCTTCCCCCAGCTGTTCCAGAGGAAGGCTTTTTAACAGTCTCACTGCCATCCTTACGCTAAGCTTGAAGTACAGGGGAGGATGGTGCTCCCCGGTGCCTGTAATCTTCCTACAGTTTGTCCTTTTGCACGCCCCTTCCCTGGGGCAGCCCTTCGAGTATGGGAAGGCGGCCACCACGTCTCCCCTCGGTCTTCTCTTCGTTAAGCTAAAGATACCCGGTTCCCTTAGCCGTTCTTCATGGGATTTGGCCTCCAGACCCCTTATCGTTTTTGTTGCCCTTCCCTGCCCTCTTTCTAGGGCCTCAGCATCCTTTTTGTACTGTGGTGAAATCACGGAGGAGGGAGTCTTGTTTGGAAGCCAACCAGTGTTGAAGAACATCAGCACTAGGCCTAAAATGGGAACGTCTCCTTGGAGAAGCTCAGCTCCTGGCGACAGCCGGGGTCCAACCATGCAGGTTGCTTAGCCAGGGTAGGGAAGTGATTTGCCATGCCCTCCTTCTGATTTTCTTTTCTTCTCTTGTTTTACTACTAAAGGCCTGGGCTGCTCTGAGGGTCTCCCATCCAAGAACTAACCAAGTCCAAGCCTGCTTAAGTTTGCAAGACCATCCAAGGGCTGTAGACATCACAGACTTAGAGCAACCCAGTAGGACATTAAGAGGATGAACGATCAGGAGGAGGAGGAGGAGGACAAACTGATGCAAAAGACTTCGTTTTTCTTTTTAAAGTGGTCCACCCCCACCCCCACCCCCAGGCATCTCCCCCTCTGGGGAGCTGCAGAGGTTGTTGGTTGTGGCTCTCAAGGGTCAGGCGCCTTTGCTGCCCAGTCTCTGGGGTTTTAAATGTCCCACCAGCTTCCTCCTCTTCCATAGCTTCCTACCAGTGGTCTCCACTGCATCGATTGCTGGGCGGAACAGATGAAGAACCTAAAAGGGTCCATTCACACAACACACTTCATCAGGCTAGGTAAAGACTTAACGGATGCATTCACACCACATGCATTCACACCCGGTGAGATGAGTGTTACCCTCCTTTAGGATTTTGGTGGCTTAGTGTGTTGCGCAAACCCAGGCCTCTTGGTGAGCATATGCTGGAATGTGCTGGGCAATAGAATGTGGGAAGGCAGAAATGGGGAAAATGTGCTACAGGAATGCAGCTAAACCCAGAAGGAGCCAATTTGGTTGGAGATTTTAACAAATCAGCATGGCTCCATTAGTATGCAAATGAGTTTGTCCCATTATGCAACTCTCCATGCTTGTTAGAGGAAGCTGTTTGTTGCCACTCCCACTTCCTCTCTCTCTCTCTTTCTCCTTCACCATCAGGGAAGAAGCATATTTTGCTTTTCTCTCCATCCTGGGCCTAAAGCCATGTGCTTGCCCCTCTCTACACACAGCTCTTAGCAGATATAGGGCTAAGAGTTCATTAAGTTTAGGGAAAGAACAGAAGAAACAAGGAACTTCATTTTTTCAACGAACATGGATGTAACTGAACCAAGAATAAAGTCAGTAAGATTCTTTTTACTTATCTTAAACCTACTTTGTCTGTGTAATTCGTTATGCTTGGGAGGGCTAAGTGCATAAATCTGTGGTTGTCCACAACAGAAACCTGTGGTTCTTTAATGTACTCATTAAGCTATTTAAGATAATATTCTCTTTCTGTGTGCAGCTTCTCCGCTGTGTTAAGCTCTGCACAATTCAGTGGTCCTAGCTGTCCACTAATGGCTTCAAATTCAAGGGGGGAAACCCCTGCTCCCTGTCTGGCAACTGGCTGACCCCTCCAGGGGGCAGCCAAGGCTGGGAGTTCAGGAAACAGGTTGGCAAGATTGCTGCCTTTGAATGATGCCTTTGGCTGTGACCCTTGACTCTTCCCCATTAGTCCACACCTCTGCCCAATCATGGCATGTAATACTGGGGGGAGGGGGGAATAACACCCACAATTAAGTGACCCCCCTCCCTTGAGCAGGCTTATTGTGTTGCTGTGACTGCATTCTGCCTCAGCCTGTTACACAGTCCTGTGGGGGAGCAGAGCCACCCACCCCTCTGCCTCCCCTAAGCCAGATCCCATCCTTGGCAACTCTGCCTTCACCAGGGGCTTTATCCTCCCCACCGTGACCATCTACAGTTAGGAGAGTTGAGCCGCTTCAGACCACAGATGTCTGCTGTGATCCAAGTTGATGTTTGTCAATTCCTCAGAGGGTGGGTTTAACAACTGCAAAATCTGTGGAGCTCCCTGATTCCAAGGACTTTATCCATGCCCTGCCCCACCCTGCCCCTCTCCTCCTACCCATCTAGTGTTTATGCCATCAGCTCTTTTGGTGTTTGACTTTTATTTATTTGGCTGCGGCGTGGGTGGTGGTTATTGATTTTCGGCATTGGCTGTCCTCCAGACCAGCTGTGGGCCACCATGCTGGATGTCACCGCCAGAATCTCAGATGCTGGTGGGCAGAGCTCCCTGGCCTTCTTTTCCTGCAGCCAGGGGGGGAGGCCCAGGGGCACGAGGCCATCAAGTCCACAGGGCTGCATGTGCAGAGCTCTGTTGTGGACAACCACATGAAGGATCCGGAGTTGACTTGGAGGACCAGGTGCCCTCCCTCCCTCCTTCTCTTCCCACCCTCTCTCTTCTCCTCTGGGTTGTTTTCGGCTATGCAAGAGCAGAATTGTCAAGTTCTGAGAAATGAAAAGATGCAAATGCTTTGATAGTTATAAAAAAATGAGAAACATATGTTAGCCAATGGAAGATTTGGGGTTCTTCAATCAGCATCCCCTTTGACTAGAACTGGGACTTGGCCTAAGAGGCTAAAGACTTACAAAATCCTGAGGGGCTCTGTATTTTTGGTCCTGTTCCTAAGAGTCAGCTAGGGTGTTCATTGTGAATCTTTAAGGAAGGACATAATTAGCCCCTACTAATCTAGATCACATGTTTATTTTCTGACAGTGTTGGGGTGCTTCTTTATTAGTAAATCCATGGCTGAAATGAAAGATGGGCTAATTTGATCTGCAAAGCTGCTTAATGCTGAGTTATTTGAATATCTAGTTCAGCATTTGCCAACTAGTGACCTGGGTTGAGCTTCAGTTGCCAAAATCTAGTAGTCTGTCAAAGAGGGTGTGGATTTTAGGAGTTGCAGTCAAAGAGATATGAAGGGCATCAGATTAGAAGTTGGCCAGCCCAATATTTCCTTCTTTGATTTGCACGGTGGACCGAAGTCTCTGGCAGAATCTTTTTCACAACACCTGTTACGGGGCCTCTGTAGAAACTCATAAGCAAGTGAGAATTTGCTCTGGAGGAATAAATATTATGGTAATATTAATTACAGTATCTTCCCTTAAGTGATTTGATTTTAATTAAACATCATCTTCCCAATTTTGTTCCATTAAAAATATTATTATGTATTATAACAGAAGAAAAACATGCGTGCGGTGGTTTTAACAATATAATGTGACATCAGAGTCAACCATCATGATAAGAAAAATAAAATTAGGTTACAAATAGAATAGCTCCGAAAATGTGACCATATTGCTTCTTCCGTAGCCTTTGTTGAAAAACAGCACCGAGAAACAAGAACAATTCACTGTGGAACCAGGCGCTAAGTTCTCTTTTATTTATCTATCTATCTATCTATGACATTTCTCCACCACCCATCTCAACAGTGACTCTGGGTGGTTGCAGATCTCTCGGCTGGATGGCTGAGCGGGCTGGAGGTGTCTGCCGTGGGCGCCCTTCTTGCGGCTGCTGGTGCCACTTCTGCCGCCACTCCCCTTATCTTTTGACCCTGTGTCCGGCTGAGTTGTGCCCCCACTTGTGGCGTAAGGACTGTTCCCCCTGATGGAGGGTGCAGTGTGTCCGCATGTGGGCCTTCTCAGCAGTGGCTCCACAGATTGGGCATGTGTACTTGCGCAAGATGGGGCACCACAATCTTCGAGTGGTGCTGGAAGGAATCAGCTTGAGATTGGTTCTGAAACTATTTACAGTCTTTCCTCTATACAGCAACATACAAGCTCATTCTTACACAGCAAATATACGCGGCAAGTTCCTTCACACAGTAACACAGTAACACTCAACTCCACCTAACACTACCCCCAACACAGTAGTGTTCATCCATGCTGCTTATGTATACAATGTTATGTGCTGAGGCACCCTTCAGGTGCTGGCAATCACATCTCGGGACCCTTCCACGCTGATTACTCACTGCTCTCAGCTGTGCAACAGCCTTGGCATTATCCCATTCACACAGTAGGATTCCTTATACCCGCAGTATACCCCGACACCACCCCGTTGGCTCTTTGCAATTGGTGGGAAGAATAGATGCCCTTGGCTGTTGTCGTTTATTCACTCAGTTGCTTCCGACTCTTCGTGGCTTCATGGACAAGCCCACACCAGAGCTTCCTGTCGGTCGTCGCCACCCCCGGCTCCCCCAGGGTTAGGGTTAGGGTTAGGGTTGGCATCTGAGTTGAAGCTGACAAAAGCCACTCCAGGCCAGACAGCTTCTTTCCATCAGTCCCTGTGCCTGAAAGTTTACACTTCTCGGGATCCTGACAGATTACACATCCTGGGGATATAGCCAAGAACAGCATTTGCATCTTTAAGACCAAGCGATGTCTTAGCTGTCTAAGTCCCAGTCTCATTAACAAAACAGTTCAGTTCAGCTGAAAATGTGGCAGTGATAGGGCAGTTCCAACCCCCAGCACTTCATATTGCAAGCCCTGAATCGTCTTCCCATCAGCAAGAAAATTGCAGCAAGCTCTGATTAAACTTTCTCTGATATGCCCAACACATGTCAGGAAAGAATTTAGCTGAACTGACCTTATTTTAAGATCATAGGAAATCCATTTCATCTAACTCAACGCAACCCTCCACTGGTTTTCCAGGATAGAGTATGCAGCTCTGTCAGGGCAGCCACACTCTAAATAAAACACAGACTCACTTAGAGGGTCTAAGGACTTCTGGCTTTATTAGAACGGAGTGCGTGCAAAGAAAAAGACAGGAATCCTTATGTGTTGACAGGGTGCCCTGTTTATACTTTGTTGGTGGACATTGTGCTTCTCCACCCTCGAGCCAGGACCGGATGGGTGCTTGGGACTGTGATGCGTCAGCTGATGGGCAATTCCGGCGATCTCCTTTGTCTCCCTGCCTTCGTCCGGACGAGGTGCGTGCCCTGGGGAAAGGGGATGGCGTTCCCCCGATCCTCTGATGGGTGTTGAGTCCGGTCCGAGGGGCGCTCCCATTGTGTTGGAGATTCCTCTATGGATATGGGTGCTTGAGGGATAAGTGAGTGCATCCCCTGGGGAAATGGGAAGGCGTCCCCCCTATCTCTTGATGGGTGCCCATTCTGGTCTAGGGGCTTTTCTATTATGTTTGTGATCCCCTTCTGGATATGGGTGCTTGGGGGATATGTGAGTGATTAAGGGATTACGCTTATCCCTTCCTCTTACCTAATGTGCATGTTCCCCGTTGTGATGCACAATTGCCTTGCAACGGGGAACATGACAAGCTCTCTATTATGGCAATTTCACCCACTTCCTTCAACTTCTTATGAAAAGGGGTTGCATGCTTAAGATAGTTCTTCTAAAACCGTGTTACTTCTGGGAGCGTCTTCTTCGCGGTCTGCAGCCCATGGAATCTGATGGAATTTGCCTGCAGGGAAAGGCAGCTGTGAGTGTGCACCTCCGGAGAGACCGTGGGGCTGTGACCTGGAGCAGGACATCCTCAGTAGTGGTCCCCTTGCTCTGGAACAGGGGTCAGGTTGCCCTTTCACTTTGCCTCCAGGAAACTAGGAAGGGAGTCCTCTTCTGCTGTGCATTCAGACAGGAAAGTTTTAATTAGGAGAGCAACTTACTCTATTTTATTGTTGGATTGGTTTTATGGAGGTTTTAGCTCTGGATATTGGAAGCCACCTACAGAGGCACAAGCAGATGGCATACAAATATTGTTACTCGTTCAATAAAATAAATACATAGGACCTGCACCCACTGTGGAATGCTGGATCACACAGACATCCTTCTGATCCAGCATCCTGTTTCTCACAAGCAGGAGCCAGGGTGTGATAGGCCCCCCCTTCCTTGATTCCAGAGGCCAACAGCTGTGTTAGACATTTTGGTTCTGTTTTGTTTTATTTTATTTATTTATTCACCTAATTTATTCTCGCCCATCTCCTCCCGTCAGGGGACTCTGGGCGGTTTACAGTAATCAATTAAAACAACAATCATAAAAAATCCACAATATAAAATTACAATAATAAATAATATAAATAAGAGTAAAAAAAAAGTCCAAGTGGCAAAAGAACCTAAAGCAGTCCAAGTGTGGGAGGAGTGGTCTATAGCAGCCATCCCCATGTAGATCTATGGCCCTCTCCGCCTCAAGCGGAGTTGTAAGTCACCAAGAGTCAGAATAGCATTCAGTAGCATATACATTTAAATGATGATAACAGCAACAACCACAATCCCACTCACCCCACAATATTATTTTACAAGTTTTATGTGTGTTCTTTGGGGGGAAAATCTTGTCTTTCATTCTGCCAGCTACAGTTTTCATCCCGGCTACAGGTCTGGGGATGCCAAACAACCCTGTCACCTGAGAGATTCATGTAGGCCTGGATTAGGGCTGTGCAACTTCAAAAAAGTATCCAGAAGTGGGTCAGATGCTGTGTAAGCACAGGACCGCTCTGCTATACAGCCTGACTTTTGGGAAGATGCTTTAACATACCATAGAGGTATTGCACATGAGCATGTCTGCCTTCTGAAGCCCTTTTTGCAAATCATTTTCAAACCACGCCCAGCCCTGCTGTGGACAGCCTTATTCATCCCTGATTTATCTAACCCTTCCCACACAAACTTATTTTAAAGTCACCTAATTTGGGAGCTGTCTTAGCTGTCCTTTCCTGGGGAAGCAAATGAGGTGATGTGTGAAGGTGCCCTTTGGTGTGTCCTGGATCTGCCACCAACTGGCTTCACTGGAGGGGCCCAAGTGTCCCACCACAAGACAGGTAGAAAAACCTTTCTCCCTCTCCCCTTCCCTGTCATGACCCCGTTGCAAGGCACAAAGAGCCTCACAACGTGGATCATGATAATTAAGAAAGAGAGGAAGCAGATAACCAAATCAACGCTTAAACCAAGCACCCAAAGCACCCACACCCATGGACTCATATGCAGATGAATAGACGGACTTCAGATAAGCAGCGATAACCCGCACCTGGTGCCCTGGAGGACACACCTGAACCAAGAGGACAAGGACAGCAACCGGGAAAACACCCACACAGCCATCAAGAAACCCATCAAGGGGAATGGGGACAATGGAGGGTGGAGAAGCACGGGACCCCGCAAGAGGGGTATAAACAGGGCACCTCACCACCGCACCCCCATTCCTGTTTTTCTCTCTGTCAGTACAGTTTCAATACACCGGAAATCCTTAATCCCTATTAAGTGAGTCTGTGTCTTATTCGGAGCAAGGCTGGCCCTGACATTCCCCCTGCATCTGATCTGGCACCAGTGCATTTTAAGTCTCTGTGCTTTTATTGCCCTTGAAAGCATGAAGCCTTTGGTGTTCCACTGTCCTTGAGATAGTCAGGGTGGACACAGCAGGATGGGACTAGAAGGTCCAGCAGGCAGAGAAGTAGAAATTGGAGAGGGAGATCAGCCGAAGGAAGGGGACACCAGAGAACAGCGTAAAAGAGCATCTTTGGCCAATTCCGGAGAGCCTCAATGCTTTACTACAGACTGTCCATGTGTCTTTTGATGCTAAGATTGCTGAGGCAGGAACTGTTTAATGGTGTAACAAATGTCTGTTGGAAATGTTTGCAGGGTGAAGGAAACCTTTATCATCTTTGGTGGACCTGTGAAAGGGCTAAAAAAATTTGGGATCAGATATGCATTACTATTCAAAAGATTCTTAAAGTGAACATACAAAAAAAACCAGAACTGTTCTTACTGGGTTTGATGGAGAAGTTTCTGGGGAAACAACATGGATTTTTGCTTTTGTATATGATTACTGCCGCAAGGATATCATATGCGCAACGATGGAAAGATCCACAAATACCTACAGTGGAAGAATGGATTATTAAATTAATGGGCCTGGCTCGAATGGCGAAGTAAACAGTGCTGATAAGAGATAATGCTGTTTCTGGATTTGTTCCTATCTGGCAATTTCTTTTAGATTACTTGCTTGTGTTGGAAAAAAACAAAGTTTTGATCGTGGGTTTCAGTGATTAGATGGTTTGTTTTGATAGAAATGTTAATACGTTTAATTGATGGTAAGAGATTGCATCTTTAATTGTATCTATATCTGCATTGGAGGAAGCCGGAAGTCATTTTCTGTTTCTACCTTCCATCTATTTTCACTTTTATAGTTCTTTCCTTTTTTCTTTAATTCTATCTTTACTGTCCTCTCCATTTTGTATTTTAATTATACTTTGAAATATAATACGGTTCTTTAAAAGAGAGAGAGAGAGAGAGAAAGGAACTGTCCAGGAAGCATAGGCAGGAATTGGGGTGGATGTCATTGGCAGGGGTTGAACTTTCTATTGAAACCTTTGGCTGCAGGTGTTTGCATTATTCCAAGGAATGCATTTGGAGAAAGCAGGAGTTGTGGAGTTGAAGACCTAAAGAAATGTGGGCAAAATCTGGCCTTCTGCAGGTGGCTGAAACCGCTGCATCACCTCCACCCCCTGCCCGCCCCCCCTCAACACACCGGCTCCTCTTTTCCTTCTGCATTTTAAAGGAACGGTGCTCCAGGCTGTGCAGCATTTCTCAGTTGCTTGCTAATTCATGAAACTGCTCTAATCTCCCTAAGATTAGGAGTGTAATTAATAATAATTATTGCTACATTAGTCTTCTGCTAGCTGGGATAATTCCCAGCAATTCAGACAAGAATTTGCCTCTGAAGTCGCCAGGCAGAACCAGCAAACAGAAAAAGAGCCACTCTAGCCAATAGCCTCGGTGCTCAGCACCTTCAGTTTGATAATTCGCCGATGAGAGGTTTCCATCTATTTGGTGTATCTAACGTTGGCCTGGAAAGAATTTAGCTGTCGCTGAATTAGGGCAGCCTTCTCAAGTTGATCCTCTCTCAAAATACTGAGATCACAATTCCCAGAATTCTCAGGCTGCATTCCTTATACACTTTCTTGGCAACCTCTCCTTGCAGATGTGGCAAGAGGAGGACCAAAATTTGGGAAGCGTCTGGTAGCACCTTTGAGACTACCAATTTTATTTAAGGTATGCATCTGATGAAATCAGGGGTAGCTCACAGAAGCTTATGCCTCAAATAAATCAAATGTCCCCAGGATCATGGGGCCCAAATACCCACAGCCAGCTGGCCTTGTTAGGCTTGAGACTGAGTCTGTTCCTCCCCACCCAGACCAGCACAGCTTCCAGATGCTAGGACAGGACATTGCTCGGAAGACCAGGGTTGAGACGTGTAGCTGGGAGTCACCAGCATACGTTGACAATGAACCCCAAACCAAAATATGACTTTGCCCACCAGTTCCATATAGGTAGGGGTAAAAGCCCTGAGCCCCAAGGTATCCCACATTTGAGCGGCTGGGGGCTCAACCTTTCTCCCACATCGGTACTGACTAGAACTAATCACAGCGGAAGCCGGATTCTTGGGTAGCCAGCTCAGCCTTCCCTCCTTCCGAGGTTGGCAAAACGAGCACCCGGCTTGCTTGCTGGGGAAGGCGACAACCGGGGAAGGCAACGGCAAACCACCCCGGTCTATAGTCTGCCGAGAAAGCGTCGCAAAAGCAGCGTCCCCCCAGAGGGTCAGACGTGACTCGGTGCTGGCACAGGGGACCTTCCACCTTTCACAATCACAGAGAAAGGAGGGGGACCACCATAACATGGTGCTCACCACTTCCGATCTAAAAGGATACCATGACTGAAAGTACCTAAAACTCTACGAAACACCAAGATGGGCCCTCCCCCATCTTGACACCACCGAAGGCCACCAACGCGCACGGTCAGGGCTATCTCCGTACCGTACCCTGATCTGAAACCGGTCCAGATAACGTTTCCCCAGGATCATCCTCCTCTCCTCTTCCTGCTCCTCCTCCTCCTCTTCTTGATACTAGCATATCTTTACTGCTGCGTCAAGTCTGGCAGATGAAGATTTCTCAACTGCTTTAATTAAGAGTTCTGATAAAAGTGTAGAGAGCAAGATACGTAACTGAATGTAGTTGCCAGCCCATTTAGGAAACACTTGGCAGAGCCTTTGGAACGTCTGTGCAAAGAACGTACCTCCAGAGAAAGCTGAACTGGTGCAGGGGCCTGGCTGCTGGTCCCCCGCTGCGCCGGATCGATGGCTGTGTGTAGCCTTACGAGGCAAAACGCATCTGTTTTTCCTCCCTCCCTCCTGAAGGATGTGCTACACGTGCAGCCCCTAGGATTTTCTGACAAGTGGATGAGCTCCCCAGTGCTATTTCTGGTGCAGCGTTTGACGAAAGTGAGGATAAATTGCCTTCCTGGTCAACAACTTCAGTTTCTTCCTCTGATGTCGGTCGGGGGGTTGAACAGTTGGGTAACAACGGGCCAAGTTTTAACTTCATCCATCTCCATAAAGGCAAAATGCTTTGTGCTGGTGAACCTTCTTAGGTTAGTAGTGTTTAAATCCGAAGAAGATAGCTGCAAATTTCGTTAAATTTTCAGCATGTTTTTGAATCTCAGTGTCCGTATTAAAATGAGCGTTAAGTGTCCTCCTTCCTTGAAGCAACTGGGGTGTCCTACACAGGTGTAAGATCTAACCAATAGGGACCTTACACATTAAAGATGACATAGGGTCAAGGCACAATCCAGCATTTTTAAGACCAATTTTCTCCATTTTGATAGCGATGTCATCCCTGGTTCAGGTGATAATCCGGGTCTCTGGCAGAAAATGCATCTTTTTCATCTTCCTCTTCAATAGCTGCTGGCAGAATGGGATGAACCTCAAACTGGAATTCTTTGTTCTAGATAAGAATATTCTTTAAGCCTGGTTCTAGTTCCTTCAGATCCTGAAATTCTTCCTGGGACTGTGTGGACTGCAACGCAGCACTCCTGAGTTCCAAGCCTATTGCAGCCTTAGCTCACGCTTCCTTTTGAAGAACGAAGCTCAGTCGGAGGCAGACGATGGAGGAACTGTAGCCGTCTTCTCATCAGGCCTTCCCACAATGGATGCTGAACACGATGGAGACTTGGACTCTCCCCACCTCTGCTTCTACTTCCATCTCCACCACCAGTCAGGTGGAGCCCAGGATCTTCAGGGCTCCAGGAGATGCCAGGCCTCCCAGGGGTCAGTCAGTGCCGTGCTGGCCAAAGACACACACCCAAACAGCCACCCACGTTAACGAACAGCAAATAAAAAAATAAAAGCAGTAATGCCATGCTTGCAGCCTCGAGTCCCTCATAGCCAGCAGTAGCTTCCAGATGCCATGAAGGAAACAGCAAAACAAGCCAAGCAGCACTGCCCTCCTTCCCTTTCTTCAACCTTCCACCTTTTAGGGGCCCAGCAAAAATGTCCTCCTTTCAGCCAATTTTTCTTCGAAGCAGCAGCCCCTGCTTTGACCCTGCTCCAGTGGGAGGAGGGGTTGGACTAAGACTTGGTGGGCTCCAACCATGACTTCCGACGTTGCCCAGTTGCGAATAGCTTTTCACTTCAAAGCAGTCTCTCTTCTGCACCTGCCTATGGAGCCAAGTGCATAGACTGATTTTTGCAAGCAAAGCAGCTCCAGTTTCAATAAGCACTTCTAGCGTGCAGGAGGATTACGTCCCAGGCCCATTTCAAAGATCATCCCTCCGTGCACTGGAATTCAGGGGCCCGAGTGCCAAGACGGAAGGCAATTCAAGGTGTGGTCAATAGCATGCCCGGCTTTTGAGGTCTTTCTGCTGCTGCTTCAGCAGGGAAGGGAGGAGGCAGAGAGGGTAGACCCCCTTCAAAGGCGTCCCCTGACGCTGCTTTTCAGCCAGCTTGGCAGTTATTAATGCCTCCGCTCGGGAGTGACGGTTCAGCCACACAGCTTCATCCATCATTTATGGGCCATTTCAGCTGGCTGCAAAGAGCGCAGCACATGGCCACCTCCCCAGCAGGGACGTTCTCTGCCTCAGCCAAGCATCAATGCTCCCAAAGGGCTCCAGTTCTGGGTCATGCTGGGGAAGGGCGGGAAAAACTCCAGCAGCAAAGGGTTTTGTTTATGTGTTTTATCGGGATGCTTTCAAGTCCTTCTGGCTGGCATGGAGTCCAAGGGAAGGAAGCAATCCTATTTTTCCTGCTTCAGGACCTCAGAGATGCTCAACAACAGTCTTGCAAAGTAGGCCACTAGAACTATCTCTGTTCTGCCCATCTGAGACCAAGGGAATGGCTGGTGGTTTTGCTGACTCTTAGCTAAGCACCCTGGGTGCTCAGATCCCCTGGTTTCCAGTGTAAGCGAATTTGACTTATTTAACAATCTAGGGTTAAGCAAACTATGACTTAGCATAGAATCCCAGAATCATAGAACTGGGAGAGGCTGTCAGGTCCAACCCCTGCTCAGGGCAGGAGTCCCAATTCATGCATGCTCAAAAGGTGACTGTCCGGGGCAGTGTTTCTTTCTCAGATTTGGTGACTTTAAGACATGTGGAATTCTGGGAGTTGAAGTCCACATGTCTTAAAGCTGCTGAGGTTGAGAAACACTGGCCCAGCCTCTGCTTCTCTAAAACCCACCATTGATCCGCTCTTACTTTTACGAAGCATTTTTTCCCCCTATCACTCCATTGGAATCTGCGCACCAGGAACTTAAATCATTAGCATTATTTATTAGGTTTATTAGAGCCGGATTCTACTCCAAAAGACTCGGGGCAGCTAGCAACACATCAAATGCACGGTTAAAACCATTGAACGTATAACAACAAAACAGAACAGCCCGGACAAGAAAAAACAGCCAGAACAGTCAAAAAACACAACAGGGGCTTCTCCGTCTGGCGCTCTGGAACAACAGAGGTTTTCTTAGTCGTCTTCTGTGGGACGTCGTCTGAGCATTTGAATGGTGTGACAGCGTTGAAAATAGGTGCTTTCCTTGAGACCATTTCCAGGGAGCCCTGTCCAGTGGGAGCATTGTGGGCAGGGAGAAAGTTCAGGAGGTGCAGCATTTCCAACGTTGTTGGTTTCTCAAAGCTCAGCAGAACCCTTGCCATGAAGAGGCTGCACCTGCTGCGGGCTGTCTGCACAAGGCAGCTTCATCCAGGGAGGGTGTGTGTGTGTGTGTGTGTGTGTGTGTGTGAAGGGCATTCCCTTGCTTTTCCCTGGCCCTTGCACTGACCTACTTAAATCGCATTAAGACATAATTAAGCACCATAATTTATGCTCTGGGACCACTGAGCCTCCCTTTAAATGTTGCAGCCATGTGTCCTTTTCGACTTCAGGCCAAGGACAGAAGCCGAAACGGCCTTGCTTTTATTCACCCGCAAGCGTTTCTGCTCCCAACGAAGAGCAGACCTGCTTTAAATCAACGATACCGCGCTTCCCTTCTTGTTCTGCCAGCGATGTGGTGAGTGTCTAGACTGGCTGGCATCTTCCCAGTTGGCCTATGGTTAGAGAAATTTGACAGCCTTCTCAGTACTGCGTTGGCGTCTCTTGAATTTCTTCCAGGATGCTGACCCAAGGAGGACACATCTTTATGGAGTGCCCATTTGCCTGGCAAGATCTTCTCCGAAGTGTGCATCCTTGGTAAAAGGAAAGGGATCCTGACTCCATGAGGAAGCTCCCCAAGAAGTAGGTGGTGCTTTTGTGCACTTTTGTTTGTTTGTTTGTTTGTTTATTTATTTTCCATGGCCAGGGCAGGTTGTTGTCATTTGGCAATGGTGGTTCTTGTGTTCTGATGAACTGTCACCCGAGGAGTTCCATTAGGCCACTTCAGGAATTCCGTATCTATGGGCAGACAAAGGCACGTGAGAAGGTCACTGGGGCAAGGTCCATCCTGGTGAAAATGCCACTACAGTGTAGCTGGGGAGTTACTATGAGATGTAGCTTGTGGTTCAGGAACTAGGAAGTTGCCATCATGGCTACTAGCCCCTGAGGGCCTTGACCTCGATACATTTCTCCAGTCTCTTTTGGACACCATCTAACTGTGGGCATCACCACTGGCAGCAAATTCCATGGCTGGATTCTGTTTTGTGCAGAGGAGGACTTCCTGTTGACCTGCCCCCAAGGTGCGAGCCACATGGATCCCTGGGGGGTTATCATTCCAGAGAGAAGGCACCATGACATTCTTCCTGGGTCCTGATAGATGCCATTGTTTGACTGAGGTGCATTGACCCTGCCCAATCTTCCCAAAGGGACAGAAACCATGGGAGATAGATGGTCCTTCAATTAACCAGCCCCTAGGCCAAGAAGGGCTTGTAGATGAGACCCAGCCCCTCGAATTGCACAGGAAGACCACCCGCAACATGTCCAGCTCACAAAGCAAAGGTGTCCAATGGGTGCATCTTAGCATGCCCAGCACTGCCCAAGCTGCTGCATTCTGGACCAGCTGCAGCTTCCAGCTGGTTTTCATTTCCATAAATCAAAACCTGGCCCTTCCCCTTCCCCATTAGGCCTCATGAGCGTTAAAATCCCAATTCAGAAGAAGGTTTTAAGGTGCTTCCTCAAACTCAGGACTGCCGGGGCCAGGTTTTATTGATTGGTAACTGGTTGAAAAACTGAAAATGAAGAGTAGGAATACACGGACAATTTCTTAATGGGGGGAAGTAAGAATTAGAGTCTCCCAAGGTCTGTGCCCAGCACAAATCCTCTTCTCTTGGGGCAAGCAAGGAGCTGGCCAAGATGAAACAAAACTCTCCAGAAGACTCTCTCCAAACCGGGTGAATCATCAACTGACTGGCAGATGCAACTTGATTTAAGGACATGTAAACTTGATTTAAGGACGTGTAAACTGATGTGCAGGGATGCGGTGGCTCTGCGGGTTAAACTGCTGAGCTTGCTGATCGGAAGGTTGGCGGTTTGAATCCGCGTGACGGGGTGAGCTCCCAGCTCCTGCCAACCTAGCAGTTCGAAAGCATGCAAATGTGAGTCGATTAATAGGCACCGCTTCGGCGGGCAGGTAACGGCGTTCCGTTTAGTCATGCCAGCCACATGACCACGGAAGTGTCTACGGACAAACGCTGGCTCTTCGGCTGTGAAACAGAGATGAGTACCGCCCCTAGGGTTGGACACGACTGGACTTAATGTCAAGGGAAACCTTTACTTGTCATGAGTACTGATGGCGAGCAGGAGGGGGCCCCCATCCAGGGTGGAAAATGCATGCGTAGTACTGAGGAATTAAGCAGCCATTCAAAGAGACACAGATCAGGCCCGCCTTAGCTTTTGGGGTTTATATGTCTGGGTTTTTCCCACGCTTCTTCAGTTTGTTAGGATTCTGTTTTATGTAGCAGTAATAAACACTAGAGACCTACTCCTCGTCTCAGCGTGATTTCTGACTGTTAGGACATTACTAAACTGTTGCGCACTGAGGCCAAATGCCCCACCTTCACTCAGGAGGTCCGAGTTGCCTGTAATGCCCCAGGAACAAGGTCTCGGGCTTACAGCGGAGAGCGTAGTGCAGGGGTCAACCCAGCGCATCCTCTAGATGTCTCCAGAAGAATCATCCACATCCTTTGCCCATGTGCTGTGGGAGAAGGTGAATGTCCTGCTAGGGATCCTTAGGAAAGGCCCTGAAAATAGGCCTGCCACAGCTGTAATGGCCTGATGCAAAGCGATGGTGAATCTGCACCCGAATATGGGGCGCAGTTCTGGCTGTCCCATTTGGAAAAGGATATAATGGAGTGAAAAAAGTACAGAGGGGGACAAGCAAAACCTGCCCTACAGTCTGAAGCTGGATCAATCAGGGAGGGGGGCATATCTGAGATGTATCAGATCAGGGCCAGATTAAGGGATTTGGAAGCTTAATGAAAGACCAGATTTAGAGGTGCCCTCTAAATGCAGCCCAGAATTAATGGGATAGAGCAGTGTTTCTCAGCCTTGGCCACTTGAAGATGGGTGGACTGCAGCTCCCAGAATTCCCGAGCCAGCCTTGCTGGCTGGGGAATTCTGGGAGTTGAAGTCCACCCATCTTCAAGTGGCCAAGGCTGAGAAACCTCTCCAGCACTGCTGCTTATTCCAGAAGAGGCTCTTGATGTCGCCACCGCTACTTCAGACCAGCAAGCCCCTCAGATTTTAACAATGAGCACCCAGACATCCTCCTCGTACAGCCACATGTTTGGCAGTGGCAGCCGGCCCAGCAGTAGTCACTCTGTAACTGCTACCCCCCACTACTCACTGGGTAGTTCCATCTGGCCGAGCCCCACCTTCCTGGTCTCGTCCTCTCCTGGTGGCATCTATGCCTCCAAAGCCGTGCGGGTGCGCAGCAGACTCCCACAGATGCATCTCAGCGGCAATGTCCTGGGGGCTGATGCCATTAACACGGAGTTCAAGGCGAACCGCGCCAACAAGAAGGCCGAGCTGCAGGAGCTGAATGACCGCCTTGCCAACTGCATCGACAAGGTGGCTTCCTCAAGCAGCAGAACAAGATCCTGCTGGCCGAGCTCAAGCAGCTCACGGGCAAAGGCGCCTCCCACCTGGCCAACATCTACAAGGAGGAGATGCGTGAGCGGCACCAGCAGGTGGGCCAGCTCACCAACAACAAGCCACGCATGGAAGTGGAACGTGGCAACCTGGCCGAGGACATTCTGCACCTCTGGGAGAAACTTCAGGATGAGATACTTCAGAGGAAAGAAGCTGAGAGCACCCTATGGCCTTTCAGGCAGGAAGTTGACAATGCGTCCTTGGTCCGTCTGGATCTTGAACACAAAGCTGAATCCCTGCAAGAAGAAATTGCCTTCTTGAAGAAACTTCATGATGAGGAAATCTGTGAGCTGCAAGCTCAAATCCAGGATCAGCATATCCAGATTGACACGGATGCTGCCAAGCCTGATCCCGCTGCTGCCCTGCGTGATGTACGTCAACAGTACGAAAGTGTTGCTACAGAGAACCTTCAGGAAGCTGAGGAGTGGGACAAATCCAGACCTGCAGGTCTGTCTGAAGCAGCCAACAGGAACAACAATGTCCTGCACCAGGCCAGGCAAGAAGCCAGTGAGCGCCACAGGCCGATTCAGGCTCTCACCTGCAAAGTGGATGCCCTTAAAGGAACTAATGAGTCTTTGGAACGCCAGATGGGTGAGATGGAGGATAACTCTGGGCCTGAAGCTGCCAGCTACCAAGACAGTGCTGCCCGGCCTCAGGAGGAAATTCGGAACGTGAAAGAAGAAATGGCTCGCCGTCTCCGCGGGTACCGAGATCTGCTAAATGTAAAGATGGCTCTTGATACTGAAATTGCCACTTCCAGGAAACTGCTGGAGGGAGAGGAGAGCAGAGCTGGTGTGCCAATTCCAAATTTTGCTTCCCTGATGTCATGCGCTGCCTACCACTGAGTGAAACACAGACACTGATTCAGGGAAGAGCAGGTTCAGGTTTATTTCAGCGTAGTGCTAGACGAGAAAAAAGCTGAGAGTGAAGGGAGCGCGCCGGTGCGGGGTTTAAATAGCTTTGGGTTGTGTCATCCCCCCCCAGTCCTGCATGCTTCCTTGCCGGTAGGTGAAGGGTTGCAGGGCCCCTGCTGGTGCCCCGGGCTTCGCCCATAATCGGTTTCTTTCTCCGGCCGGTGATTGCTGTCAGCTGGGCGATCTCCGTTGCGCTTCGCTGACAGCTTCAGGTGTGCCTCGTGATCCGCCCTGTCTTTGTCTTTCCTTCTTCCTCTTTTGTGTTCTGATGGCTGGGTCATCCGGCCGGGGTCATTCCCTTCTCCTCGGAGTCTGTGTCTGTTGTTGTGCGTGCTTTGCTTATCTTAAATCCCTTCCTCTGCTTCCTAGGTATTGTCATGTGTGCCATTGTGCTGATGCCTTCAGCTCAACAGTACTCATGACATACTGCCCCCCATTCGAATAGTAGCCCCCCCCCCCGGCATTCCGGTTTTCCCCGGGAGAGCTGTCAAAAAATTTTTTTGTTTTTTGTTTGTTTGTTTCTTTGTTTTTCCCGCCGGAGTGTTTTCGCCCCTCCCCCTGCTCCGCCCTCTACCTCGTGTCCATCTTTTGGGTGTGTTCCGAGTGCGCATGCCTCGCCCACACCCTGGGAGTGCGCATGCCTCGACCACACCCTGCTTGTTCGTGCTCAGTTCATCGTGGGTGGAGGCATGGCTGGTCGGGTGCTTTTCAGCTCCAGGTAGGAACCTTATCTTTTTGTCTTGTCATGTGTGCATCCTGGGCGTTTTGCCCCCTGGCGATGCACTTGTGACCAATCGTCTCTCCCTAGTGGGCCCGGGGACGGGGGGAGGGTGAGTCCTGGGGGGGAGGAGGTCTACTCAAGTCGCGGGCTTGGGGGACCCTTTCCCCTGGGGGCGCGGCGGGTGGGAGGGGTGAGGCCCGAGGGGGGAAGGATGTTCAAGGGGCCGGTTCGGCTTGGCGCCCCTTTGGCTTGTCGGGGTACGTCCTGTGGAATGCCCGGGTCAGGTCTGGTGCCTTGACGTGTTGCGCCGCCACCCATTCTGGGTGGGGGAAGTGTTTCCACTTCACTAGGTAGTGTAGTGTTCCCCGTTGACGGCGAGAGTCGAGTATTTCTCTTACTTCGAAATGTTGTTGGCCGTCGATCATCACTGGGGAGGGCAGCGGCGTGCTTGGGTGCCATCGAGAGGTGGTTGCAGGTTTCAGGAGGCTGCTGTGGAATACCGGGTGGAGTCTCCTTAGACTGTGCGGCAGGTCCAGGTGTACTGCCACCGGGTTCACTATCTGTGTCACTCGAAGCGGCCCCATATACTTAGGCCCCAGTTTCTTCGAGGGTTGAGGTGATTTCATGAATTTGGTGGATAGGTAGACCATATCCCCAGCCTGGAACGTCGGTTGCTGGCGCCGGTGCTTGTCGGCCTGTTCTTTGTAGGCCGCCTGTGCTTCCTTCAGCGCTGCCGTGATTATTGGCCACGATTCCGCTATCTTCCGTCCCCAGTCACTAGCGTCCACTTGGGGTCCCGGGGGTTGCGGTAGCTCCGGTATGGGTACGAAGTCGCGCCCAGAGACTACTTCGAACGGGGTTTTCCCTGTGCTCGTGTGGACGGCGTTATTGTATGCGACTTCTGCGAACGGAAGCAGTTCGACCCAGTCGTCTTGGTGGTAGTTGGTGTATGAGCATATGAATTGTTCCAGGGTGGCATTGAGGATCTCTGTGGCTCCGTCCATCTGGGGATGCCAGGCCGTGGATAGGGCTTGTTGGGTCCCAGTCAGTTTTAGGAAGGCCCGCCAGAATTTCGAGGTGAATTGTGTGCCTCTGTCGGTCACCACGCATGCGGGACATCCGTGTAACCTGTACACGTGTATAAGGAAGGGTTTGGCCAGTTGCTGGGCGGACGGGACCGATGAGCAGGGGATGAAGTGGGCCTGTTTCGAAAAGTAGTCTTTCACCACCCAAATGGTCGTTTTCTTCTGGCTGGGTGGGAGATCTACTATAAAATCCATGGAGATTTCCTCCCATGGGCGGGAGGGCTCCGCCACCGTTTGTAGAAGTCCCGGGGGCTTACCTGGTGCCCGTTTGGCCATGGCGCATGTCGGGCAGGACGCTACATAGGCCTTCACGTCCCGTCTCAGCGCGGGCCACCAGAATTGTCGTCGTGTTAGATGCAGGGTCTTTAGGAACCTGAAGTGTCCCGCTTGCTTGATGTCGTGTGATCTGCGCAAGATCGCCTGGCGTTGCAAGTCTGGGACATATATTCTGCCTTCCCCCCATGCTAGGTCCTGTGCCATCGTCACCTTACCGGGGTTTGCTAGTAGCCAGGGGTCAGTTTTGAGGGCGGCGGTGAGGTCCGCGCGTATACCTCCTGGCAGTCGCGGGTGGCGCCGTCTGGTCGCTGGTTGGCCTGCCGTCGGTTGCAACGTGGGTTGGGCTGCTTCTGAGCGCCGCTCCGGGTGGTCACAGCCATCCCCAGCTGGGAGGCGGATAGGACCATCCCGATCATATCTGGGACGGGCTCTTCGTCTTGGGGCAGTCGGGAGAGGGCGTCAGCCAGGAAGTTCTTTTTGCCCGGCATGAACTTCAGTTGAAAGTTAAAGCGGCTGAAGAATTGGGCCCATCTGACCTGTTTCGGGCTGAGGCGTCTGGGCGTCCGGAGGGCCTCGAGGTTCCAGTGGTCTGTCCAGACCTCGAATGGTTGGGTGGCTCCTTCCAGTAGATGCCTCCATGTTTCTAGCGCCGATTTTACTGCAAACGCTTCCTTCTCCCACACGTGCCAGCGCCTTTCCGTCTCCGAGAATTTCCTTGACAGGTAGGCGCATGGCTTCAGGATTCCTGTGGGGTCCTTTTGGAGTAGTATGGCCCCCAGGGAGAAGTCTGAGGCGTTGGCTTGGACCATGAACGGCCGTTCTGGGTCCGGATGCGCGAGGATTGGCTCCGTGGTGAACAGCGCTTTCAGCCTGTTGAATGCTGTTTGACATGCGGGAGTCCAATTTAGTACTGTCCCTGGGTTCTTGGCGCGCCGTGTGTCCCCCACTCCTTTAGGTTTGAGGAGGTCTGTTAGGGGGAGGGCTATCTCCGCGAACCCCCGTGCGAATGACCTGTAGAAATTCGCGAAGCCAAGGAAGCTTTGGAGTTGGCGCCTGTTACGTGGGCGTTCCCAATTCACCACCGCCTCAACTTTTGCGGGGTCCATTTCTATGCCTTCCCCGGAGATTCGGTACCCTAGGTAGTCTAGGCGTGCTTTATGGAATTCGCACTTTGAGGGTTTGGCATAGAGTTTCGCCCTTTTTAGCTTCTCGAGGACCTGTCTGACTAGGGTTACGTGTTCCTTGTGCGTCTGGGTGTAGATGAGGACGTCATCTATGTAGACCAGGACTTCTTTGAACAGGTGTTCATGCAGTACCTCATTGATGAGCTGCATGAACACTCCCGGGGCCCCTGCTAGTCCGAATGGCAGCACTTTGTACTGAAAGGCGCCTAGGGGGCAGTTGAATGCAGTTTGTCTTTCACGAGGGGTAGGGGGTATTTATTGGATAGGGACGCTGCGTTGAGGCCCCGGTAGTCGGTGCAGAGCCGTAGGGTGCCGTCTTTTTTCTCCTGGAATAAGACGGGCGCTCCGACCGGTGAGCATGCCAGCTCTATGAAGCCCCTATCCAGGTTTTTATCGAGGGTTGTCATCTCCTTCGGGGTCATCGAGTAAATCTTCGGCCTGGGTAAGGGGACATCGGGAAGCAGCTCAATCCTACAGTCCGTCTTGCGGTGGGGGGGGTAGTTGATCTGCCTCCTCTTCTCCGAAGCCCTCTGAGAAGTCAGCGTATTGCTCAGGTAGGTCTTCTGGGGTAGCTATGTTGTCCTGGGCTGCCGCCTCTGCCCGTCCCACTGTGGGGTTGATCCTGCCCGCCGGAACTGGCGCCCGGTACGCGCCGTTGTCGAATTGGAAGGTGCGGGTCTTCCAGTTAATGCGTGGGTTGTTAGTCGCGAGCCATGGTATTCCCAAGACTACGATGGGCCGCCCTATGTGGGTTACCACAAACGATGTTCATTCGGTGTGGGTGCCCATTTGTAGGGTGACCGGCTCGGTCTGCATCGTGGCTGGTTTCCCTCCCGCTGTTGAGCCATCCAGCTGGTGGAATGCCAGCGGCGTGGGGAGGGGGAGGCAAGGTAGGTCAAGCTTGGCGACTATGTCGGGGTGGATCAGGTTCTTGGAGCACCCCGAGTCCACTAGTGCCGCGGCTGTGGTGGCTCTGTTGCCAACGGAGAGCCTGATTGCCCCCATTATTATGGGGCTTTCGTCGCTCTGTCTATGTGTTTCGCGCCCCTGTCCCACCACCTGCCTCGCGGCGCGTTTTAAGGCAGGCGGGGAGCATTTCCCGCCGGCTGGTCTGGGCCTTCGGGGTCCTCCCCCCCCAAGTAAGCATCCCAGCCTTCGTCTGGTGTCGCTGTGGCTCCGGTCATCCGGCGGTGGGGGGGCGGCGGTGGGTTGGTTGGTTTGAGCGTCGTTTTCAGTGCGGGTTTGGGAGCGCTAGTTAGTGTTCGGTTGGAGAAGCAATCCGCCGTTTTGTGCCCCATTTTTCCGCACTTCCCGCAGGGCCCGCGAGTAAACTTCTTCTTTTGATGCGTGGGACCAGCTGGCCCCAAGTGTGGCGCGGGTACCTTTGGGCTGGTGTTTGTTTTGTCCTCTGTCGTCGCCATTAGGAAAGTGCGGTGCGCGTGTTCCGCTCTCCCCGCGAGGTGGATCCAGCCTTGCAGAGTCTCCGGGTCGTCCCGGTAGAGTGCCCATTGGAGTACCTCGCGGTTGAGGCCCCTTTTGAACATTTCTAGCAGGGTAGTCTCGGACCAGTCGTTGATCTTCCCTGCGAGGGCTTTAAATTCGAGGGCATAGTCCGGGACAGTTCGTGCGCCCTGTTTGAGGCCTTGGAGCGCACTTTTAACCCTCTCCTTGGCTAGCGGGTCCTCAAAGTAGTGCTTCATCTCAGTGATGAAGGCGTGGAAGTCAGAGAGGGCGGGGGAGTTGGACTCGTACATTTGGACGTACCAGTCCGCCACCCTGTCTTGTAGTTTGATCGCCACGGCTGCGATCTTGTCCGCTTCTGAGTTAAAGGAGTGTCCGTGCCGCCCCATGAACTCCCTGGTGTTTGTGATGAAAAATGACAGTTTCGCGGGGTTCCCGTCGAAGAAAATGGGGAAGTCCTTTGGGGCCCGGGTGTTCGGTGAGTCCCCTCTTCTCGCTTCCCGACCCATGGCTGCGTCCACCTGGGACGCTTGCTGGTTAGCATTCGGCCTATGGGGGTGCCAAGACCCGCTCGGGGTTTGGATTGGGGTGTGTACCTGCACGGGAACGTAGTTGTGAGGCATGGAGGACATCAGCGACTGCAGCATGGTCCCGAGGTCCCTTAGTTGGGCCTCCATGGCCGCGAGTCTGGCTTGCGTTTCTCGGTCCGAGATCCGCGCCGCAGCTGTGATCGGACCTGTCGGTGTTTCCGCAAGGTTGAGCCACAGGTGGGGTTCAGGCGTTCCCGTCCGCTGGTCAGCTTCCTCGATTTGGAAGTGAATCGGCTGGTTTGCCTCTCCATCCTCCACCGTGCTTGCTGCAGTTGGGCTGAAGCTCCACGCCTGTGGCTGGGGTGCGATGTGGGGCGGGGAGGTCTCCGCAGGTCTCGGGAGGTATGTTGCTCCCTCCCGTGGCCGGGACGCCTCTTCTTCCCTCCGGGGTTGGAGCTGAGGCTCAGGGTGGGCCGGGAGGGTGTCCGTGGCTCCTGGGGTCCGCGTTGCCTCTGGCCTCGGTCGGTCCTCCTCCGCTTCTCGCCGGGCGGCTCGCCTGTCCTGGCCGCGACGCATCGGCTCCATCGCCCTCCGCTCGTGTTCTTCTCACTGTCTGTTCCTCCCGCGGCTTGTTGTTGTCCGGTGGGGCTTGGCGAGGCTGAGTTTATGACTCTCAGCTTTATGTCATGCGCTGCCTACCGCTGAGTGAAACACAGACACTGATTCAGGGAAGAGCAGGTTCAGGTTTATTTCAGTGTAGTGCTTGACGAGAAAAAAGCTGAGAGTGAAGGGAACGCGCCGGTGCGGGGTTTAAATAGCCCGCGCCGGTCAGCGCCCCCCCACTTTGGGTTGTGTCATCCCCCCCCAGTCCTGCATGCTTCCTTGCCGGTAGGTGAAGGGTTGCAGGGCCCCTGCTGGTGCCCCGGGCTTCGCCCATAATCGGTTTCTTTCTCCGGCCGGTGATTGCTGTCAGCTGGGCGATCTCCGTTGCGCTTCGCTGACAGCTTCAGGTGTGCCTCGTGATCCGCCCTGTCTTTGTCTTTCCTTCTTCCTCTTTTGTGTTCTGATGGCTGGGTCATCCGGCTGGGGTCATTCCCTTCTCCTCGGGGTCTGCGTCTGTTGTTGTGCGTGCTTTGCTTATCTTAAATCCCTTCCTCTGCTTCCTAGGTATTGTCATGTGTGCCGTTGTGCTGATGCCTTCAGCTCAACGGTACTCATGACACCTGAACCTGAGAAACAAATCTTGAGTCTATCCCGGGGGACACTCCCTCAAAGAGGACACTAGAGATGGCCAAGAAACTCGAGATGGCCACCTAATCAATGGCCCTTCTCATCACAATGACCTGGAACGAGGAGTGAGAGGAATGCATCTGGTGCAGAAGCAAAAGGAGCTTTTACCAGCAACGCTAAACAAACACAGCTTTCAAGGGGTGGTGTGCAAAATGTTTCAAGCTTGAAACACCCCCCTTAGGAAAGGGCCACTTTGATTTGGGGACACTTCCAGGGTGCTCAAAACAGCATCAGGACACTTCCAGTAAGGTCAGAAGCATCTGCTTTGAGGTTGAGACAGATGTTTCGAACTTGAGGCAGGGCTTTTCAGGTTTGAAACAGTTTGCACACTTGCAGTTTCAAGTGCCTTTCTCCGTGGTTTTTCCAAGAATGCCAGGTGGCTATGATAGAAATGGGTCTTTGATCTTGAGAATTGATTCTTTCTTGATGGATTAGGAGGACTACGGGAAAGAGGGTTTAGTTGAGATAACTGTCTTATACTTCAGTACTGTTTTTTAAGTTTCTGTATTCAATTAAATTACTTTTTTCAGCAAAAAGGCTGAGAAACACTGGATAGGTGGATTCCTGCAAAACGAGATGTTAAAATGGTTTATCTAAACTGGAATACCTAGAGAAGCTGAAGTAAACATGAAAGATGTCTCTAGAAGAAACATCCACATCGTTAAGCTTTTATTTTTCAAAAACCATATTCTGCTTCTTCACAGAGAGACGAAATTCTCTCAGCAGAGAAAGAAACTGCTTTTATTTTTGAAATGCTCTTTTCCTTCTTTTCTGTTCTGCAGCTTGCAGTCCATTCATGAGGGCTCAAAGTGCCAGCAATGGGACTGACAGCCCAGGATATTTCTGGGCAGGGGAGGGTCAAAAAAGTCAAGAGGGGAGCTGCGACTAAGTGATCGAACTCCTTCCCCTTTTTACATGTGTTCCATATGTAAGACTGCATGTTACGTGGGTGATACATGTAAAAAAACTGTAAAACATGTAAAAAAAATCAAGAGGAAACCTGTGATCACATAGCCACAACCTTCCTCTTGATTTTTTTGACACCCCCACTGCACCCCGTACGCAGATTCCCCTTGCTGCGGCAGGAGGGCTACTTGTTCCTCACCCCTTGTTAGAACTCCAGTAGGGTTTGAGGAGTTTCAGCATTGCAAGAGTCACTCTGTGGGAGCTGCTGAAACAGGCATGGACGGAAAAGTCCCAAGTTTCAATATGGGAGCTTTTTTATTCAAAACATGCCTCAGCACCAACCAACTGCTACCGAACTGCTCTGGACTTTGCCTCCTAACACAAAGAAAACCGAAAAGCAAATAATCCATCACGGCTTTGAGAAATATTTGTCTTGGGGCCCTCAGTTATTAACCTGCGTGGATTTGCATAATTGTGTTGGTGTAATTATTACACAGGCCTTGATTTGGCTGCTAAGAGGGAGGGGCAGATCATGTATGGGGGGGTTGAAGAACGTCAAGGAGCTTCTGGAGGACAATCCAGAGAAAGGTCTGAGGGTGGTGCGTACCAGGTGTGGTTTCTGAAGATTGAGGGAAACGGGGAAGAAAATGCAGCAACAGCACCATATTCTGAGGTCTACCAGATCCTAAAGGGAAAAAAAAGCAGTTTATGGAGGAACAATCAATTTGTAACTGTCTTTATTGTCAGTCCCAAATACTCTACAACAAGGCAGGTTCAAATGGGTGCAAGTGACAATCTGATCTCACTCTGCCCCAAAGCCACACACTGTGGCATGTTACAGACCTCTGTCACTGGTTCTTTTTAAACTATACCCAGTCAGATTGACTCAGATTCAAAGGGTCCCCCAAAAGCACTGGACTCCAGACGCCTGGATTTTTATAGCTCCCTGTAAGGGTTGGGGAGATGTTTTACGTATTTTGAAAAAAGAAAACTATCCAAGATAGAAAAGTGAAATATACATTTTTGTGTGAGTTCTTTCTATGGCTGTTTTCTTATCCTACACTCTGTTTCTATTACTAACGATACTGTACAATTTTCTCTATTCATTATTTATTTTGTCAAATTTTATCACCGCCCATCTCCCCCCTAAGGAGGGACTCTGGGCGGTTTACAATAGAAACAAAGTTTAAAATTCAATGCAAACTATAAATTATACAATAAAGATAAATATGAATAAAAGATAAAAAGATAAAATGCAATAAAATCCAGATGGCAGAAGATTCTACACCAGTCCATGAATATGAAGGGGCCATTCTAGGGCGCCAGCCATCCCCAGGAATGACTATTCCCCTTCCCGCTCCAGACGTGCTGGCAAAACCAGGTCTTCAATTTTTTTACGGAAGTCCAGGAGAGAAGGGGCCTGTCTCACCTCTGGAAGTAAGATGTTCCACAGGGCAGGAGCTACTGCAGAGAAGGCCTGCTGTAATGATTGCCTATCCCAATAGACTCAGACTCACAAGCAGGTACTTAATGATATCTGATTTATTAGAAGAATAGTATGCAAATACAGAGAAAGCTGAGAATGAGTAAAAGCGCGCCAAATACAAACTAAAAACCCTCGGCTCAAAACGTAATCCCTCCCCTCCCCCTGCCGTTGCAAACTCCCCCCCCCCCCCCCCCAGGTGCTGGTAACCGTTTCTGCTGATGTCCTGGGAAAGAAACCTTGAACACACGAGATAACCCAAACACATTCCAAACCAGCAGCCAACAGATAACAACCCCACAAGATGGAATCCTACTCCCTTCCCAGATGAAACACGTGTCAGTGAAATGATATGCGAAACGTTACGATGTACCAGCAACGTTGGAACAGCGAACATGACACCTGCTTCCTGGACCCCACCAGATGGAATTCTCTTACTGACAGGTCCGTAGCATGCCCTCTCTGCATGACCGGGAAGGATGGGTCGATATTATGGGGATGAGACGTCCCGCAGATAGCCTGGCCCCATGCCATGTAGGGCTTTAAAGGTGATAACTAACACCTTGAATTGGACCTGGAAGCAGACTGGAACCCGGTGCAGCTCATGCAGCAAGGGTGTTATATGTGCCGACCTAGGGACACCTAAAATTGCCCAAGCGGCTGTGTTCTGGACCAGCTGAAGCTTCTGGATACTCTTCGAGGGTAGCCCCATGTAAAGCACACTACAGTAGTCTATATGGGAGATGACCAGGGCATGAGTGACCATTTGAAGGGCCTCTTGATCCAGGGAAGGGCGTAACTGGCACACAACATGAAGATGGGCAAAGGCCCTCCTGGCCACAGCTGCCACCTGCTCTTTGAGCAGGAGTTGTGAGTCCAGGAGGGCCCCCAGGTTCTGCACCAGGTCTGAATGGGGCAGTCTGACCCCATCCAGAACCAGAGATGGTGAGTTCACAGATGCCAAGGAGCCCCCACCCCACAGCCACTCCGTCTTAGCAGGGCTCAGCTGAAGCCTGCTGTTCCCTATCCAGACCCTCACAGCCCCCAGGCACTGAGAGAGAATAGTCACAGCATCACTTACCTCACCTGGGATGGAGATGTATAACTGGTGACGGATGATCTCACCCAGCGGTTTCATGGAGATGTTGAAGAGGAGCGGAGAGAGAACCGAGCCCTGCGGCACCCCGCAATGGAGGGGTTGAGGGGTGGATCTCTCCTCTCCTATCACCACTGACTGGGACAGGCCCTGGAGTGGTGCAAAACCACATCACCCACCCCCAACTCCCTGAGCCGCCCCAAAAGGAGACCATGGTCGATGGTATCGAAGGCCGCTGAGAGGTCAAGGAGAGCAAGGATGGGCGCACTCCCTCCATCCCACTCCCGCCAGAGGTCATCCATAAGTGTGGCCAATGCTGTTTCCATCCCATAACCGGGCCTGAAACCTGACTGAGAGGGGTGCAGATAATCCGTTCCATCCAGGACCCTCTGGAGCTGCAGCACCACCACTTTCTCAACCACCTTCCCCAAAAAGGGGAGGTGGGAGACAGGGCGGAAACTGCCCAGAACAGGAGGGTCCAGGGATGGCTTTTTGAGGAGGGGGCGTGCTGGTGTGGGTTGTATTGCACGTGCAGAGTATCAGAAAGCATGCTGGCGTTAGAGACCAGCAACGACGCCAGGCGTTGCACCAAATCAGTTGTAGTTGTATTAGTTGGATACAGATGATATTCACAGTTCTCTTCCAGATCCCTGGAAGAGCTAGGCATACAAAAATTAAAAAATAGGTACAAACAGATAGTTTCTTACAGTTCTAAAAAATTCTCAGATCCTTTGCCATCTATCTTAAAGAACCCCACACAGAGCATTTTTCTTAGCATGTACAGGAACTTGAAAAAGCGCTGCAAAACCGTCTTCCACCAGGCACCAGCAGCACACAATGATAGCTTTTTTTACATACTTTTTTAACCTGGATCACTGTGGCTCAGCTTTCTGTAAGTGAGCACACCTGCTGCCTGACCTTAGAGCGTGCAGGCGCTTAATTAACAAGGCCGATTGCTTTGTGACCTACCCCTGTCAGAAGAATGCACCAACACCCCTCTTACTATGCTAAAGGGGAAGTCCCAAACCTATTTTTTCAGTTAATTCCTTGTATTTTATTGCAACAAGTGGTTTAGTAAGAATATCAGCAATCACGTCTTTTGAATCACAATACTTCAAAATGATTTCACCTTTTGTTATTAAATCTTTGACATGATGATATCGTGCTGAATCCTGTTTCTACAACCCTCGGACTGTGCCATATGGATACAGCCCAGATTACCTTCGAAAACAGTTATAGGCTGGTGCAATTCATGCAAGTTTCAAAATCAGGTCATTGCTTATCTGACGTAAGTAATAATCATCAACATACAAACACAAATATACAAAACTTTGCTTATCTTTCTTGACATAAACACATGGATCTGCTTTCCCTTTTCCAAAACCAAAACACTGCAGTGTTTCATCTAATTTCAGGATCCAGCAGTGAGCTGCCTGTTTTAGACCATAAGTTGATTTTTGTAGTTCACATACTAAATTTTTACCTTGTTCAAAACCAGGTGGTTGTTGCATGTATAATTTTTTGTCTAATTGACCATATAAAAACACAGTTTGAATATCATAATGATGAACTGACATCTTTTTAAGTGCAGCAACTTTCAACAACAACCTGATTGATTCACCCTTTGTAACAGGTGCAAATGTTTTGTCAAAATCTAAATGCTTTCTTTGAGAAAACCCTTTAGCAACTAACCTTGCTTGGTATTTTTGAATGTTCCCACTAGCATCTTTTTTTAGTTCAAAAACCCATCTACAACCCAGACAATGTTTGTTGGTAGGTAGATTAACTAATTTCCAAGTTTTATATTCTTTCATGGAATTTAATTCCTGCTGCTCTAGCTTGTCTTTGGTTGGATTCGGTCCTTGTCTTCCTCCAGAGGTGCTCCAGGCATCTCTTAATCCTCTTCAGAACCCGCAGCTCCTCTGTAAACCACGGGGAGTGCCGGGTTTGATGGGACAAGAGAGGTCACATGGGCGCAATCCTGTCCAAGGCTCCGGCCGCCTCCCTATTCCAGGCAGCAGCCAGGGCCTCCGCTGGACCGTGCAGCAGATCCTCGGGTATGACCCCAGCTCCCCCTGGAACCCTGCCGGGTCCATCAGTCACCATCAGGTGGCTGGAGATTGAGGCCGGGGTGCTTTTGCATCGGGACCCCTGCGGTGGAAAATCTACTCTTAGGAGGGCTCCGTTGTTGCCGAGGAGTGGCAAAACCCATGTCTGCTTCTGATTTTCTCGACAGCCAAAGTCTCTTTGGAAGACCAAAAGCAAAAGGTGCTGCACAGGGTACTGGCGGGAACAAGCTGGAAGAGAAAGGGGGGTTCCTGTCCGGGCTGGCTGCATCACCCAAAAAGAAGGAGGCAGTACGACAAGACATGCTGGGGGCATCCAAAATGTCGCTTCTAGAGCCCTGCCTTGACCGTTGCAATGGCTGGCCGGCCCACATCACCCCAGAGGACTCTCCATTCGTTCCATTTCTCTGAAATGCCAAAGACGGACTTGCGGGTGGGGGCTCCTGAGTCCTGATGAAAGGGGAGGAGCGAGGTTCAGATCTAGGCACTGACCTGGCTAAGGCCCAAGCAAGAAGCAGGCCTCGTGAGTGAGTCAGTGGGCTTTTGGATTTGGACCTGGATTGACTCATGGAGTTAAAAGGAAAAATGGAAAACAATTTTTAAGGAAACTCATTAAAAGGGAAAAGGACATAGATGCCTGGACAAAATCGCCCATTACCTTACCCCAAACTGCCAGGGGCTCCAAAAAGCCCCCTCCGCCCCAGCCTGGGAGCAAAGCCAGGCCTTCAAACTCTCGCCAGGAGGGAGCCGTACGAACCTCCTGGGGAAGGGGTTCCAGAGGGCAGGGGCCTCGAGGGAGGGAAGGTGTCCTTCTGGGCCCCCACTGATGAAAGAAAGGCCCCCTGTGCAGCACCGAGTCAGGTCTGAGCCTCTGAGGGGACGCCGCTTTCACGACATGTTCTTGGCAGACTATAGCGGGGTGGTCTGCTGTTGCCTTCCCCGGTCGTCTCCTTCCCCAGCAAGCTGGGTGCTCATTTTACCGACCTCGGAAGGATGGGAGGCTGAGTCGACCTGAGCCGGCTCCCCGAGAATCCAGCTTCCGCTGGGATCAAACTCAGGTCGTGGGAAGAGTTTCGGTTGAAATACTGCCGCCTGCCACTCTGCGCCACACGAAGCTCTAAATCTGTTCAATTGTGTCTGATTCTTGGAGACTGCCTGGACAAGTCCCCACAGTTTTCTTGGCCAGTGTAATGGTTGCCTATCCCAAACACTCAGACTCACAAGAGGTTACTTAAATGAAATCTGATTTATTAGGGAAATTATGGCAGATACAGAGAAAGCTGAGAATGACTAAAAGCGCACCAAATACAAACTAAAAACCCTCAGCTCCAAACGTAATCCCTCCCCCCTACCGCCATGGCAACCACCCCCCTCCCAGGTGCTGGTAACCGTTTTCCACACATCCTGGGAAAGCAACCTTGAACACATGAGATAACCCAAACACATTCCAACCCAGCGGCCAACAGATAACAACTCCCTGACGAGGAATCCTCCTCTCTGCCGAGATCAAACATGTATCAGGCAAATGACATGCAAAACGTTACGATGTATCAAGCACATTGAAACGGTGAACATGACAGCCAGGTTTTTCAGAAGTGGTTTGCCGTTGCCTTCCCCAGTCATCACCTTCCCCAGCAAGCTGGGTGCTCATTTTACCGACCTCGGAAGGCTGGAAGGCTGAGTCGACCTGAGCCGGCTCCCCGAGAGAGAATCCGGCTTCCGCTGGATTGAACATGGGTCGCGGGGAGAGTTTCGGTTGCAGTGCTGCCGCCTGCCACTCTTCACCACACGAGGCATAGGGCCCCCACTGATGACATTATTTAGTGGAGGGGACCCAAGGTGTCTCACGGAGTTGACGGGCGTAGGCTTTGCCCTCCAAAACATTTGGGCACAGTTTCAAATCTTGGCTAAAGAGTAGAAAAGGAAGGAGAGGGTGCCAAAAGTCCTCACAAGTTGGCCAGGGACCAGAGTCCTGAGAATAGATAGATCAATACAGCCAAAGCCAACTGTCATCTTCCCTCTAGCAGGATTTTTGCACCCTGAAGAGCTGCGGAGCGAGCAGAAATCCAACAGAGGTGGGGTGTCCCCAGCTGTGCACACCAAGGGAAGACGCACCTGCTGGTTCAGGTCTTGAAACAGTCAGGAAAAGAGTTTGGATCAGACCTGGTAAACAAGTGCCGTGGAAGCCCACATTTGGTTTCACTCCGTTCTTTGTCTCACTGGAGCAGGAAAACAGGAAGCCGAATGAAAGCAACAAGGCTTGTCTCTTTTTTAATCATAGCAGAATGGAATATGTTTATTTACACAATATTTGAGCACAAACACTGACACAAATGAGCATCTGTTAGCACTAGACATGTTTACAGAATAATAACAATGCTATACAGTTTATTTTTCCTTTAAAATAATTTCATGTTAACTAATACGAAGAGAGGAAATGGATGTTGTCTAATAAAAGCTATGGTGCTCCCTCCCTCCCTCTTTCTTTCTCTTCCCATCCCCTTCCTTCCTTCCGGAATTTCAGACAATATAAACAAAGTCTAAACAAACGAAGACAAATTAAAAGAATCCATATAGTAAAATAGAAATAAGTAAACAAGGGGTCTAAAATGTCATGGAGATTAAAGTTTTCCATTATGTCATTCATTACTCATGTGTTACAGAATATATTATATTGCTTTAAAAGGCTGAGAATCTCTTTTTAGCCTGAAACTAAGAACCATGATAGGAACCATGGTTAACACAGTCAAAATCACTGTTGTAATAGAGTGAATCAATACTGAAGATCTATTCTAATTAGAATATCCCATGAAATTAAAATATAGAATCTATGCATAGAAAAAGTCAAACGTCGGTTGAGATACCAACCCACAAATTAAGTTATAGCCCAGGAATGGCTTCCAGTTAGAACCACGTTCTTTGTCAGGTTTACTTTTAAGACACGGACCGCTCAGCCCACCTTCCCTTAAGTTCCAGGAGAAGACAGATACAGAGGTTACATTACGTCATGCCCCCACGTACGGGGTTTTACAAGACTTCATCCCACTCTTGGAGGGGGGGATTTCCCCGTTTTTACACAGTGTGTATCCTGTGTGGTATCTTTCAGTTACATTGACCACCAGGAGGCCCCACATGGCCAGTTTCATCCTTTAATGGGACTCTTCAGACGTGGGTAGCCAGACGTGCTTTGTTGTTGTTTATTCGTTTAGTCGCTTCCGACTCTTCGTGACTTCATGGACCAGCCCACGCCAGAGCTTCCTGTCGGTCGTCAACACCCCCAGCTCCCCCAGGGACGAGTCCGTCACCTCTAGAATATCATCCATCCATCTTGCCCTTGGTCGGCCCCTCTTCCTTTTGCCTTCCACTCTCCCTAGCATCAGCATCTTCTCCAGGGTGTCCTGTCTTCTCATTATGTGGCCAAAGTATTTCAGTTTTGCCTTTAATATCATTCCCTCAAGTGAGCAGTCTGGCTTGATTTCCTGGAGGATGGACTGGTTGGATCTTCTTGCAGTCCAAGGCACACTCAGAATTTTCCTCCAACACCACAGTTCAAAAGCATCGATCTTCCTTCGCTCAGCCTTCCTTATGGTCCAGCTCTCGCAGCCATATGTTACTACAGGGAACACCATTGCTTTGACTATGCGGGCCTTTGTTGTCAGTGTGATGTCTCTGCTCTTAACTATTTTATCGAGATTTGTCATTGCTCTTCTTCCAAGGATTAAGCGTCTTCTGATTTCCTGACTGCAGTCAGCATCTGCAGTAATCTTCGCACCTAGGAATACAAAGTCTTTCACTGCTTCTACATTTTCTCCCTCTATTTGCCAGTTATCAATCAAGCTGGTTGCCATAATCTTGGTTTTTTTGAGGTTTAGCTGCAAACCAGCTTTTGCACTTTCTTCTTTCACCTTCATCATAAGGCTCCTCAGTTCCTCTTCACTTTCAGCCATCAAAGTGGTATCATCTGCATATCTGAGATTGTTAATGTTTCTTCCAGAGATTTTAACTCCAGCCTTGGATTCCTCAAGGCCAGCTTGTCGCATGATGTGTTCTGCATACAAGTTGAATAGGTAGGGTGAGAGTATACAGCCCTGCCGTACTCCTTTCCCAATCTTAAACCAGTCTGTTGTTCCGTGGTCTGTTCTTACTGTTGCTACTTGGTCGTTATACAGATTCTTCAGGAGGCATACAAGATGACTTGGTATCCCCATACCACTAAGAACTTGCCACAATTTGTTATGGTCCACACAGTCAAAGGCTTTAGAATAGTCAATAAAACAGAAATAGATGTTTTTCTGAAACTCCCTGGCTTTTTCCATTATCCAGCGGATGTTGGCAATTTGGTCTCTAGTTCCTCTGCCTTTTCTAAACCCAGCTTGTACGTCTGGCAATTCTCGCTCCATGAACTGCTGAAGTCTACCTTGCAGGATCTTGAGCATTACCTTACTGGCATGTGAAATGAGTGCCACTGTTCGATAGTTTGAACATTCTTTAGTGTTTCCCTTTTTTGGTATGGGGATATAAGTTGATTTTTTCCAGTCTGATGGCCATTCTTGTGTTTTCCAAATTTGCTGGCATATAGCATGCATTACCTTGACAGCATCATCTTGCAAGATTTTGAACAGTTCAGCTGGGATGCTGTCGTCTCCTGTTGCCTTGTTATTAGCAATGCTTCTTAAGGCCCATTCAACCTCACTCTTCAGGATGTCTGGCTCTAGCTCACCGACCACACTGTCAAAGCTATCCCCGATATTGTTATCCTTCCTATACAGGTTTTCTGTATATTCTTGCCACCTTTTCTTGATCTCTTCTTCTTCTGTTAGGTCCTTGCCATCTTTGTTTTGATCATACCCATTTTTGCCTGGAATTTACCTCCAATGTTTCTAATTTTCTGGAAGAGGTCTCTTGTCCTTCCTATTCTATTGTCTTCTTCCACTTCCGCGCATTGCTTGTTTAAAAATAATTCCTTATCTCTTCTGGCTAACCTCTGGAATTTTGCATGTAATTGGGCATATCTCCCCCTATCACTGTTGCCTTTTGCTTTCCTTCTTTCTTGGGCTACTTCTAGTGTCTCAGCAGACAGCCATTTTGCCTTCTTGGTTTTCTCTTTCTTTGGGATGTATTTTGTTGCCGCCTCCTGAACAATGCTGCCAACTTCTGTCCAGAGTTCTTCCGGGACCCTATCTACTAAGTCCAGTCCCTTAAATCTATTCTTCACCTCCACTGCATATTCCTTAGGAATATTAGTGAGCTCATATCTAGCTGATCTGTGGGTCTTCCCTAATCTCTTTAGTCTGATCCTAAATTGTGCAAGAAGAAGTTCGTGATCTGAACTACAGTCAGCTCCAGGCCTTGTTTTTACCGACTGTACAGATGTCCGTCACCTTTGGCTGCAAAGGATGTAATCAATCTGATTTCGGTGTTGTCCATCTGGTGAAGTCCATGTATAAAGCCGTCTCTTAGGTTGTTGGAAGAGAGTGTTTGTTATGCAGAGTGAATTGTCTTGGCAAAATTCTATCAGCCTGTGTCCTGCTTCGTTTTGTTCTCCCAGGCCATACTTACCTGTAATTCGAGGTGTCATTTGACTGCCCACCTTAGCATTCCAGTCTCCTGTGATGAAAATAACATCTCTTTTAGGCATGTTGTCCAGTAGGTGCTGCAGATCCTCATAGAACTGCTCTACTTCAGCTTCTTCAGCATTTGTGGTTGGGGCGTATATTTGGATCACTGTGATGTTAGATGGCTTGCCCTGAATTCGAATTGAGATCATTCTATCATTTTTTGGGTTGTATCCAAGCACTGCTTTAGCCACTTTACTATTAATTATGAAGGCTACTCCATTTCTTCTGTGGTCCTCTTGTCCACAGTAGTAAATCTGGTGGTCATTTGATGTGAAGTGGCCCATTCCAGTCCATTTCAGTTCACTGACGCCCAGAATGTCTATCTTTAATCTTGACATCTCACCAATAACCACATCCAATTTGCCCTGGCTCATGGATCTTACATTCCAGGTTCCAATGGTGTGTTGATCCTTAGAACATCGGATTCGCCGTTCACCACCAGCACCGTCGGCCGCTAGCCGTCCTTTCGGCTTTGAGCTAGCTGCGTCATCACGTCTGGGGCTAGTTGAGCTCATCCTCTGTTCCTCCCCAGTAGCATTTTGACCATCTTCCGACCTGGGGGTCTCATCTTCCGATGGTATACCGACATATCTCTGGTTGTACTGATCCATTTAGTTTTCACGGCAAGAATACTGAGGTGGGTTGCCATTACCTTCCCCAGGGATCGCATTTAGTCTGACCTCTCTGTCACGACCTTCCCGTCTTGGGTGGCCCTTCACGGTTTAGCTCATGGCATCATTGAGGTGCTCAAGCTCCAGCACCACCACAAGGTAACGATCCTTTGCTGAAGAGACGTGCTACGAGGATGCAATTATGCTGGCCATCGAAGCAGACTCCCATCTCGGGGTTAGCCCTTCTTCCAAGGAAGGCATCAAACCGCCTGTCCAGTAAGAAGCCCATAAATGTTCTTAGGTATAATGTTCCTATACAAAGTAGGTGCTGTGGGCTTTGACCGTACGTTCCTCGGGGATGTCCCACTTTGGCAGTCAGACGCGTTACAGGGGGAGGCCTCTTCTTGCTAGCCCAGCCCCAAGGAGAGGTACCCCATCCCATTCCAGGGTGGAGCCACTCAAGAATAGGAGGCCTCCCCTCTCCTTATTTCCCAGGAAGTGTGGAGCAAATATGTCACTCCCCAGGTCTTCCTTTAAACCTCCAGTTTCATAAGCAGCACCTTCACACATGTGTTAAATTATAGCAATGAATTCATCTTCACTTCCAGTGGTGGCTTCACCAAAAATGATCACAGTAATCTTAGAAATAAATACATAGGAAGCTACTTTAGACTGGGGGGGTGGGGTAGTGCTTTTCCCCTAGCTCCCTCTCTAAGGAGGCTTGCAGGAATCCTAAGGAGGATTGCAGGAGGGAGGCTGTTCCCCTGCCTAATGGCTCTCACAATCAGGAAATCCCCCCCCCCCCCGATGCTGAGTTTGGGTCTCCCTCTGCGCAGGCAGCTTCCACCCGTCAGTGGTGTCATCCTACCTTCGGGCACCGAATCCCCCCCCCCGCTTCCCCGGGACTGCCCCTCCAGCACAGAAAGCCTGCTCTCCGGTCCCCCTCCGCCTTCTCTCCTTCAGGCTGGACAGACCCCGTCCCTTTCCGCCTTCTCGCCGTTCTCCTCTGTGCCCTTCTCGGACCGTTCAGCACCCTTTTGCCTGCTCGCGACCAGAACTGGACCCAGCGTCCCAGGTGTGGTCTGACCGGTGCACCATAATGCAGACTGTCACTTCCTGTGATCTTGACATTATTCTCCTGTGGATGCAGCCCAAGATTGCACTGGCTTCTTTGGCTGCTGCAGCACACTGTCGGCTCATGCTTAATCTGTGCTCTTCCAAGACACCCAGATCCTTCTCACAAGCACCACTGCCGAGCCAGGTGTCACCAATCTTGTACCTGTGTGTCTGGTGTTTCCTAGCTAAGTGCAGAACCTTACAGTTCTCACCATTGAACAAGGTTGTGATGAATAGGGTCTAATATTCAAGTCTATCAAGATGCTTTTGAATGCTGATTGTCTTCTGAGATGTTAGCAATCCCTCCCACAATCATTTTGTGTCATCTGAAGACTTGCTGGACACCCCTTCTGTCCCCTTGTGTCATTTAATAGAAGAGAATCTCTGTAGCTCAGGGTTGAAGCGTGAAATCCTTGGTGCTCTCTGAACTTGGTTGTTTGCCACCACCACCCCAAAACTGGCAGGGCAAGCGACTGTATATAAACAGGGAGCAAACCCCACACTCACCGGCACTGATGATGTTCCAACAGAAGAGAACCTCTGTGGCTCTGGGTTGGACTGTGGCACCCTGGGTGCTCTCTGAGCTGGGTGGCTGGCCTGCAGACGTTTCGTTGCCCGACTAGGCAGCACCCTCAGTGCGGGTGAGGGTGGGGTGTGCTCCCTGTTCATATAAGGTAGCTTGCCCTGCCAGTGTTGGGGGGGGTGGATTTTCTACTTGGTAGTTCCTTGATTAGGGTATTGTTTTCTGCTTGTTTGGTGTTAATCCCAGCTTATCTGGGTGTTGATAGCTGTCATGCGCTGCCTGCCGCCAAGTAAAACACAGACACTGATTTCAGGGAAGAGCAGGTTCCGGTTTATTACAGCGTAGTGCTAGACGCGAAAAAAGCTGAGAGTGAAGGGAGCGCGCCGGTGCGGGGTTTAAATAGCCCGCACCGGTCAGCGCCCCTCCTACGTCGGTTTGCGTCATCCCCCCTTTGTCCTGCATGCTTCCGTGCCGGTAGGTGAAGGATTGCGGGGCCCCTGCTGGTGCCCCGGGCTTGCCCATGATCGGTTCCTTTCTCCGGCCGGTGATTGCTGTCAGCTGGGCGATCTCCGTTGTGCTATGCTGACAGCTTCAGGTGTGCCTTGTGACCCGCCCTGTCTTTTGTCTTTCCTTCCTCTTCTTTTGTGACTCGATGGCTGGGTCGTCCGGCCGGGGACCTTCCCTTCTCCTCGGGGTCTGTGTCTTTTGTTGTGCGTGCTTTGCTTATCCTAAATCCCTTCCCCTGCTTGATAGGTATTGTCATGTGTGCCGTTGTGCTGATGCCTTCAGCTCAACGGCACTCATGACATACTGCCCCCCGTTCGAATAGTGCCCCCCCCCCAGGCATTCCGGCTTTTGCCGGGAGAGCTGTCAAAAATTATTTTTTTTTTTAATCTCCCGCCGGAGTGTTTGCGCCCCTCCCCTTGCTCCGCCCTCTGCCTCGTGTCCATCTTTGCGGTGTGTGTCGAGTGCGCATGCCCCACCCACACCCTGGGAGTGCGCATGCCTCGACCACACCCTGCTGGTTTGGGCTCAGTCCATCGTAGGTAGAGGCGTGGCTGGTTGGGTGCTTCTCAGCTCCAGGTAGGACCCTTATCTTTTTGTGTTTGAGTCCGGATTTGTCATGTGTGCATCCTGGGCGTTTGCCCCCTGGCGATGCACTTGTGACTAATCGCCTCTCCCTAGTGGGCCCGGGGTGGGGGGAGGGTGAGTCCCGGGGGGGAGGAGGTCTACTCAAGTCGCGGGCTTGGGAGGCCCTTTCCCCTGGGGGCGTGGCGGGGGGGGAGGCCCGAGAGGAGAGGGTGTTCAAGGGCCCGGTTCGGCTTGGCGCCCCTGTGGCTTGTCGGGGTATGACCTGTGGAATGCCCGGGTCAGGTCTGGCGCCTTGACGTGTTGTGCCGCCACCCATTCTGGGTGGGGGAAGTGTTTCCACCTCACCAGGTAGTGTAGCGTTCCCTATTGACGGCGCGAGTCGAGTATTTCTCTTACTTCGAAGTGTTGGCCGTCAATCATCACCGGGGAGGGCCGCGGCGTGCTTGGGTGCCATCGAGAGGTGGTTGCAGGTTTCAGGAGGCTCGTGTGAAATACCGGGTGGAGTCTCCTTAGGTTGTGCGGCAGGTCCAGGCGTACCGCCACTGGGTTCACCATCTGTGTTACTCGAAGCGGCCCGATATACTTAGGCCCCAGTTTCTTCGAGGGTTGAGGTGATTTCAGGAATTTGGTGGATAGGTAGACCATGTCCCCTGCCTGGAACGTTGGTTGCTGGCGCCGGTGCTTGTCGGCCTGTTCTTTGTAGGCCGCCTGTGCTTCCTTCAGCGCTGCCGTGATTATTGGCCACGATTCCGCTATCTTCCGTCCCCAGTCGCTAGCGTCCACTTGGGGTTCCGGGGGTTGCGGTAGCTCCAGTATAGGTACGAAGTCGCGGCCGGAGACTACTTCGAACGGGGTTTTCCCCGTGCTCGTGTGGACGGCATTATTGTATGCGACTTCTGTGAACGGGAGCAGGTCGACCCAGTCGTCTTGATGGTAGTTGGTGTATGAGCGTATGAATTGTTCCAGGGTGGCATTGAGGATCTCTGTGGCTCTGTCCGTCTGGGGATGCCAGGCCGTGGATAGGGCTTGTTGGGTCCCAGTCAGTTTTAGGAAGGCCCGCCAGAATTTTGAGGTGAATTGTGTGCCCGTCGGTCACCACGCGTGCAGGACATCCGTGTAACCTGTACACGTGTATAAGGAAGAGTTTGGCCAGTTGCGGGGCGGACGGGACCGATGAGCAGGGGATGATGTGGGCCTGTTTCGAAAAGTAGTCTTTCACCACCCAAATGGTCGTTTTCTTCTGGCTGGGTGGGAGATCTACTATAAAATCCATGGAGATCTCCTCCCATGGGCGGGAGGGCTCCGCCACCGTTTGTAGGAGTCCCTGAGGCTTGCCTGGTGCCTGTTTGGCCGTGGCGCATGTCGGGCAGGACGCTACGTAGGCCTTCACGTCCCGTCTCAGCGCGGGCCACCAGAATTGTCGCCGAGTTAAATGCAGGGTCTTTAGGAACCCGAAGTGTCCCGCTTGCTTGCTGTCATGCGATCTACGCAAGATCGCCTGGCGTTGCGAGTCCAGGACATATATTCTGCCTTCCCCCCATGCTAGGTCCTGTGCCATCGTCACCTTGTCGGGGTTTGCTCGTAGCCAGGGGTCGGTTTTGAGGGCGGCGGTGAGGTCCGCGCGTATATCTCCTGGCAGTTGTGGGTGGCGCCGTCTGGTCACTGGTTGCCCCGCCGTCGGTTGCGACGTGGGGTTGGGCTGCTTCTGTGCGCTGCTCCGGGTGGTCACAGCCATCCCCAGCTGGGAGGTGGATAGGACCGTCCCGATCATGTCTGGGACGGGCTCTTCATCTTGGGGCAGTCGGGAGAGGGCGTCAGCCAGGAAGTTCTTTTTGCCCGGCAGGAACTTCAGCTGAAAGTTAAAGCGGCTGAAGAATTGGGCCCATCTGACCTGTTTCGGGCTGAGGCGTCTGGGCGTCCGGAGGGCCTCGAGGTTCTGGTGGTCTGTCCAGACCTCGAATGGTTGGGTGGCTCCTTCTAGTAGATGCCTCCATGTTTATAGCGCCGATTTTATGGCGAAGGCTTCCTTCTCCCACACGTGCCAGTGCCTTTCCGTCTCAGAGAATTTCCTCGACAGGTAGGCACATGGCTTCAGGAGTCCTGTGGGGTCCTTTTGGAGTAGTATGGCCCCCAGGGAGAAGTCTGAGGCGTCGGCTTGGACCACGAACGGCCGTTCTGGGTCCGGGTGCGCGAGGATTGGCTCTGTGGTGAACAGCGCTTTCAGCTTGTTGAATGCGGTTTGACACGCGGGAGTCCAATTTAGTACCGTCCCTGGGTTCTTGGCGCGCCGTGTGTCCCCCACTCCTTTCGTTTTGAGGAGGTCTGTTAGGGGGAGGGCTATCTCCGCGAACCCCTGTGCGAATGACCTGTAAAAATTTGTGAAGCCGAGGAAACTTTGGAGTTGGCGTCTGTTACGTGGGCATTCCCAGTTCACCACCGCCTCGACTTTTGCGGGGTCCATTTCCACGCCTTCCCCGGAGATTCGGTACCCCAGGTAGTCTAGGCGTGCTTTGTGGAATTCGCACTTTGAGGGTTTGGCGTATAGTTTTGCCCTTTTTAGCTTCTCGAGGACTTGTCTGACTAGGGTGACGTGTTCCTCGTGCGTCTGGGTGTAGATGAGGATGTCATCTATGTAGACCAGGACCCCTTTGAACAGGTGTTCATGCAGTACCTCATTGATGAGCTGCATGAACACTCCCGGGGCCCCTGCTAGTCCAAATGGCAGCACTTTGTACTGAAAGGCGCCTAGGGGGCAGTTGAACGCAGTTTTCCATTCGTCCCCCTCTCTGATCCGGATTCTGTAGTACGCCTCGCGAAGGTCCAGCTTGGAAAATACTCTACCCGTGGCCAGGTGAGCGAGCATGTCCTTCACGAGGGGCAAGGGGTATTTGTTGGATAGGGATGCTGCGTTGAGACCCCGGTAGTCTGTGCAGAGCCGCAGGGTGCCGTCTTTTTTCTCCCGGAATAAGACGGGCGCTCCGACCGGTGAGCATGCCAGCTCTATGAAGCCCCTTTCCAGGTTTTTATCAATGAACTCCCAGAGGGTTGTCATCTACTTCGGGGTCATCGAGTAAATCTTCGGCCTGGGTAAGGGGACATCGGGAAGCAGCTCAATCCTACAGTCCGTCTTGCGGTGGGGGGGTAGTTGATCCGCCTCCGCTTCCCCGAAGACCTCTGAGAAGTCAGCGTATTGCTCGGGTAGGTCTTCTCGGGTAGTTGAGTTGTCCTGGGCTGCCGCCTCTGCCCGTCCCACTGTGGGGTTGATCCTGCCCGCCGTAACTGGCGCCCGGTACGAGCCGTCGTCGAATTGGAAGGTGCGGGTCTTCCAGTTGATGCGGGGGTTGTTCGTTGCGAGCCATGGTATTCCCAAGACTACGATGGGCCGCCCTATGTGGGTCACCACGAACAATGTTCGTTCGGTGTGGGTGCCCATTTGGAGGGTGACCGGCTCGGTCTGCATCGTGGCTGGTTTCCCTCCTGCTGTTGAGCCGTCCAGCTGGTGGAATGCCAGCGGCGTGGGGAGGGGGCGGCAAGGTAGGTTGAGCTTGGCGACTATGTCTGGGTGGATCAGGTTCTTGGAGCACCCTGAGTCCACTAGTGCCGCGGCCGTGGTGGCTCTGTTGCCCACGTAGAGCCTGATTGCCCCCATTATTGTGGGGCTTTCATCGCTCTGTCTGTGTGTTTCGCGCCCCGGTCCCACCACCTGCCTTTCGGCGCGTTTTAACGCAGGTGGGGGGCGTTTCCCGCCGGCTGGTCTGGGCCTTCGGCGTTCTCTCCCCCCAGGTAGGCGTCCCAACCTTCGTCCGGTGTCGCTGTGGCTCCGGTCATCCGGCGGTGAGGGGGCGGTGGTGGGTTGGTTGGTTTGAGGGTTGGTCTCAGTGCGGGTTTGGGAGCGCTAGCTAGTGTTCGGTTGGCGAAGCAATCCGCCGTTTTGTGCCCCATTTTTCCGCACTTCCCACAGGGCCCTCGATTAAACCTCCGCTTTTGATACGTGGGACCGGCCGGCCCCAAGTGAGGTGCGGGTACCTTTGGGCTAGTGTGTGTTTCGTCCGCTGTCGTCGCCATTAGAAAAGTGTGGTGCGCGTGTTCCGCTCTCCCCGCGAGGCAGATCCAGCCTTGCAGAGTCTCCGGGTCGTCCCGGTAGAGTGCCCATTGGAGTACCTCGCGGTTGAGGCCCCTTTTGAACATTTCTAGCAGGGTGGTCTCAGACCAATCGTTGATCTTCCCTGTGAGGGCTTTAAATTCGAGGGCGTAGTCCGGGACAGTTCGTGCGCCCTGTTTGAGGCCTTGGAGCGCGCTTTTAACCCTTTCTTTGGCTAGCGGATCCTCGAAGTAGTGCTTCATCTCCGTGATGAAGGCGTGGAAGTCGGAGAGGGCGGGGGAGTTGGACTCGTACATTTGGACGTACCAGTCCGCCGCCCTGTCTTGTAGCTTGATCGCCACGGCTGTGATCTTGTCCGCTTCACAGTTAAAGAAGTGTCCGTGCCGCCCCATGAACTCCCTGGCGTTCGTGATGAAGAACGACAGTTTTGCGGGGTCTCCATTAAAGAAAATGGGGAAGTCCTTTGGGGCCTGGGCGTTCGGTGAGTCCCCTCTTCTCGCTTCCCGGCCCGTGGCTTCGTCCGCCTGGGGCGCTTGCTGGGTAGCATTTCACCTATGGGGGTGCGACGACCCGCTCGGGGTGTGGATCGGGGTGTGTACCTGCACGGGAACGTCGTTGTGAAGCGTGGGGGACATTAGTGACTGCAGCATGGTCCTGAGGTCCCTTAGCTGGGCCTCCATGGCCGCGAGCCTGGCTTGCGTTTCCCCGTCCGGGATTCGCGCCGCGGCTGGGGTCAGATCTGTCGGTGTTTCCGCAGGGTTGAGCCGCCGGTGGGGTTCGGGCGTTCCCGTCCGCTGGTCCGCTTCCTTGATTTGGGGGTGCATTGGCTGGGTTGCCTCTTCGTCCTCCACCGTGCTTGCTGCGGTTGGGCTGACACTCCATGCCTGTGGCTGGGGTGCGATGTGGGGCGGGGAGGTCTCCGCGGGTCTCGGGAGGTATGTTGCTCTCTCCCGTGGCCGGGCCGCCTCCGCCTCCGCCTTCCTCTTGGGTTGGAGCTGAGGCTCGGGGTGGGCCGGGAGGGTGTCCGTGGCTCCTGGGGTCCGTGGTGCCTCTGGCCTCGATCGGTCCTCCTCCGCTCCTCGCCGTGCGGTTCGCCTGTCCTGGCCGCGACGCGTCGGCCCCATCGCTCGTGGTCCTCTCGCCGTCTATTCCTCCCGCGGACTTGTTGTTGTCCGGTGGGGCTTGGCGAGGCTGAGTTTGTGACTCTCAGCTTTATGTCATGCGCTGCCTGCCGCCAAGTAAAACACAGACACTGATTTCAGGGAAGAGCAGGTTCCGGTTTATTACAGCATAGTGCTAGACGCGAAAAAAGCTGAGAGTGAAGGGAGCGCGCCGGTGCGGGGTTTAAATAGCCCGCGCCGGTCAGCGCCCCTCCTACGTCGGTTTGCGTCATCCCCCCTTTGTCCTGCATGCTTCCGTGCCGGTAGGTGAAGGGTTGCGGGGCCCCTGCTGGTGCCCCAGGCTTGCCCATGATCGGTTCCTTTCTCCGGCCGGTGATTGCTGTCAGCTGGGCGATCTCCGTTGCGCTATGCTGACAGCTTCAGGTGTGCCTTGTGACCCGCCCTGTCTTTTGTATTTCCTTCCTCTTCTTTTGTGACTCGATGGCTGGGTCGTCCGGCCGGGGACCTTCCCTTCTCCTTGGGGTCTGTGTCTTTTGTTGTGCGTGCTTTGCTTATCCTAAATCCCTTCCACTGCTTGATAGGTATTGTCATGTGTGCCATTGTGCTGATGCCTTCAGCTCAACGGCACTCATGACAATAGCTGGCAAGGATGTGTTCTGTCTTTTTGTTTCCTTCTTAGCTTTTTTATTGTCTCTTTTGAATGGGGTGTAAATGTTGTTTATCTCTAGGTGTGTATTGATGGCTTTTAAGAAAATGTTGAAGAGCACTGGGCCCAGGACAGATCCCTGAGTTACCCCATTCATGGTTCCCTCCCTGTAAGCATAGATCCATTAAGGACCATGCATTGGGGATGGTTATTCACATGCATCCATCTGGTAGTGGGACCATCCATCCCACATTGCTTCATTTTATCAAGAAGCAGGAGAAAAGTCTTGGAATGGAGAACTGAGCAGTGGGGGTGTGCACAAAACATGATTTGTTTGGAGCCACCATTACAACAAGGCAAGTTCTCCATATTCCCTGGGAACAAGGCTCAAAATAGCTTGAATATTTTCCTCTACCCTTCCAACAAAATGCTCAGCACCTACACTTCATGTCATGCCTGGAACATCTGAAACAGATTTTTCTGAAACTGAAGTGGCCCCCTTTGAGGTTGCTTCTGATACTTCAACAGGCAGAACCCCACTACAAAATGGACCAGCTGTCCCCCACCCCCAGGAAGACAGCTCCCCAAATGCCCACCTTTTGTTTTGAACTCAACATTCAATATGCCCATTTTGAGGTCAACACATTTCAGAACTGAAATGTTTTCTCCACCTTTAATAAGCAGAGCTGCAGAAATAAAAATCTTTCTTCTAAATCAGAGTCCTTGAACTGGAGCAATACATTCCTCTGGAGGGGATCCTGCTGCATTTCAAACTGTCTTCTAAATCAAAGCTCCCTGCTCCCGGTGGGAAGCAGACGCCTTTGGCATCAGAAGCAGCTCTGCCAGTCCGCCACCTGACATCAAGCTGAGACACCCTTGGCCAAGGGAGGTGGCGAGGGCATGGCTTTCCAGCCGCTGGTTTCTTTGCCCCACTGCCAGACAGACAGCCTGGATCAAGAATCAAAATCTGAAGACTGGAAGAACCCAGGACATACTGTAATTAGATATTTAAAAATTCAGCCAGGTTGATATTTAAGGACTGAAGAAAGGGACAGGACCAGGGGGAAAATGGTGGATGGTAACCCTAATAAATCTGAATCATGGCACTGAGAAAAGAAACCAAGTAAGTTCTTGGTCAACCCTGAAAACTGACAAAATGTGGTACCCACTGAAACTGCCCCAACATTATGAGGCCAAGATCCCTGCAAGCTCAGTCTCGCTCCCTTTGCTGACCAAAGCCACACACGGCCAGCTGCGGGGATGTTTGAAGGGGCCAGCTTTGAGCTGCCCCCCTCAGGGAACTCTCCTTTGTTCAGACCCAGGCAAATTTCACCTGGGCTGCGGAGTCTTGCCATTGCTAGGTGACAAGCAAGAATTAGTCCGCACATTATTTCAAACTGCAAGTCAGAGAGCTTGGAACCATCATTCCTTTGGCCAATTAAATTATCGGCCATGAATTATTCAGAGGGCCATATGGATGATAAATAGACGTGGAAGAAACTTGCTGCACCTGTGGCCATGTTAGCAAATGTTGGAAATAAAGCCAAGTCCCTCCCCTCTCCCCCCCTTACACCCACACACACATTCAGATGTCTTTAACACCCCTTTGACATTAATGCAGAGTTGAGTCTTGGCAATAGGGAGACAGAAGCTCCAGGGGAGATGCAGCAGCCCCCCCTTGATTTGACGAAGGTCCTGGGGACATCAACATGCACACCTCAGTCGGTGTATAAGAAGACCTTGGCAGACCAGGCTGAAGGCCTCCCCAGCCTTTCCCACCACCAGCAGCCAGTTGCTTGAAGAGATTAGCAAATGGGGCACAAAGGGAATCCCACCTGCCTTTCTGATGCGCTTGTTCAGGGACCAGCTGCCTCTGGAAGAGATGGGGTGGCATAAAGAGAGATTGGCAGAGGGCAGGGCAGGCTGGAATGTCATGATCCATACATGGATACAGGGGTGGGGGGTGGGCTACAAGGAGGACTAACATCATCAGGACAAGGAACTTGGTACTTGTGGAAATTCTCTGATGTCCAAACATTTTGAGATTTGCTGGAGCCAATAGATCTGGAAACAGCAAAACAATCCCAACCAGAAGAGAGCAAAATCGACAAGTAGGAAAGGCAGGAAACTGTTTGAGGTGCTGATACAAAACCTCCGGTTAGGTCTTCACGCAACTTCAGAAGAGGAGAAATAAAAACTTCAACCCATCTCCTGAGACTGCCAGATGAGTCTTGGGCTTGGGTCTCAGGCCCCATAGAAGGAGAATGAGCAAGCCAGAGCCCAACGCAGGATTCGTACTCAACTTTCGGGGACGCTTTCCACTGGCCGTCCTTGGCCACGACGAGGTGGAAGCCGGTTTCTGCTTCTCTTCTTCCCTCCATGAGCATGCGGTGGGGGGTAGGGGGGATTGCAGGGTGCTGAGCCATCATGCCCCACTTCTGACTAGATTTGCAGAAGAAAACTTTTATTGGTTGAAGAAGGTGGCCCTCCAGATACTCCAATGAGGAGTCATGAAAGCCTTACTGTAATGATTGCCTATTCTAGAACACCATCAGACTCATGAGCAGGATCACAAAGATATCTGATTTATTAAAGAATAGTATGCAGGATCACAGAGAAAGCTGAGAATGGAAAAAGCACGCCAAATGCAAACTAAAAACCCTCGGTACAAATGAGATCCCTCCCCCCGTAGAATCTTCCCAAGCTCACAATCCCAGGTGCTCCTAACGGCTTCTGATGGTCCGCAGGAAAAGTCCTTGAGCCGAGCACATAACCCAAACACACTCCATTGAAACAAACACAGATACAGAGCTTGGCACAAGGTTTCACAGCAGCTCCCTCCCAAACAGAAACGCACGTCAGCACCATGGCATGTGAAACGTTACGATGTACAGTGCACATTGAAACAGTGAACATGACACTTACAAGATCAAAACCAGCACTTCGAATTGCAGTCAGAAGTTAACAAGAAGTCAGTGCAGGGCCCAACACATAATTGTAACACGCTCACATTTCCAAGTACTCCTACATTTTGGACGAAGTGAAGCTTCTGGCTGGTCTTCAAAGGCTGCCCCATGTGAACTGCTGTAGTCCAGACAAATAGTGATGAAGCCATAAGTTGCTGTTGGAAGGCCCTCATCATTCATATAGGGCTGCAACTGTTACGCCAGTCGAAGCTGAGCAAGGCCCCCTCCTGACTATAACCTCCCACCTGGCCATCCAGCAGGACCTGTGACTCCAGGATGCCTCCCAACCTGCTTCTTTAGGGGCAATGGCACCCCATCAAGAGACAACATCGGAGACGTCAAGAACCTCAATAAACCACCAACAACTCCATCTTGCTTGGGATCAACTTCAGCCTATTTTGTCCCATCCAGACCCCCACAGCCTCCAACCCCTGGGTCAAAACAATGACCGCATCTCCTGTGTGGCCTGAGGGTGCCATCAGCATTTTGATGAGTCTGTAGCTGAACTGATGGCTGCCAGTTTCATGTGAACCTTGAAAGGCAGGGGAGAAAAGACCAAACCTGGCAGGGCCCTACAAGGGAATGACCATTGGTGGATCCCACCTCTCCCCACCCACCCGAGGAAGGGGCAGAACCCTTGCAAAACAGTTCCTCCCATCTCTAACTCCTGCAGATGGTCTGGGAGGGTATGATGGGAAATGGTATCGAAAGCCCCCGGGAGCTCTCAAAGGGCCAGAAGAGAGGCACTTCCTCCATCCAGGTCACCACTAAGGTCATCCAGCAGAGTGGCCAAGATGGTCCTGGTCTCACATCCAGGTCTGAATCCTGACTGAAAGGGGTCCAGAAAAATCTGCTTCTCCTCAGATACTTGGCAGATGTACACCGACCACGGTCTTAACCACCTTCTCTGACAAGGGAAGGTCAGGGATACGGCAACAGTTGCAAAATACAGATGGATCCAGGGAGGAATTCTGCTTCAAGCACCAGGCAGCTTGGGGAAATCCCACTTCTGGGGTGCCCTCCTTTCTGGCCCTGGCCTGATTGGCTCTCCGGGATGCTGGCAGCTCTAAGTCAACATTTAGGGAGAAGATGACATTTGTCTTTTGAAAAACATCTGCAGCAATCGAACACCCACCTCCTGTACAGCTTGAGGCATTTCTTTGCAACCAGCTGGTTTAAAGCAAAAGGCGATTCCCTGGCCACCGAAAGAACCACCACCCAGACTGCTCTGGACCGAGCCCTGTCGTGGGTGGTGCCTCAGTTTCTGCACAGAGAGGGACGAATTGTAGGACCTGCACGCAGAAGGCTGCAGAGGCAGCCCTGGTTGGTTGACTGACTGACTGACTGAGTCATTCATCCATTTATATAGCCGCCTCTCTCACTACAGTGACTCTGGGCAAGGAACAATGTTTAAACTGAAGCCACAATATAACACCTTAAGACATACCAGGCTAAACCTATAATGCCAAACGAAAATGACGCTGAGAGTCAAAAGCAATGGAAGGCTTGTGGTTTAACAGATGTAGAAGCTACGGAGCAAGCTTCTGAACTCAACAGAGTTCTTTGGGCTGAAAATTTCCACAGGGCCCGGGAGCTCTTCCTACAGGAGGCCCTTTCTTGGCTGTGAGGCCTCTTGCCTTGGAGAGGGCAAGGGCAGCGGCCACTGACTGTCTGTCTGGATCGCTGCCAGGAAACACAGGGCTGAAACAGCTGCCCTCTTCCTCCCTAAAGCTGCCCTGGGCTTTCCTGGCAACCCACCCAAGGTGAGGCTGGCCACCCCAGGAAAGGGACTCTGCTCAGCCCTGGATGCAGGCGCCCCACATCACCTCGCCCCCTCCTCACTCGCCAAAGTAGGCAGCATCTGGACATTGGGGGTGCTGCCCGGCACCCACCAGCAGCTGCCAAGGCCTCTGGACCCCCTTCCCCAGCTGCACTCAGTGGCAGGGCATGTCCAAAGGCACCCCACGTCCCGGGGTGACTTTGGGCCAATCCCTCTGTCTCTCCCTCAGCCTAGCCTACCCCACAGGACTGGTTTGGGGAGACAAATAGGAGGACGGAGCATTATGTATGCTACTTGTCTACAAAAGGTGGGGTATAAATCAAATAAATACATCTATAAATCAGTCCTTCAAAATGATCCTTAAATGCTACATTTTAATGGAAACCCTTTGGGAATAAACCTTGAAAGGCTGGGTTCACCCAACCTGGTTTCTGAACGGCCCCCCTTTGCTGGATGCAGGCAACACATCAGCTAGCTGGGGCTGGGAGGGTGGCTTTTTCTCAGCCCTGCAAAGCCAGAAATACGCTGCTGCCCCCCCCACCCCCCGCAAGCAACTGAGAGTGTGCAGGGAGGAAGGAAGGGGGGAAGACGAGCCAGGGAGGTAAGAGACTGCAGGCTCACAAAGATAATCTGACAAGACAGGGAGATCTGAAAGCTCGGAGGGAAAAAAATGTTAAAAGCGGCAGATTAAAGTCTCCTTTGGAGAGGAACTTCAGCAAAGGATCGTTACCTTGTCGTGGTGCTGGAGCTTGAGCACCTCAATGATGCCATGAGCTAAACCGTGAAGGGCCACCCAAGACGGGAAGGTCGTGACAGAGAGGTCAGACTAAATGCGATCCCTGGGGAAGGTAATGGCAACCCACCCCAGTATTCTTGCCCTGAAAACTAAATGGATCAGTACAACCAGAGATACGTTGGTATACCATCGGAAGATGAGACCCCCAGGTCGGAAGATGGTCAAAATGCTACTGGGGAGGAACAGAGGATGAGTTCAACTAGCCCCAGACGTGATGACGCAGCTAGCTCAAAGCCGAAAGGACGGCTAGCGGCCGACGGTGCTGGTGGTGAACGGCGAATCCGATGTTCTAAGGATCGACACACCACTGGAACCTGGAATGTAAGATCTATGAGCCAGGGCGAATTGGATGTGGTTCTTGGTGAGATGTCAAGGTTAAAGTTAGACATTCTGGGCGTCAGTGAACTGAAATGGACTGGAATGGGCCACTTCACATCAAACGACCACCAGATCTACTACTGTGGACAAGAGGACCACAGAAGAAATGGAGTAGCCTTCATAATTAATAGTAAAGTGGCTAAAGCAGTGCTTGGATACAATCCAAAAAACGATAGAATGATCTCAATTCGAATTCAGGGCAAGCCATCTAACATCACAGTGATCCAAATATACGCCCCAACCACAGATGCTGAAGAAGCTGAAGTAGAGCAGTTCTATGAGGATCTGCAGCACCTGCTGGACAACACGCCTAAAAGAGATGTTATTTTCATCACGGGAGACTGGAATGCTAAGGTGGGCAGTCAAATGACACCTGGAATTACAGGTAAGCATGGCCTGGGAGAACAAAACGAAGCAGGACATAGGCTGATAGAATTTTGCCAAGACAACTCACTCTGCATAACAAACACTCTCTTCCAGCAACCTAAGAGACGGCTTTGTACATGGACTTCCCCAGATGGACAACACTGAAATCAGATTGACTACATCCTTTGCAGCCAAAGGTGGCGGACATCTGTACAGTCGGTAAAAACAAGACCTGGAGCTGACTGTAGTTCAGATCACGAACTTCTTCTTGCACAATTTAGGATCAGACTAAAGAGATTAGGGAAGACCCACAGATCAGCTAGATATGAGCTCACTAATATTCCTAAGGAATATGCAGTGGAGGTGAAGAATCGATTTAAGGGACTGGACTTAGTAGATAGGGTCCCGGAAGAACTATGGACAGAAGTCCGCAACATTGTTCAGGAGGCGGCAACAAAATACATCCCAAAGAAAGAGAAAACCAAGAAGGCAAAATGGCTGTCTGCTGAGACACTAGAAGTAGCCCAAGAAAGAAGGAAAGCAAAAGGCAACAGTGATAGGGGGAGATATGCCCAATTAAATGCAAAATTCCAGAGGTTAGCCAGAAGAGATAAGGAATTATTTTTAAACAAGCAATGCGCGGAAGTGGAAGAAGACAATAGAATAGGAAGGACAAGAGACCTCTTTCAGAAAATTAGAAACATTGGAGGTAAATTCCAGGCAAAAATGGGTATGATCAAAAACAAAGATGGCAAGGACCTAACAGAAGAAGAAGAGATCAAGAAAAGGTGGCAAGAATATACAGAAAACCTGTATAGGAAGGATAACAATATCGGGGATAGCTTTGACAGTGTGGTCGGTGAGCTAGAGCCAGACATCCTGAAGAGTGAGGTTGAGTGGGCCTTAAGAAGCATTGCTAATAACAAGGCAACAGGAGACGACGGCATCCCAGCTGAACTGTTCAAAATCTTGCAAGATGATGCTGTCAAGGTAATGCATGCTATATGCCAGCAAATTTGGAAAACACAAGAATGGCCATCAGACTGGAAAAAATCAACTTATATCCCCATACCAAAAAAGGGAAACACTAAAGAATGTTCAAACTATCGAACAGTGGCACTCATTTCACATGCCAGTAAGGTAATGCTCAAGATCCTGCAAGGTAGACTTCAGCAGTTCATGGAGCGAGAATTGCCAGATGCACAAGCTGGGTTTAGAAAAGGCAGAGGAACTAGAGACCAAATTGCCAATATCCGCTGGATAATGGAAAAAGCCAGGGAGTTTCAGAAAAACATCTATTTCTGTTTTCTTGACTATTCTAAAGCCTTTGACTGTGTGGACCATAACAAATTGTGGCAAGTTCTTAGTGGTATGGGGATACCAAGTCATCTTGTATGCCTCCTGAAGAATCTGTATAACGACCAAGTAGCAACAGTAAGAACAGACCACGGAACAACAGACTGGTTTAAGATTGGGAAAGGAGTACGGCAGGGCTGTATACTCTCACCCTACCTATTCAACTTGTATGCAGAACACATCATGCGACAAGCTGGCCTTGAGGAATCCAAGGCTGGAGTTAAAATCGCTGGAAGAAACATTAACAATCTCAGATATGCAGATGATACCACTTTGATGGCTGAAAGTGAAGAGGAACTGAGGAGCCTTATGATGAAGGTGAAAGAAGAAAGTGCAAAAGCTGGCTTGCAGCTAAACCTCAAAAAAACCAAGATTATGGCAACCAGCTTGATTGATAACTGGCACATAGAGGGAGAAAATGTAGAAGCAGTGAAAGACTTTGTATTCCTAGGTGCGAAGATTACTGCAGATGCTGACTGCAGTCAGGAAATCAGAAGACGCTTAATCCTTGGAAGAAGAGCAATGACAAATCTCGATAAAATAGTTAAGAGCAGAGACATCACACTGACAACAAAGGCCCGCATAGTTAAAGCAATGGTGTTCCCTGTAGTAACATATGGCTGCGAGAGCTGGACCATAAGGAAGGCTGAGAGAAGGAAGATCGATGCTTTTGAACTGTGGTGCTGGAGGAAAATCCTGAGAGTGCCTTGGACTGCAAGAAGATCCAACCAGTCCATCCTCCAGGAAATAAAGCCAGACTGCTCACTTGAGGGAATGATATTAAAGGCAAAACTGAAATACTTTGGCCACATAATGAGAAGACAGGACACCCTGGAGAAGATGCTGATGCTGGGGAGAGTGGAGGGCAAAAGGGAGAGGGGCCGACCAAGGGCAGGGTGGATGGGTGACGTTCTAGAGGTGACGGACTCGTCCCTGGGGGAGCTGGGGGTGTTGACGATCGACAGGGAGCTCTGGCGTGGGCTGGTCCGTGAAGCCACGAAGAGTCGGAAGCGACCGAACGAATAAACAACAACAATTGGAGAGGAAAGGTAACAAGCGTGCCAGAGAGAAGAGACGCTGCCGGGGAAGGGAAGCCGGTTTCCGAAGGCCCTTTGGTCCGTAACTGCCGTCGAAGCAGAAGTGGGCGGAGGGGGGGGGCGGGAGGGGGCGGGGGGCGAGGAGGAGGAAGGCGGCGCCGCCTTGACTGCCCGGGGCAAGGTCCCTCCCGCCCCCGCGCTTCCCTCCCGCGGAGCCCCAGCGCCCAGCGCCCAGCCCGGGGGTGGGGAAGGAAACGCGCTGGGCTGGGGAAGCGGGAGCCCCGCGGGCAGGGAAGACCCCCACCCAGCCCTTGCCCCAGGGCAGAGCTGGCATCCAGGCCGACCCAGAGGCTCCGGACCGCCGAAGGGCGGAGGCTGCGGGAAAGCAGCAGCCTGGCCTCCGGGAGGCGGTCCCGGGCGACCCTCTGCCCTGCTGGGGGCGCGGGGAGAGTAGGGGACGGGGCAGGCTTCTTCGGAGTCGGTCCCGGATGCCCCCTTCGCCTTCCGCGGCGCCCGGCGCGCTTCTGGCCTCGGGGATCTGTAGCGCCGCGGCGCGGCGGCGGAAGGGCGAGGTGGGGACACCTGCCGCTCCCGGAGTGGGCTCCAACTGCTGGACCCCGGCGGAGACCCCCGGAGGGCGGCAAGGAGCGGGGTTCTCGCCCGCTCTTTCCCTCTCCCGCCATCTGGTGGAGGCTCTGGGTGGTGTAGCCCAGGCCCAGCAGCTGCAGCGGGAGGATCTCCTGGAGATGAGATGAAGAGGAGGGGAGGAGAGAAGAGAAGAGAACTTTTACTGTCATCCCAAAGTGTACACTGGCTCCAGGAAATTCCTTCTAATGCTGCCTTTCTCAACCTTGGCAACTTGAAAGTGTGTGGACTTCAACTCCCAGAATTCCCTAGCCAGGTGGCTGAGGAATTCTGGGAATTGAAGTCCACGTATCTTCACGTTGCCAAGATTGATAACGCTGCTCTAATGGAAAGATTCCCTCTCTGTCAGTGGAAGAGGGGGGATGATGGCTAAATAAATTATCAGTGCACGCAAAAGGCCCGACAGATGCCTCAGGATTGTGCGGTGGCAGCAGCATTCACATCTGGACTTGTGTGTTTTCCAGTACACACACAGTGATGGAATAATTCCCTGGTGGGAGAATTTGGGAAGTACAGAATGCTGAGTCTGCTCCAGTGCTTCCTTGTGGAATGTAGAAGGGTAGGTCTTCAGGGAGAGAGAAATCATAGGCTTAAAAGAAAGTGACAGAAAGTCCCGTTAGCCTGTGGTAGCCAAGCATCAGGAGTCTGCTTTTTTGGCTGTTTTCTATTAAAAGGCCTCAGCTTTCGCAAATTGCAGCTTACGTCTTTTAATATAGTCGGAAAAGGTGTTACAGACTCCTTTTACATCAGGTGTGGTTTCTCTCCTTTAAAGGTAAAAAGGGTACTAACTGTGCTTGAAATGGGATGGATCCACACACATACAGGGGGTGGGATATGCAGGCAAATTCCAGGAAGGTTTCTCAGTGCAGGGATTGGAAACATGAACCAACTGGGTGGCAAGACAATTCTCCAACACGCCTGGGCTGAATCGGTTGGGCTTTATTTTTATGTCACGCGTCTTCCACAGGGAATCATAATTGACACCTCCTCACAAGCTCTGCTGGTGGTACAAGGCTCCAGACTCCACCCGAGCAGAAATGCAGAGCGTCCGTGCAGAAATAGGATTGGGGGAAGCTGCGGGATGGGCTCTGAATGCGGACTGAAATGCTGTGAGCCAGATTGGCGGCTGCAAGCCAGACACCCCCACACACACCAGCCTTCTGCTTCTGTGAGCTTCATTCTGCTCTGGCCTTTTGCGGGTGGCAGAACTGCATCCCCTCCTATGGTTGGGAGGGGGCCCTTAGCCCATCCCCTGCTCCAAGCAGGAAGACAAATGCAACATCCCAGGCAGAGATGGGACATGTGATTCACCTCCAATGGAGGAACACCCCCCCCCCTTCAAACAGGCCATTACTCTCAGAGGAAGCCAGCTGGAAAGGAGGTTTAAAATGGAAAAGGATCATTTGCGTATGGAGATGCTAAGGGACGGACAAGTATATTTCGTAAAGGGGCTGGAAAAAGAGGGAGAAATGTGCAAACATTTTCCTTTTCGCCCTTGCTGGGTTGCAGCTGGACTTGACCCCCCCATCCCAGGGTTGCTCTGCCGGTAGTTCGCAGCACATATAAACATGGGAGGCAGATAAATCGTTCATTTGCAACACTGGGATTTTGCATCTCTTAACGGCCCATTAATATTTACAGAGTCTGTGTTTTATTAAGGGGGACGTGGGCAGTCCCCAATGCACGTGGCACAAAATGTATGAAAGAGCAGCCACGGGGCAGGAGTGGGGTGCAACTGCAGCCCCACTGGCAATAGGAGAACCCTGCCCTGGCAGCCGGACCGGCATTCAGATTGTGAGTCTTTGTGGGACACAGCAGACAGCCGGCTGCCTGCAGCAGGTGCCGGAGAAGCCAGCTGAGGAAGGGCCCCATCCTGGGCAAGCAGCTGGCCCCAGGACACCCCAGCGGTTGCCACAGCCAAGCAGAGGTGGCTCAGTTTGGGTCCTGTGTTTGGCCCATTTAAGAGTGGCTGCCGGCAGCTGACCCCTCCTGGAGAACACCTCAGCAGCCTCAGACCTCTGTGGCAGTGTCCTTCTCCCTCCTGACTCACATCTCTTTGACTCAGCCTGGTGCACAAAGTCTCCTTGGGGTTCGATTCTTGGATGGTGGGGTTCACGTTGGCACCTTGGGCCCGGGCTCCGACTGGCTCGCGACTAAACCCTCAAGGCCAGTCCCTCCACTGCATCTCTTCCAGGGCAAGCCTGTGCTTCCGTGGGCGATTCCCTGCCGCCTTCGTGTGGGGCTCCCTGCTACCCACCAGTAAACCCCTTGTAAATCAAGCCAGCGTGCACTTGCTGAGTCTGAGAGAGGATGTGCGCCCTTCTAAGCCTCTCCAGCTGATTTCCTGTCTCAGGACAGAGTCACCTTCCTTGCTGCACAAGCTTTGCTACCCACAGCAAGGGGTGCTGGTGTGGTGTGTCTGAAGGAGTGCTGTGAAGCACCCCTGTTCCTGAGCTTCGCAAGAAAGGCACTCGTTCAGCTAGGTGTTAATGGCACATTTTTATGGGGAGTGAGTGCTTGCAAAGAACCGCCCGAGACGATAATAAACGGCAGAGCTCATGAAATGGATGCCTCATACATATCTAATCAGATCCTGATTGGAAATGCTGGAGTTCACCTGGGCACACACCCTCCAGGCAGGAAGAAATGCGGGGACAGAGGGGTGCTGCTACATCCTCTGGAACCCCAGACCGAACAGCCCTGCGCAGTTAGGCTTTCCTGCCCTGAGGGAAGACTGCCTTCTGCTCTGCTGCAAAATGGAGTGAGAGAAAAGAACAGCCCATCTGCCAACTTGGATGGGAATGGAAATGCTCCAGGCAGGTCCAGTTTCCCACTTTAAACCGCAGAAAGGAAGGTGTGGGGCGCCCTTTCCACAGCCCCGCACACTTACTCGGGAATCAGGACTGTGGTGGTGTGGGGAAAAAAGTCATGTGTTTTTTTTAAAAAAACAGGAATCCGTAAAGGCGCTCCTGTCATCCTTGACTTGGTGGACCCTCAAAGGTTTTAAAGCCGTAAAGCAAAAATACTGTGCGGACCCCAGCCAGGATGGCTGTGTTCATGCAGCACACCAAGCCCTGATTACTGGTAAAGGCCTAGCATGTTTCTCAAGCTCGGCAGCTTGAGGATGTGTGGACTTCAACTCCCAGAATTCCCCAGCCAGCAAGGCTGGCTGGGGAATTCTGGGAGTTGAAGTCCACACATCTTCAAGCTGCTGAGGTTGAGAAACAGTGGCCTAGCAGATGCTGCACCTCGACAGGGCTAATCTCAGTTCGTTTGGGGAGCAGCATCTTCGCACCACCCAGAGTTCACCCAGCCATCTGCTTTGTCTCTCCCTAGAAATGGCATCGTCCTGTAGGACAGCCATCCTTGGGGTGTGGGGGGGAAGGAGTGGTCCCTCTGAAGCCTCTCTGGTGCAGCTGCAAACTGGCCAGGAGGCTCCTGCCCAGCACTGCTGGCATCCCCCACCCCCAGCCACCTCCCCTCCCACTGCCTGCTGTTTGCCAGCCGCAGGCTGCGAGCTGCATAGATCTGGACAGGAGCATTTATGAGGCTGACTCGCTGCCAAGTCTCAAGTCTGGAACAGGAGGCAATTTAAAAGCTGTCCTTTTTTGCAGGGATTATGGCTTTGTTATCAAGGCAGAAGCGGCTCTGCTGGGTGGGGGGGGTGGAGGGAGAGGGGAGCCAAGTCAGCTGAGCAAATTCCAGCAGAGTGAATGGTCCCATTTGTCCCGAACAGGTATCAGGGTGAGGGACTCTGCCCTTCCCCAGGATTTCCTGAGTGCCCCTTCAGGCAACAGGGGTTGCCTGCACTGATTGGTCTTGCCATCTGAGGTCAAGTTGGGCTGCTGTGAAGCTGGGCTGTTTGGGATGGATTGCTCTTTCTCAACCTTGGCACCTTTAAGATGTGTAGACTTCAACTCCCAGAATTCCCCAGCCAGCAAAGCTGGCTGGGGAATTCTGGGAGTTGAAGTCCACACATCTTGAAGGTGCCAAGGTTGAGAAACACTGGGTTGGATCATGGTGCAGGATGGATTGTGCCATTTTTTTTGTCTAGAAACGCTCAGAATTCTGGTGTCTGGATACATCTCAACCGAGCCTGCTCTCTGTGTTGCCTTTTCTTGCATTTTTGTCAACAGAGTGGAGTCTCTTTTTTTAAAACAAACAACAAACAAACCCAGGACCTCGTTAAATGCATTGATATTTGCTTTGCTTTCTTCAGTTCCCCCCTCCCTTGTGTATCAGCTGCATTTTGCCTTTGAGTGTTGGTGAGCAGATTTGCAGACATGATATTTAACAGTTGCATTGTGTGTGTGTGTGTGCCCGTGCGTGTGTGATTAATAGTCTCCAGTGTGTACCAGTCTGGAGCATTTCTCTGTCCTTTCACTGGGACCTTGATCTAGCAGATGGAGCGCGTGCATTCGTCTAAGATGACACTTTCTCCTACGTGCCATTCTAGCTTATAAATATTCAAGTCACTGCAAAGGAGTTATTTGATCTGGGATGTCAAATCCTCCAACTCATCAAGCTGGTAAGATTCTGATCTCTTCTCTCTGGGGCTCCTGGGTCTTCTCTTGCCTGTCCTACAGGACATCTGCAAGCCATGGGCCATAGAGGAAGGATCCAGCATCACAGCAGTTCCCAGCACCAGATGTGTCCCTATAACAACTGCCCAAATTCCCATCTAGTAGCTCCAACACATCTGGATGATGCTGGTTTGGAGGCAGCACAACCTCTCAGCACAATTAGATGGCAAGAGAGAGTGTTCTCAAGGTTGGTTTGATCACCTGGGAAAGACCAAGGAAAAAAATGACTGTTCTGTGGGTCATGGTGGCCTTTGGCAGCTGCTGCCTTGTAATGTATGGAGGTGGTGTTTGTTCTGCCTCTGGAGCTGGGATCACATCTCATGAGGCTAGGCTAACAAGAGTTTGTGGTTCAGTGAGTTGCAGGAACCCAGCTGCAGTCTTAGCATGTGTTGTCAACTAGGCCATCGTAGGCTTTGTTTCTTGGCAGTGAGTGTTATGTAAACACAAGCCACAGTGTTTGGAGAACCAAGTAGAAGATTTAGCGTGTTTCAGTATCCTAGCCTTCAGCTGACCAGGGCCTCATTCTCCAAAGCTTAAATGACCCAGTCGGGAGGCCTCTGGAGAGCCTGCTCACATTGGCTGACTCCTTTTCCTTTTCCCAAAGCCTCAGAAAGAGTTTGACAGGGACCTGTGTTTGTCCTCACAACTTCTGACTTGAAGTGCTGACAACAAGGAGCAAAAATGACTGCTGCACAATCTCCTCCCTGCCCATCTCCATGCCAAAGGGAGAAAGGAAAATAAAGCCCAGACAGCTAAGCTCTTGGCCTACCTCTTCACCCAGTGCAGAGAAAGACACATCTCTGGTCAATGTCATTCCTGCTTGCTCTGCCTGGGCTGCTGGGAGGGAGCTGCAAAGCCATAAAGCCACCATTCCCATTGCAAGTCCTGAAACCCAGGAACCAGGAGAAGGAGGGAAACAAGAGCTTCCTCCAATGAGAAGAATATGGAATCATAAAGTTGAAAGAGACCAAATGGTCAATATATAGGAGCCATAAAAGGTAGTTTTGCAAGGTTTTGACTACACTGAAGCTCAGCAAGAAACAGATTGGTTCAGCTCTCTAACCCTCATGGAATAAAGAGGTCCTGAGCTGCTTTCTATCAGGCACATAAACCATTTGTGACAGTGCCCTAGATTAATGGTTAAGCTGTATCTACTAGGTCATGGGAGCAGTGAGACAGGACATTCACAGATGAGACCCTCACGCAGGGACATCTGCAGGGTATGGACCAAAAGAGTCAGAAGGGTGACCACAGTGCTCTGCCCATTCTTTACCTGAGTCACACACCACACCCTGCTGCAGGCACCTTGCTAGAAGGGTCTACAGAGGGGGTCAAAACTGTCAAGATGGCAGCTGTCTCCAAAGCCCCGACCCTTTTTTGCACATGTTGGTCGCCAACTTGACTTTTTCACCCTCTCCCCCCCGCCCATGGATACCGCTGCCAAGATCTTCCCTGGAGACTTTTCCTTTGGTGCCCCCAAGAAAGAGGGAAAGGAGTGTCATGAGTAAGGATGGCGAGCAGGGGGCTCCCATCCAGGCTGTAAAGCGCATACGTAGCACTGAGGAATTGGGCAGCCATTCAAAGAGACACAGATTGGGACCGCCTTAACCTTTGGGGTTTATAGGTCGGGGTTTTTCCCACGCTTCTTCAGTTTGTTAGGATTTTCTGTCTAATGTAGAGTAATAAACACCAGAGACCTACTCCTCGTCTCGGCGTGGATCCTGGCTGTTAGGACAAGGAGGGCGGTCAGGGGCGAGAGTCCCTTTCCGTGGTGATTCGCAACACCCTTGCCAGATTCACCTGATATCTTCATCATCTGAGGTCATTTTTTAAAAATGTGGGCTTTTAAAAAACCATTTCAGTGTTTTTAGAACATTATTGTTTTATTGCTACTTTATTGCTTCGATTTTGGGGGTTGTTTATTGCCCTTTTTAATGCGCTACCTGCTTTTAATCTTGCCTGTTCTGCAGTTCTTACGTCTGTTTTTATATTGCTTTACCTTTTTATAATGTGTTTTCACAGACTGGAGAACTGCTGCTCCTGGGAGGTGTGAATGTACAATCACAGACTGATCCATCAAAATTAACCAGAAGATATCAACCTTGCTGTGGCTTCCCTGCCCCCCTTTCCTCTTTCTGCCACTTCCTTGCCATTAGCAGATCTAAAATTTAATGAGGCCAAGTCCAGACTCTGTTGTCATTGCATGGCTCAGTGCCAACCCAGCAGACCGCCTTCAGTCAACGAGGGCCACCACCCCCAGAACGCTGCCAGTCCCGGTCACCGATCCCTCTCCAGCCTCAGTGGGGTCCCCGTGCTGGAAGGATGGTCCTGTGGCAGAAGCTGCCCCTTGTCATAGGCAGGGGGTGGGCAGGCTGCCCTCCCCTCGTAGGCCCCCAGGCAGCGGGTGGGGAGCTAAGGATTCCTGCTGATGGCATTTCAGATTTGGGCTAGTGAGGAATTGTGCAAATGCAGCCCTTCTCCTCCTCTAAATAAAACAGGGGCTCGCTGTGGGACCTGGAGTGAGGCGGCTTCAGAAATGGGCCAGAGGCGTGATGGGTCTGAGGGAGGCTCAGAACCCCAGGGCAACTGGGGAGGGAGGGCGAATGCCGCATCACTCCCCCAATACCCCCAGGCCTGGTCAGCTGCCATACACTTTACTCGCCTTCTTGGATGGAGTCAGAAATTTGGGGAGAGTATTCCTTTTATACCAGCAGGGATAAAGATGGCTTGAGCCTGTTTCACTCATGGACTCACGAGTTGTGCTTCTGGGCAAGGGGACAAGGCCTCACTCAGTTGCTGCTGGGCGTCCAGGTGAGGACATCCTCTGGGGGGGCGGTCAAGATGGCATCTGTTTGATCAAAGCCCTGCCCCTTTTTAATGTGCTTCGATGTGTGCATAATGTAAAAAAGGAAGGCTTTGATCACATGACCATAAGCCACCATCTTGACTTTTTTGACCCCCACCCCATGGGCACCCCTGGGCCCAGGTTGCCATTTGTTTCAACTGCTTTGAACCACCAACTTTGGCTCTTTTTACTGCTTAGAGCAGTGTTTCTCAACCTTGGCAGCTTTATGATGGGTGGACTTCATCTCCCAGATTTCCCCAGCCAGGGGAATTCTGGGAGTTGAAGTCCATCCATTGTAAAGTTGCCAAGGTTGAGAAACACTGGCTTAGACAGAGGCAAGATTAGATGATAGATAGATGATAGATAGATAGAGATCGATAGATTGATATAGATAGATGATAGATGATGATTGAGATGAGAGGGAGAGAGAGAGATGGTGATTGATAAGATCTATCTATCTATCTATCTATCTATCTATCTATCTATCATCATTAATCTGTGCAAAACTGAATTTGACAAAACCATTGGGCTCCCTGCAAATTAAATCCATGTTTCTTTATTTGGACGTTGGATTTCCAAGGTGATTTTCAAACAGCTTCAGATATAAATGGCAGAACATAAGCTTCTGGCCTCTCTAAAGCAAAACATTTTATCCTCCAGAATCCGTCTGGGGGCAGATATAATCGTCTGGGTCAAGCAACCAGAGGAGAACACCCGTTTCTGGCCCTGGAGGGACATTTCAGGGAAACGGCTTCCCTGTTTTACTGCAAACTATCTGGTTGGAGACGTGAAAGGCAAGCGGGTGCCTGAAAGGGCTCTTCCCCTTCAGCCGGATTCCAGCTGGCCCAGGCTGGGCAGGAGGGTCAAAGCCACTGAGATGGCAGCCACAACCGTGTGGTCAAGGCTCTGCTCAAAAGGCAACGTGCAGCGTTAATGTAGAACAGGAATGCTTAAAAACCATGTGAATTAAAATGTTAGGAATACGAAAAGGTCTTAGTCAGGGTTAGGCACCGCATTGGTAGCCATGAAGATGCCAAGCAGGCTCCCCTGGGGTGGGTCTTCCACAAAGGAGGCAGCACATGCTGGCTGAGGATTATGGGCACTGAAGTCCTGGCCATCTGGCAAGCAGTAGGAAGGGAGAAGGGGTTATAAACCATGGGAATACATCCAACGGTCCCAGGATCTCAGCCAATAAATACTCTGGTATCAATAAAAAGCACTGTGCTCAGCAGAAGACCTTGAGTCCCAGGAAGGACCAAGAGATTTGGGTATGTCTAAGTCCCAGCCCAGGGATGTTATCCAGAAGAGGGCTGTGGGGTCTTTAATATGAAAACCAATTCCATATCTGAAGCATTTTGTACTCTAAAGTGGGATTATTGCTATAATTACAACACCTTTGTTCTAAAATGACTCTTTTAAATACATGGAAATTGCAGGTATCTACCTCTACATCCTTGGCCCAGCCCAACAAGGAGGTCCCGATATACTTAAAGGAAAAAGGTATGCTCAGACTGACCCATTGATGGGTCAGTGCTGCTGGGAGCAGAGCAGAGCAGTGTCTGTCCCCTGGCAAGAAAGGGCACCAGTTGCAGCAGGAGGGCACACTCAGGCAGGTTGTACAGAGAAGGCAAACTGCATTTATGGGAATTTTCCCTAGGTCAAAGCAAACACCTCACTGCAGAAGCCAGGCTGACAACAGGGAATAAATATTTTTCCGGCATTGCTACTCAGAGGCCATGTGTCACCCTTGTGGAGCTGGAAATCACCTGCATCCTTTCAGTCTAGCTGCAAGGATGTCCACAGGGTGTGGTCAAAAGAGTTCAGATGGTGGCCAGTTAGAATGAAGTTGTTAAACGGGCGACACACATAAAAAGTGGGTGGAGCTTTGATTGCTCTGTTGCGGCCCTGTGGACACCCCTGATGGTGTCTGAAGGTGCTCCTTTTCCTGCTGTTCATGTTCAGAGCCACACGTGCCGGGGTGGGAACAAAACCCCAGGTAGACGTTGGCAAGCTTTTTTGTGCAGCTTTGTTCCTCGAAAGATGCCTCCTGAATACTGAAAAGGAAAGGTCTGCAGAAGTACGTACAGTATCCCCATGAAACGCCATCTGATCTGGTCCAGGCAGAGACCTCTGGGTGCCGCGGCAGTTGGGCAAGCAGATGCCCCCTGCTGAGGGCTGGAGGGCAGCCCGCCTGGATTCTTCTAGCTCCTCCATGTGACCCTCTCCTCGGCTTGGCATGCCAGCCAGGTTCCCCAAAGGAAGGGGAAGCACCTGCAACGAGATGACTTTGAGAATTTGCAAGGGGCGGCTTGTAGCCCGCCAGGGAAGCTTTAATGCGCTTAATTAGCTGGCTGGTGGCCAGGCGGTGTCTGGTAGGGAAAGCATCATTCAGCTGATAAAGAGCTGTCACCCGCAGTTCCTCCGCTGGACTCGCCACCTGGGGAGGGAGCTGTAACTTTCCCCGTAACCCCAGAGGGGCGGGGAAGGGGGTCCAGGAGGAGAGGCTCAGCAAGCAGGGCCCAGGTGCCTGGACCCGTTCGGGAAGCCCTAGGATTTGCCTTTGCATTGGATTGCCCCGGGGGGATCGTGCTCAGACTGCAAAGGGCTAGGGTGGCATGGAGGGCATGGCCCAGGGGTGGAAGGAGTCTTCTCAAGGAAGATAAAGTTGAGCCCTTTCAAGTGGAGAATGGGGGGGGGGGGCAGCAGCCTTTTTAGCCCCGCCCCCCTGCCCCGTTGGGCATCATTCAGACCTATGATCATTTAATCCACCCTGGTGTGTCACTGGGAAAAGGGTCAGGCTGGATCTTGGCAAGGCAAGGGGCACCTTGTCCCTCAACTCAGTAGAGATCAGCAAAGGCTCTGGGCCCAGCTGATCTCACGTCCATTGCTCCACCGCACAAGTTGATTGTGAACACAACATAGATTGCTCTGAATTCCTTGGAGGAAGGGCGGAGTCGAAAAAGACATAAAACCACCCATCCATGCAACTTCTTTAATATTTTTCCTTCGCTTTCTTTTCTTCAAGTGGCCTGCTGGTGGATTTGGCCCAGACTTCAAGCCATGATCAGCCAATTCACATTGACTGAAAAATGCTTGCAGCTCTTTCTTTTAAAACTTGAATGAACCTGATGCTTGGTTGGTTTTCAGCTCTGGAAAGATTGGATCATTTTGATAACCTTGCCTTGACCTCAGTATAAAGCAGTTCCTTATGTTCCCACAATACTCCAGATCCTCAGCTCAGGTTAACAAAGCACAGGGATGCGATGTGCAGGCAAAGATGGCATCCTAAGGCTTCTTTCTCATCACGGCCAGGCTCAAGCCACGCACCAAGAGCATTACAAGCTTCCCAGAGACTGTGTTCACACAACTCATTTAACCAGACAGTTGAAGATCTGGCAACTGTATTTTTCCAGCATATTAAACCTGGTTAGGGTTAACCTTGCTTACGGGTTTCCTGGCACTGGGTGTCATGCAAACCCATTTCACCACTTTACGGTATACTGAATTGGCATATCCGGAAAATGGCTTAACTCCGTCAACAGGTTAAATGTGCTCATGCTGGATGAACCTACTGGTGGTTTGATGTGTTGTGTGAATCCAGAACTGAGCTGGTTAATTTGGTAACTAAATTAAGCATGTTGTGTGAGCAGAATGACGGAAAATATTCATCACGATGCTTCACTATGCCGTTAATTGTCAGTGGAGGAAAAGGTGTTCTGCCTTTTCAGATTGAGGGTCTGTTCCTTGGTGTTGCCTCTGAGAGGCCACAGAGGGCCCAAAGGAGGCTTGTCCTTTCCAAAGCTGCTAAATTTGCCCTCTACGAAGGATCATTTGCTTCTCCATGCTCTGCTTTAGCCTGAAAATTGTCCTGTCGCCACTGATTGTGTCAGGTTCTCATTCATTCTATTCCAAAAGCAGATTTCTGCAGCTTGCTGCAACTTCTTGGTGCCCTCCTTCCCCAAAGCTTGTTCTCAGTCCTCCCAGTTCAAGGGAGTGGGATTCTTGGACTTCTGCTCCTTTCAGCTGGGATCCATCCATCAGTTTGAACAGACCTGGAAAATGAGCATGTGGAGTCCCTCCAAAGGGGGCTGTGCCCAACCGAGGCATCTTAAAAGAGATACAAAATGCTTGAGGAGAACAAGTTCTCTTGCCTCTTCCCTGCCTTGCACAAAGAGTAATGGACGCTTGATACTTCCTTCCAAATATATTTTCCAAGAGGAAAATTCTGAAGGTTTGTGCTCCAGCATTTTGGGGATCATTGATTTTGAACTTTGGTGTTGGAGAAGACTCCTGAGAATACCATGGACAGCCAGGAAAACAAACCAATGGATCCTCAAACAAATCAGCCCAGAGGTTTCACGTGAGGCACCAATGACCAGGCCCAAACAATCCACTTCGGACACACTGTGCGAAGACCCAGCTCTCTGGAGAAGGCTCGGATGCTGGGAAGGGTGGAAGGAAAGAGAAGAAGAGGATGGTCAGCAGCAAAGGGGATGGAATGCATTACAGTAATGATGGGGGCGCCATTGAAGACCTGAAAGACCAGGCTGGAGGCTGATCTTCCTGGAGAAAGTCTGTGTGGTCACTAAGAGTTGACAATGACTTGATGGCACATAATCAATCAATCAAGTTATTACTGTTGAATAATAATATTTGTGATATTGTTGTTGTTGCTGTTGTTATTACTATTACTACCTAAAAATCTTGGCAATAGCATCTACTTCTATATCATTTAATTACACTGCACTGTCAGATGACACCTGGAATACTGTGTCCCGTTCTGGTCACCAGAATACAAGGAGGACGTTGAGGAAGTAGAAAGAGGGCAGAGAAGAGCAGCAAAGATGGGGAGGGGCCGGGATGCTCAACCCTGTGAAGATCAGTTAAGAGCTGGGGGTGTTTAGGCTAAAGAAGGGAAGACTGAGGGGAGACATGAGAGCACACAGGTCTTCCAATACCCGAAGGGCTGTTAGAGGGGAAAGGGCAAGGATTTATTCTCCACACATCCAAGGGTAAGGCAGGAACAAACAGCTGGAAGCTCTACAGGGGGAGATCCAAACTCAAAATCAGGAGGAATTTCCTGGTCATGAAAGCTATTAAGCAGTGGGCCTGCCTGTCTCCTGGAGTCAGGGGGCTCCATGACCGGAGGTTTTCAAGCCAAGGTTGGATAGCCCTGTGCCCAGGAAGAAATGAGGATTCCTGCCCTGGGCAGGGGGTTGGACTAGATGACTTCCGAGATCCCATCCAACCCTAGGATTCTGTACCCACCTCTAGAGAATAGCACCAACTGGTCCTTTCAGATCTTCTGACATCTTTCTGTTGGTGCTTCCTTAAGAATGATGACATTTTGGGGGGAAGGAGGAGGAGCAGCAGCAGCAGCAGCAAAATGTCCAGCTGCCGTGAGTGTGGTTTTGTTTTTGCAATCCTCCAGCATAATCGAGAAGAAAGCAGATAAACATTTTACTGGTTTTTGTTACCTGCTTTTCACCGTAATAGTGCTAATCCCAGTATCACCCCTTGCCTCCACCCCAGTCTCTCTAGTTTGCAACAACCCTATGAAATAGGCTTGGCTGGGAGAGCGGTTTGGCTGCCAAGCTGACCCTGGATCTTCCAGCAAAGGTTTCACTCCAGCGTGCCAGCCTCAGCCCCGAGAAGAACACACACCCCTCCCCAGGAAAGCCAGAGCCCACTGGCACTCCCAGAAGGAAACGCCTCCCAGCCACATGCTGGGGTTCTTTGGCTGAGGATCTGGGAAGCCGTTGGCATTTCCCAGTCTCAGGGTGGGGGCGAACTGGGGAGGGCTTAGACCAGCTGTGGGGACACCACCCCAGCATCTGCCATTGCCCTGGGCTCTGGGCTGGGAGGTACCCGCCGCCCAGGTACTTCCTTTGGACCCATGCCCCACTGCCTTCTGGGCAACTGAGCGCTTCAGGAAAAAATCCAGTTCATCCCTATGGCTGTCCAAAGCATGCCCCAAAGGAGGCCCCCTGACATTCCCATGTGAAAGGTGAAAGGTGCCAGCACTGAGTCACGTCTGACCCTCTGGGGGGATGCTGCTTTTGCGACGCTTTCTTGGCAGACTATAGACCGGGGTGGTTTGCCGTTGCCTTCCCCAGCCGTCTCCTTCCCCAGCAAGCTGGGTGCTCATTTTGCCAACCTCGGAAGGAGGGAAGGCTGAGTTGACCTGAGCCAGCTACCTGAGAGAGAATCCAGCTCCCGCTGGGATCGAACCTGGGTCATGGGGAGAGTTTCGGTTGCAGTACTGCCGCCTACCCCTCTGCGCCACACGAGGCTGTCGACATTCCCGTAGTTCCTGTTAATTAACGTCCCTGTGGACAGAGAGCATCCTCCTAATCTAAGTACCTTTTCAATAAGCATTTGCCTTAAATGCAATAAACTCAACAGTGAGTCAAAACCGATGGTCCAGGACGTGGCCAACTGGACCAAAATAAATAAAAGTTCGGCATCGCTGAGCCGTGTGGCAGGACAGCCTGCGCTGGCCACTGGGGCTCTTTAAAAAAAATGTTGCAGTGCCATAATTTATATTTAAAATGACAGGCAGCCTTTCCTTCTCTTCGTACACCTTGTCCAAAGCCTCTGAATCCTCGGCTGGCTGGAAGCCGCTGCCAAGGAAGACTTACACCACAGCAGAGGGACCTTTTTAACCGCATGAATGATGGCTGTGTGCAAAGCTGCCCCGACTGAAGCGCTGTGAACAGATTTTGAACACTGTAATTTCAGCAGGCTCGTTTTTCAGTCTGCGTGGTTTCAAGAACTGCAAGATCAGAGTGGGTGGAAGCCCTTGCAAAAAAAAAAGGCAAAGTAAAATGAAAGCCAGGATTTAAAGTATCTTGTAGGTTATGCTGGGGATGTGGAGGTTTATTCATGTATTTCACTTATTTAGTCATTGCTTCAATTTACACCCACTTTTCCATTCAACTAGACAGTCCAGGCAGCAAGTAACATTTCTAAAATGCCAAAAAAAGCACAAAAAAGCAAAATAAAATTGAAAAATAAGAGACGTTCTTAACTCCTAAAATAGTTAACTTTTAAAGATCTGGCCAGAGAGGAAGGTTTTCCTGCTTTCCTAAAGGCAGAGGCCGTGTCTCAGTGGGTTACAGCATCTGTCTGATCTGGTCTGAGCAGAGAAGCTGGGCAGAATCAGGCTTGTTTTGGACCCGGATGGGACACCACAGATCTCCAGACCAGGAAGTTAGGAAGCGAAACCTCTGAATGGCAGACAGACTGTATCTGTAGACCGCCGTCCAAAGCTAGCTTGGGGTTGCAACGCAGGAGAAGGCTACCTGGGGCACCGAGATGTGAGCATCTTTGCGCCTGGTCTCCCAAAGGGGAGTGAGCGGCTGCAGCCCTCTCAAGGAGCAGAAGCCGGCCTGCCCCGCAGCTCCTTCCGTCTGGGGCCACCAGCATGTGGGATTTCAGCCCCTGAGATCTGCCCCACAGCAACCTTCGGCCTGGCCTCAACCATCCAAGAAGTGCCCGGTTTTGATGAGCGAACTGCCCTGAATGGTGAGGCAAAAAAGGGAAGTTGTGCCCTGCCAGCTTCTGAAATGGAAGCTGCTTGGACCCCTGGGCCTTTGGTTTGGGGAGGACAAGAAAGGGGGGCAAGAGGGACAGTCATCTGCTTCATTGGCTGGAGCATTTATTCCGTTTTCCTTCAGGGAACTCAAGATGGCCAATAATGAGCTGAAATACAAATTCCTGGAAAAACCTTTTAGAATAATAAATTCAGGCGTAATAAGGCAGGGGGGAGCATAGTTGAGATAGAACGTAAAGTATCTATTTAAAAAGAATTCAAGCAGGTCCCTATGACAAAGGAGTCCTGGGGGGGCAAAAGAGTCAAGATGGCTTTGGTCGGTGGCAACGGCCATCTTGGATTCCCTCCCTCCAGACACCCTGATCCAATCTTCAGAGATCCCCTCTGCCTAAGCAACTCACCAGCCCCCTCCCCACATCTTCTCTGGCCATGGGCACGCAACAAGCTTCACTGGCTGGGCGAAAGAGCTAAGGGCTGCAAGTGCGTAGCCTCAGTCAGGCTGTGCTTCGCCAGCAACTGTGTGGAGCAAACACCCCGACGGTCCAGTGGAAATGCCTGTCCCCTTTTGCTGATAAGAGCCTACTTACACACTTGTCTGCTGTGTGAAATTGTGTGTGAACTACTTGTAAGCATAGATGTCTGGTACCAGTCCCAGCGACATGCTGTGCATCATGGTGTTAGCACAAAATGATGCAAATTACACAATTTGCAGTGATGTCATGATACATGCAACATCACACAGGCACCCAAATGCCCAGGCTCTCCTTTCAAAAGGCACCTGAGAAATTTAAGTGGGCCAGGGGAAAGGCTCGGCAGCGTATCTCCCTCCACCCAGGTATTGTGGCTTGATCTCAGCCTAGTGGAGTGTTGTGTGAATGCAGCCACACGGGGAAAAGCCTTAGGAAGATTTTCAGCCTTTTGTACAAACCCATTCTGTCAGAGCAGCTCAATCTTTTCTGAGCCAGCTTTTTCACATGTGCAAACAGCCGTTTATTGCAGGAAATGATTCTAATGCGAGGTTAATTGGAGTGAGGTGCTCTTAGTGACAAAAGAGTCTGAGTTTTTCCTCCCCACCCCTTTTTTTTAGCCAGGGCTGGTTCCCAGTAGTGCCCCCGCCCGCAGCAAAAAGGACCGCAACGTCCTGCTGTTCCGATTCAGGCCAACTTTCACACTCTGCTTCCATATTACAAAGGAAGTTCAATCCTCCAAAAGCAAATCTGTTTTATTTTTAAAGATAACACCTTTATTATGTATTTATTATAGTCAGATAATAATTTAATATTTTATAATAATAATTGTTATGCAGAGATGACCAGTTCCCCCGTCCAGGTAACAGAGCGAAGAGTTTTGCTGTTTTAAAATGTTAATGGAGTCCTGGCGGAATATATATTCAATGAATCTTGACGGCATCCATACTCAGTTGAATATACATTCCCTTTCACATGGGTGTGCGTACGTGTGTGTGTGTGTGTGTGTGTGTACACTGGACTCTGCCCCATAGCAGGAGGCACAGCCCCTCATCCTGCACGGAGGGAGGGTCGCCTGTGGAATCTTGGCCGTTCCAGGGGGCTCCGGCCTCGCTCGGGTGGCTGGCGGGCAGGTGGCGGTGGGCAGGTGGCAGAGAGACGTTGTCGGCCGGGAGGGCAGTGGGCGCGCCACTCGGCTATGTGGAGTCCTGGTTGACGACTTTGCCTCCGTTCATGGTGGGCGTCCCCGAACTCTTCCGGGAGCGTCCTTGCTTCTCTCCGATTTCATGCAGGGAGGGCTCTCTGTACATGCACACTGCAGGGTGGGGGGAGAGAGAGGGAGCTGTCACCGCAGGGCACCCCCCAGCCCCACGGTGTGCCCACAGAGCAACCTGGCGCCCCAGCACTGGCGGATGGGACGGCCAATGCTCAGCGGCCCCCACCCCGTCCCCCCAAGCGGACTGGAATGGGACTAGGCCCCCTTCCTTCTTTAAAGCTCTCCCAAATGGCTTGGGATTGTACTGATAAAAGTTCAGCCACGCTGGCCTTGAAATTCAGCAACACCATTCCGGGCCTTTGGTTCATGGGAGAACTGGGTGGGCTGGTTGGTTCAGCTCCCCCCCGCCCATAAACCAGCTGAGTCTTTCTATCCCTGTCCTTGTCTCAAAGAACAGGTTGCCCTGCTTTGGTGCCCCCCGGGGCCTTTTCTTTTGGCACCCTACCCACTGACTGCTTCCCTCCCAAGGGTTCCCCCTTCATCCCATTTCTCGGCCTCTCGCCTTCCACCCAAAGCCCCCAGGTCACTCCAGCCTGCAGCCCCCCCGGAAGCAGGGATACCCGTCTCTCTCAGCCACTGCCCCCCAGCCCTGCCCTGCTTTGGGGTGCCTTGGGGAATGCTGCCCAGTCTGGGGGCTCTGCAGACCCGACGGAGGCTCCTGAGCCAGAGTCTGCACTGGCCTTGATGCCACCTTCCAGGGCTCACCAAGACCTTCCCCGACTGGGAAGCCGCAGGAAGGGTGAGGGCAATGGGACGTTCTGGAGCCCCCCCCCAGCCAGTGTGTGTGTGTGTGTGTGTGTGTGTGTGTGTGTGTGTGTGTGTGTGTGTGTCAAAGCTCAGACCAGAACTGCTGCCACTGCTTCCAAGCCCTGGGGCAGGCGAGGGGCAGCATTCACGATCACCCGCCTTTTCTGCTCCCCAAATGGAGCTGCCAATTTCCTGTGCCCAGGCAGACGGTTGCTGCGGGAGAATCAACGCTGTTGCCCAACAAACGTGAAACGCCCGCGCCGCTGGGCAGCTCCTTTGCTCGACCAGCGCCCCTTCCCCGCGTGGCTTGGGCGGACCAAGACGCAGCCCCCCCCCCCCCGAGCCCTACTTCAGGATGAGCAGGCCCAACGCCCCTTCCAATCTCTCGATGGGATCTTCCTTGGGGAGGGGCCGGGTTGTTCCTCCTGCTTTCAGTCTCTGGAGCTGCTTCCTTCATTCGCACAACCCACCAAGCTGGTTAGCTTCCGTGGCCTAGCAGGATGGAAGAACCCGGTCCCTCCGGTTAGTTTATGACTCAGCACCCTGGGCAAGCGGAGCAGACAGAGCAGCTCAAAATGGGTGAGCGAGGGAGGACTGAGTGGCTAAACCTTCAACCTTCTGACTGGCTTCACAGATCAAACGTGCCTCAATGGGGTTGCTTGGTTTTGCTTTACTGCAGTGTAATTCCAAACATTATGGTGTATTCAGCAAGCCATGATTAAGACAAACCTGGCTTGGCACAATCCTAGGATGTCTCCAGAAGAGCATCATTTCTGCCCTGCTTGATTCCTTTTGGCAGACGATGGGGCATATTTTCAGGCTTGGTAAATGCAACAAATAAGTTCTAGCAGAAGAGAATCTCTGTAGCTCAGGGTTGGACTGTGGCGTCCTTGGGGCTCTCTGAGCTGGGTGGTTTTCTTGCAGATGTTTAACTACCCAATAAGGTAACATTGTCAGGGCGAGGGTGGGGTTCCTACAGAAAAGAAGGGCCTCTTTGCACAACATGCTGACAACCCAATTTTTTGAGTTCCCCATATGTGTTGAGCCATAAGCTAATAACAGGGGTTGAGGCCACGTTAACACACCAGGCTGAAATGTGGCTGGCTAGTTTGTGGTATTGTGTGAACATAGGCTGTGCAGTCAGTTTATGTGGTGGTGCCTCCTAGGCACATCTAGAAAGCTCTCTGGTGTTCTGGGTTCAAGGTTCAAGATGCCTTTGGGCATTGTTCAACTGGCAATCCCATTACTAGCCAGTTACCAAGAAGTGCATTTAGTTAGAGTCTGCAAGTCTTAGAAAGAAACTGGCATTTTGACGTTCTGAGGTTGTGGGTCTGGCGACAGTGATATTCTGGTTTACTTTTGGTCCTATTTCTACACAATAACTGTAATAGCTGATGCTGTTGGACAGGGAGTTTAATTCCTCCTTATCACCAATAATAAATGTTGTGTTCAGTTGCCAATGACAAAGTGCATTTGATGGCTGTGTTCGCACACCACACTTCGCCTTGTTGGTTAAAAATACAACAGTTCCAGCCATGCAACTTGCTAGTTTTAATTAATCTTGCTTTGTTTTCTTGTCTCTCACATTTTGTGGGAACCCAGCCCATTCTTTAGGCTACCGTTCAATACACTGTGCAAAGGCAGAAAACAGGTTCTTTCAGTCACCGGATTGGGTGCTGTGTGAATGCAATCCATATTGATTGAGGAAGGATAGAGGCTTCTTTGCGATGGAAAGTGTGAGGCCCTTTTTCCCTGACTGGATCAGCCCTGAGATCAATTCAGGATCCCTTGTAGGAGGAATGCGATCGGTGTGGCCTCTGTTATTGCATCAGTTTACAGCTTGTTCAACTAAGTAAACATCAGCCATGCCCTGCTGGATGGGACCCCTGGCCCACCTCGCCCAGCAGCCTGTTCTCCCAGTGGCCCACCAACTGCCCGAGGAAGCCCACCGGTCTCCCAGCAGATGGCCTTCAGGGGCAGCCCCGTGCCACCAAGGCTACGAGCCACGGATCCCCAGGGCTTCCAGAAAGTGCTCCAGCCCTTTTTGGAGGCCAGTCAAGCTCGTAGCCAGCATCACACCTCATGGCAGCCATTTCCAAAGTTTGCTCGCTTGTAAAGAATGTATTTCCTTTTGTCTGGCCTGATCCTCGCAGGATTCCTCGTCACTGGGTGACCTCTGGTTCTAGTACTCGAGGAAGAGGAAACGGCTTCTCCTTGATCCACACCGTGCATGATTTTGTGCGCCTCCATCCCGCCCCCCCTCGCTCGCCTCCTTTCCAGACGAAAAGGCCCCCGGCGCCACACCCTCTCCTCAGAAGGAAGCCGCTGCAGCCTCTCAGTCACCTGAGTTGGACAATCAATAAATACCCAATTTAGCTGTTCATCTCTCAGATCTGAAAGCACTGAATTTTATAATTGGGACTTATTTCCTGACAGTTTATTGACCTTCAACAATCCCTAAAATTTTATTTTCAATTTAAGACATAAACTACCATGTTTCTCTACATGCTCTTTCCAACCACCCTGCCTTGAGCCTAATTTGGGGTGGGAGGGGTTCGGAGCTTGTATCTATAAAAACGAGGGGGGGGGTCAGCCGCTCCTCCTCCGGCTGGGCGACTACAGCGCCGTTAATCTGGTTACTGGATTAACCTGTTCTCTGGATATGCACTGAACCACAAATTGCCAAGAGCCTCTGGATTATAAATACACGAATTTGTCCTTGGTTCAACCTCAGAGGCCAATTTGACGGTCTGCGGATTCTCCCACTGAGCTCGAGGAGACGGACATGCGGGCTTCACGACTGCAAGAGCAAGCCAGCCCCGCTCTCTCTTCTGCATCTGCCACGGAACCACGCTTTAAAAAAAAACCTGGCCTGACCCACACCTCAAAAGCTTCCACACGTTCGTGATTTCCAGACTGGTGCCCTGAAAGCAATCATATGCAGGGCTTTTTTTTAATGTACGGGTGCATTATTTCCCCACCGTCCTGGGTCAGCAGCACCCGCTATTCCGGAGGAGGGTGCAATTCCTTGGGGGAGGGTGCCTGCAGGTCCAGGGTTGTGCCACCCAGAGTTAAATCAGAGAGGTGCCCACAAAGAAGCTGGCTCTGGAAGGGCTCATCAATTTCCCTACTGAGTAGGAGAGGGGCACCGAGTGGGAGCCCCTGGATCAGCCCAGGGTCCCCAAGAGCTGGGCAGCCCAGCCTTGAGAGAAGGTGGCCGAGGGCCCTTGCCAAGGACCCGAAGGGGCGTGGTAGAGGAAAAGGGTCAGGACCTCTCTTTCCTTCTGCAGAGAGGGACGCGGCACAAGGGGAGGCTGAGTGCCACGGAGGAAGGGCAGGGCGCTGTGGGACCGGAGGGGCGAGAGGCTCCCGTTTGCTGGATGTGTTCAAGCAGCAGGGTTGCACTTAAGTGAATTCCTGCACTGAGCAGGGGCAGACTTGATAGCCTCAAGGACGCCTCTCAGTCTCATTATTCTGCCAGTCCCCCCCAATCTTTGGGCGCGCAGCCAGGGATGCCCCCTTTGACCAGCCACTTCCAACCAGCTGTGCCTGTTTTGATATCCTTTCCTTTAACTCCTGGTGCTCAGCGGAAAACCTTGCAAATTGCATTAGTCATCCTTTGCGAGCGTACCCCAGCCATGAATTAGGTGAAGGTCCAAGGCTAGGCGCTGGGGACGCCTTAAGGGCAGTTTAAAAGCTCCTGATGTGGCAGGTGGGGAGGAATGGGAAACCAGTGGTTTTCCTCCTTTTCTGCAGCCAAGCCCAGGGCTGCTTTTTTGCACAGCACAAGGCAGCTCATCTCATCTCAGCTGGAAGGAGGAAGGAGGGAGGGAGGAAGGAAGGATCATTCTTCAGAAGCAGCTGACAGGCTGGCAGCTTCCCAGAGTTGAGTTTGATGCTCTTTGGGAAGACAATGGGCATCCAATGTTTGGCAATCAGCTCTCAGGGTTTCCAGCAAAAACAGCTGCAGTAAAGCCAATGGTCATTTGGGACCTTACATACTAACAAGGGTTCATCACATATGCCTTTTGTGGATTGCAGTCAACAGGACTTTCCATTAGCGTTTTGTCCTGAGAAAGGAGTATTAGTATGCAAAAAGGTAAGATTCCCTCCGGTCAAGCTCAATTTCTGCTGACTTCGTAGAAACTGCAGGTAGTTGTCTTGGTACTATCTCCTTTTGAGGTTTTTTTTAACCTCTTAATCTACTCTACACTCTAGGATTTCCTGGTGGTCTCCCATCCACAGACTTGGCACTCCAAAGTGCTTTAATCACTAGAAGTTTTAACACCACCCATCGTGGGTTCAGCAAAGATTAAGGTTCCTTAACTCACTCCCACTCGAATGCTCGCATCCGGTGGCACCGAGTTTATGGTTCTGATTCCTTTTCTTGGTTCTTTGCCTTTCCCCCTGAGCAACAGCAGTTGGTACCCGTCTGCCAGTTCCCCTGGCAGGATTAGACCTTGTGCAACCTCAGCCTGGGTCCCAAGAAATTCAGCAACAACACACACGATACTCAAGGTGTTGCAAGATGCCAAGAACTGTCTCCTCTTCCTTTGTTGTTCTCTATTGTGTTTTCTCACTCGCTGCTGAATCTGAGTTTCCATGGATGCAACAGCACCCGCCCCACCCACAGAGCCCCCTCCTGGTTGCCTGCACCCCCCTCCAGGCTCGCCCCCCATCAGGTGGGAAAGAAGAATCTCGGCTGAGGAGAGGGAGGGGGCAGGGAGGGGGGCGGCGATCTTGTAGGGCAAAGCCAAGGAACTTCAGCTCCCTTGGGCCAGTGAGTCCAGCGGCATCAGCAAGGAAAGCAAAAGACACCTGTTCACCCGACTTCCCCGACTCTCCCCCCAGACCAGTGCTCTCCGAAGGGAGCCCCCCGTACCTTCTATGGGTTTGGGTACAAAATGCGAGGACGGTTTGGTCTTTTTCACTCGGTTGCCCTTCATAATCTGCCCTTCTTTATTGAGTCCCAGGAACCAGGCTCTCCCCGATTCCTGCTGCCGGTACAGTGTGGAGGAATAGATCACGTAGTAGTTTTCGAAGACGGACTCCTTGAACTTGCACTCGGGGGTGAAGATGTCCTAGGGCAAAGCGAAGAGAAGAAAAGGGATGGGTGAAAAGACTCCCCAGCCACCAAATCGTCCCTGCGCCTGGAGCAAGCGCTGCACGGGTGAAGCACGGCGTTACAGGAGAGAGGCCCCGTGGAAGGGGCTTCAAGGCGGAGCTGCCTGAGGGCAACCAGGACAGCAGGGCTGGGGGAGACCCGTCGGCAGCACTCGCCACGTCTTGCCCAGAATGCCGCAACGGACCGAGGGGAGCGGGCTCCCCCGCCATGCGGCTCCTGCCTCCAGGGGAGAAGGTTCCGTTAATAAGGTGGCTAAAGGTTAGCTGGCAGAATGCTCCTGCCAAGTCGATTAACTTCCCTTCTGGAGGGCAGAGCGTGCCCACCTCCCACAAGCAAGCAAGCAAGCAAGCAGCAGCCTTTCCAGAGCATGAAAGGGCCACAGCAGGGCCCAAGAGTTGCCTTTGCCTCAGCGAACCAGCCAGCTTGTCCTGCAATTCAAGACAGGTTAGATACTTGCTCTAATAGACTGCAGAAGGGCAGAGGTCGGGCACTGCCCTGCCAAGGCTGAAACTGCCCATCCGGTGGGACCATCCAGAGAAGGCCTGCTTGGGGTCCACCCTCTACCGGAGGGGGGACGTGGCCTGCTCGGTGGTGGCTCCGTTCTTGGGAAGACCTCCCTTCCTGCCCTTTTGAAAAGCCGTAAAGGCAGCACCCTTTCACCGTGCTTTTGACCGGGACTGAATCTCCCTCGTGGCTGCCCGGGGGAGTTCTATTAACTGTACGTCTTCCTTTGTGTTCTTAATAAGAATCTGCAGATTGGGGCGGGCTACAAAATCAGTGAAATAAATAAGCAAGAATCCATCACGCCATTCCCGTTCAGGATACAGAACGCTAACCGAAGTGCTGTAAAAAAGAGAGACGAACTGGGCAAAGGAAATTAAAGACAGGAGATGGAAGGAAAGGGAATCTGGCCGACCGTAGCTTACAGCAATATTATTGGCCGTTGCTCTCCACGCGTTTCGATCCTTGCCAACCGCCCTGGTTTCCACCGCCTGAGCGCCCACCCCACCTTCTGTTCTTTCTGAAACCCATGACTTGAAATACTGAATTAGGAGCAAGCCAAAGGCACTGTCAGAAAGAAGACGCTCTTTATTATTTCCTTTCCCCTTTCTAGGAGCTCAGTGCACTGGACTAATGTCAGTTAATCAATTGCAAATTTTATAGCAGGCTTACAATTTGCAATATAATGAAAAAAATCAACCTGTTGGTTTTCCCTGAGGGTTTTTAAAACTTCAGTGCAATGCAGCGAGCAGCGCTTTCAAGCATAAGAGGTGAGGCTGCATCTCACCATGCCTTGCTAACTCTTTGCTCCAAAGAGTGCCATAAATTCCTCTGAAAGCTCCTTGGGTGAGTTGCAGGAGACAAGGCTGAGCTTCTGCATGGAACAACCGTCCAGCTTGGTAGAGTTTCCTCTGCGAGGCTAAAGAAAGATTTGACAGCATTTCTGAGGCAGGAAAATTTCCCACCTGAGAACTGCTGATGCCTTTTCCTTCCTCTGGCATGGGGGCTTGGGGCTTTTGCTGCTTGGCAATCTGCAAAGGGAACTTCCCAAGATCAGAGGGCCCTGGAAATGCTGCCAAAGCGACATCATGCAGGGACAGCCTCCGGCTCTTTGGGCTGGGAACTGCTGCAGCCCCAAGGCTGTGCGGTCACTGTGCCATGAAAGAGGACTCACTGCGGGGAGAGGAACAGGGCACAGGCAGTGCCTGGACCCGGCAGGGCCAAAGAGGTACCCGCAGCAGCAAAGCAGAGGGCAGCCTTGGCCCTGCCAGGCATCAGAAGCACCCTAAGGCCAGACCAGGCTCTGGGCCTCTCTGCCCCATCACCGCTCTCCAGGGGATGATGGGGTGCCTTTGGGAAGCCTGGAGGAACAGGACTGCCTTCCCCAATGCTGCTCGCAGCCCAGGACGGCCGAAGGAGTTAACAGCCATCAGTAACAGCAGCCATGGACAACCTGATCCTCCGTGAACCCACCTACCCCCCTTTTCCAACCATCTAATTCAGCTGCCAGCAGCACATGCCATCCTTCAAAGCCAAAAAGTCCTTCCCTCGGTGGGCCCTAAATCTCTCTGCACAGGGAAGAGGAGGAAAGCTCTCACTCTGAGTCCTCTATGTCAGTGTCTCTCAACCTCGGCCACTTGAAGGTGGGTGGACTTCAATTCCCAGAATTCCCCAGCCAACCACGCTGGCTAGGGAATTCTGGGAGTTGAAGTCACCCATCTTCAAGCAGCCAAGGTTGAGAAACACTGCTCTATGCCATGCTTAATTTCGTAGCCTCCTTTCACGTCCCAACACACATCCTTCGCCGCAAACTAAGAGTCTTTCTGTTCCCAGGCCGTGGCCGAGACAATGGGTGGTCCAGGAGCCAAGCTTGACCCAAAGATGGTGCTGGCTTTACTTCTTCAGCTTTTCCCAGGGCAGGTCTTCAGCACTCCTAACAGTTCCATGTGGATCTCCGTGAACTCTGCATATGCTCAGATGGTTATCCTCCCCAGCACCCCCCCTTGCTTCGGTCTGCAAAGGGGGGGAAAGAGAAGGGGAAGGGAGGGGCCTGCTTGGCTGGACTTGGAAGGGAAAGCTCTGACACGGCAGGGGCATACCTGGCGCCAGAAATGGGCATCTCTGTGCAGTGCAGAACAAGCCACCAATGTTTGGCTCCGCTGGAAATCCGCTGAAAAGGCCTCTGACTGCACGGGGCTTCCTCCCCACAGGGCGCCTTTGCCACCACCCCAGTTGCACAATGGAGCAGCCCTTTCTCTCCCTCCTCCTTTGCCCTCTCAGCCACCCCGGACCAGAGGGGTGGCGGAACTTCTGGGGGGAAACACAGACCCGCTTTGGGGGCAAATCTGAGGTCCAAATCAGCAGGAACTCTTGCACCGTTCACACGTCAGAAGTTCAGCACGGACCCACCAGTGCTTCCAAAAGCTGCTTCTGGACACGCATCAATCTGTCGTGTGACTCCATGTGGATGGGGGGTTGGACTAGGAAACCAACCCTACAAATCTCTGTCCCCTCTCTGTCCCCACAGGAGCAGCACCAGCTGGCTTCGTCTATCTCGAAAAGCTCTGGTTGGTACTGGGACGGAAGTCCAGGGCTAGACTGGCATCCCTCTGAGAAGGTGAAGGGGAAATGCTCAATGGAGGCATAAAGACTCCGCCTGCCTTGGGGGCCTTCCCTTTGTGATCACATGCATGCATGGTACAGGCCTCCCAAATTAGGTGCTGTCCTCCTCAATCTACCCTTTTCCCAAAGAAACCCAGAACAGTGTCTGTAATTTTCCCTCACAACAGCCCTGTGAGGTAGGGGAGACCGAAAGACAGTGTGATGCAGCCCAAGGTGACTGCGTGACCTTTGCAAAGACTGGCTGTTCCCAGTCTGCACCCAACTTTACACACACCCCCGACTGTGCACAGACTCACACAACCTGCCCAGCCCAGGGGAAGAGGCAGGCAAACCACAGGACCTGCCGGGCTTTGCAATTACCGCCAAAGGAGACCACGGGGAGCCCTTGATGTAGAGGGATGCACCTTAAGTTAATTGGTGGGGCGGCTTGCAAACGGTCCCTCTTTAAGCTTCCTATTAGGACTGAGGAATGCCTCATTTAAGACAATCCGATTCTCCCCCACCCACCCCCACCCCCCACCCCTGGTCCCAGCAGACTGACTGAGCGGAGAAGAGGCTGTTTTGCAGCCTGCCCACCCTGGGGGCACCAGAGTGCCAGGTGCACATTAGGACCCTCCCCCCCGCCATCCCTCGCAAAGGACTGTGGCAAATCCCAGGATGACCAAGTAACTGGGCAGCTCCTGAGACAGACAGACACACACACACACACACACACACACCCATGGCAAGTTCCATCCAGCCCAGCCAAACAGCACCGGGCTGCTTGGGTTGCAGAGAGAGGTTGGATTTGGCCAGAGAAAACCTCTCAGGGACAGGAGAAGCCCCAGGGGCCAGGGGAAGAAGGCCTGCAGCTGCTGCGTTCACGCGGCATCCAAAGCCTGGCCAGGCAGGTGCTGGGTTTGGGGTTTTCTGGCACAGGATGTTGTGCAAACTCAGCCCATTTAGTCAGTTTAGGGTTCAGGATGCAGACCTGGAAAATGGGCAAGCACAGCCCTGGAGCGGGGGAAATGCTCCTCCAAGCTTTGGTCTGCAGTGAGGCTGGCGTTTGTAGCCTCCTACCCCAGACTTAACTTGGGCAGCACCTCTGAGGTGCCCCTCCTCATGGGCAGAGTGCTGCTGGGGCTCCCGGGAGGTAACACTCGCCCTCCCCAAGGGGCAGACTGTGATTCCCATCTTTGCCCCCAGCACAGGTTGCAGCAAATTCAGACAGCCATTGCCAAAATAAACGCCACCAGCAATTTAAGGTGGAAAATGAGGACCACTGCTTTTGGTTCCCTGCATCTTGGAGACCAACAGCCAGTGCCCACCTCCCAGCCTCCACCCACCTCCAGGAGCAGGTCAGCAGGCTGCCAGGCCAGGCTAGGTCGACCCATGCCGGCCGGCTGTGGTCTCCAAGGCTGCGCTCCTCTGGCATGGGTGGTGGCTCGGCCGGGGCAGGCAAAAGCAGCGGCTTCCCAGGATCTGCCCCAGGGAGCCCGTGGTGCCCCTTGGCCCGTGGCCTTCCCGACGAGCACCTACTTGAACCCGAGCCCGGTGGAGGGGGGAGAGGGAAGAGAAGCAGCCCGGCTGATCCCCTCGATCCCTCTCCTGCATCACAGCCCCGACACCCAATTTCCAAGCTGGCAGAGCTGGAGCTGCAAGTCAATTTTCCCTGTCACTAAAACGTCCCCACGCTTGTCCTGCCGAGGCCCCTGCCCTGCTTGGCTCATTCGGCTGCTGACAACTCTCTGACAGGCCGACCCCGGTGGCCCAGTTAGCCGCTGGTCTCTGGGCAGAGCCAGGGAGGGGGAAGGAAGGGGCCGCAGCGGCTGCCTAGCTCTGGACCACACGCGATGCTCAGGGTCCGAGCGGCCTCTCTGTGCATCTCACATGCTGAGGAGCTTTGGCACCCCTCAAGGTGGCCACTGCACCCCCCTCCTGCACTGAGAGGCAGAGAGGTCTGGGTATTTGAAGCAGCAAATCAGGATCTCCAAAAAGAATGAAGACAATCTCTGCAAGGCCCCCTCTTCAGATTTCAACTATTTCCCACGCATTATCTACTTGGGGCCGGAACAGATCTAAGAGGGCTTTGCCCGTGCCTTCCCCAGTCTGGAGCCCCCAAATTGGCCTTCCCCAGTCTGGAGCCCCCTCCCCCAATGTAAGGACTACAAAAACCTTTCCACCAGCCAGCACAATTGCTGGCATCGGGTTGGTGGAGGATGTCCTAAAGGAGGCGGCGGTGGCAGTGGGGGGGGGGGGAAGGGGGCGGCCAGAAGCTTCTTTCTCTCGTCCATCAGCCCCAGCTGAGACGGTTTTGAAAGGGGACTGAATGGATCGGCTGCAGTCCTGATGCTTTATCCCAACCTTGAGAATCAGAAGCAACATTCCTTTCACATCAGCCGCTGAGCCCCGGCAAAAGAGGAGGGAGAAGCTTCCCACCCGTGTTTCTGAGTTTCCTGGAGGCCTGCAGGAGAAAGGGCCCTTGGCTGATCGGGCCCCAAAGCATGTCTAGCAGGGCCTGTGGCTGGGGCCGTCTCAGGTACCACCAACCCCACTTCTCTTTCCCGTGCCCGTTTCATGTCTGAATGCCTCAATTTCAAACACAGGCTGCTAATTTTAGCCAAGCTCTTTGCTTTCATGAATTGCATAATATTCAAGCTGATGTTCATGAAGCTTCCAGGTCTGCATATTGGTATGCAAATAATGGAGAGAGACTAGCAGAGAGATCTGGATCCAGCAATGTTCTGCTCCATTAATTTTCTGGAACTCTGGACTGAGGTCTGTTCTGCTGCAGCTCCATTCCAGGTGGAAATCTGAATCTCCAAATGCCAGAACAGCACAACAGATTCATGTGGTTCTCTTTTTTCAAAAGGAAGAGGAAGAGGGGAAACACTCTGGCTTGCACTGTGGGACCATTACAGTAAGGTCCCCCCCCCTGCAAATTCAAGTGGGGGGAGGGAGGGAGGGAGGGTCCTGCAATGTCCCCCATTGGAGGAAAGCAAGCTACACCCCAAAAGAACTAGAGCAAGTGAGTGTCTGTATTTGGGGGTTGCAGCTTTGAAGCCCAAATGAATCAGCAAAGTTCATGGCATAATTGGAAAAATTTGCAGTGGAATACCTCAGCCCAGATATTCATTATTTGTCATTACAGTTCAGTTCCTTAGAAAGAATGCTTCCGGTATCCAACCCAGAACAACTAAGGCCAGGCAAATCCAGATCTCGACAGCGCCAGAAATTATGACAGTTGTAAGCAGCTTTGATGTCTAGCCTCCTTCCACGCAGGCAACAAGGATGGCAGCCAGCATGGCCCTCTCTGACCAAGTCGCGGGACTAGACGCTTCCGGGGTCACAGCAAAGAACCACTGAACTGCAGCGTCTGAAGGGCTCTCAAGATCATCCAGTCCAACCCTCTGCAACGTGCAGGAAAACCAATTAAACCAGTCCTGAGAGGGGGCAGTCCAGCCTCTTCTTAAAAAGCTCCAGAGATGGCGAACCCACAGCCTGGCACACCAACTCAGGAGTAGGCCCACTGCTTTCAGCAGGACTTCTCTGGGTCCAGGTGGTGGCACTTTGCTGTCCAAGCCTCTGAGGCTGATTTCCCTGAGACTAAGCCCCCCGTTCCCAGTCCCCCCCCCAGGGGTGATGCCCCAGAAGGGTCTTCTGCCCCAAATCCAATAATCGGCTTTTTGACAGAGAGCAAGCTGCAGAACCCAGAGGATCCTCCGTTTCCCTCCCAGTAATTGCTGATGGAAATAATACTTTTCTTTTGATATTCCTGAACGTCCTTCCCACCGGTTTTCTAAGGAACTGGGGCTCAAGTACAATCTTCTCTTCCCTCAGCTATCCTTTGGGATAGGAGGGTGTCTGTGGGGGTGACTGGTCTAAATTCACCCAACAAGCAGAGAGCTGAACTTGTCTGTCTCTGGTTTTAATCCACACCATTACTCAGCCCAGTGAAGGGGTATGACAAGCTCCAGGATGCCACCTGGCTTGCCCTTTTGGTTCATTGGCTGTGTGATTCAGGAGGAGTAAAAGCTAGGTAACATTCCAGCATTGCTGATCAATGAATCACAGAAGCCCAGGGTTGGAAGGTCCCTTAGAGGTCTTCTAGTCCAGCCCCTGCCCGGGGGCAGGAGTCCTCAGACCATCCCAAATGGCTGTCCCACCCGGGCTTGACGCCCTCCAGAGATGGAGCCCCCATGACTCCAGGAGGGAGGCTGTTCCCCTGCTAAACAGCTCTCGCGACTGATCCACATCTGATCCCGAAGCTGTCAAATTCTGGAGCTGCCTTCTGTAGACTAGGTGTGGCAGGAGACAAAGGGAGCTCTTTCCTGGGCTTCTCAGTTGCCAGCCTCTTAAGGGGCACAAGATTTGTTGGATGTGCCACCCACTCCATGGGGTTCGTGCAGGAGGGTCCCCTAATGCCTTCACTGCACCTATAATAGGTCAGCCGAAGGGCCTTGCTAACCAATATTAAACAGGAGTAATGAAGAAGGACCATGTCATTCAGAAATGGCACCGGATCCCCTGCAGTACAAATAATTAACATCCCATGGAGATGCTTCAGGTTTCTTTTAATTCAGAAGCAGATGGAGATCAAGGGTTCAGATTCCACCACTCGTCCCATTCTTCCGCGTGTGCCAATCACCTTTTTGCAGTATCAGCGCACAATGAAAAACACCGCCCCGAGGGCAAAGCCGCCTGTGTGTTTAAAGATGGAATGAAATGGTTGCCGCAGGAAACCTTCAATTTTCTAAAGCAGTGTTTATCAAATGGATGAATTGCTCAGAGCTGCTGAAAAGGGAGCAATCAAATCAAGCAGGACGTGCAGGAACGGCAGCACAGATTCCTTGCTGCGCCTTGCGACAGGGCTGTGCTGCGCTGCTCTGCTCCAAGGCACAAATGCCACCTTCTGCCCTCCCTGCCTGGCGTTCCTGAAGCAGGCCACACCTTTTCCGGGGGGACAAAGATGCTCCCCTCCCTCTCCATGAGGCTGGACCAATTTTTCCTGGCAGCTGCCCTTGACCAAAGTAAGAATCATCCTTGGGCTTTTCACACCTTGTGAATGCCAGCCGCAGCCCTGCGATTAGCTAACGGAACAGGGGCTTGCAGGAGGGTAAGACGTGTCGCTGCAGAATAGGCTGCCAAGTCCTCTCTGGGGGCCCTGAAGATGGGAGTCAGTGGCCCCAAGGCTTTCTGGGCCTTCTCACAGCTGTTTGTTAGAAAACCCTGCGCTGAGCATGTTGCCTGCCCAGCGGCCAAGGACCATGCCTGCCTCCCGAGGATGCTTTGCTGTTCCTCTTGTTTAGCTTTCTAAGTACAGGTACTCCTCATTTAACAATCACAATTGAGACCAGAATTTTGGCTGTTAAGTGAAGAGGTCATTAAGTGATTCTGACCAATTTTATGACCTTTTTTGCAGCAGTCATTAAGCAAGTCACTGCAATCATTAAGCAAACTATGTAGTCAGTAAGCAAATCATGGGGTTCACCATTGATTCTGCTTGCCAGAAGCCAGCCGGGAAGGTCGAAAATGGCAATCACCTGACCACGGGATGCTCCAATGGTCATAAATGTGAACTAATTGCCAAGTGCCCAAATCACGATCACATGACTGCGGGAATGCTGCGACCGTCACAAGTGTGGACACTGATTGTAAGTCGGTTTTTTCGGCACCATTGTAAGACTGAACTGTCACTAAACGAATGGTCATTAAGTGAGGACTACCTGTAGGCTTGATGGCCTTGATCTTGAACTCGGAATCCAGGAAAGGAACGAGAAAAGGGGCCTGGATCCTTCAGCTCAATCTCACTACTGCTTCAGCCACATCATCCACACACTCGTGCGGAACCTGCCTGGCCATTTCCAACACGTATAATGGGGAGGGGAAGGAGCCTTAATGGCTTCTCCCACTCCTGTCTGGACAGTTTCCTCCAGTTATCTCCAGATTTTATTACACCAGATGGTGAGACTCAAATCTGACCGTCAGGCAATTTCCACAGGCATAACTGTGTGCGTGGGGAGGAGATGGGAGTGATGCTCCCAGAGGGCGAGCTGACCTGTCAGTAGGGGATGTCCACAGCTCCCCTCAAGCCAGGTCCCCCTTTCCACGTGGCTTCTGTTGAGCCTCTGAACCCCATTCCCCAAATCTCTGACACGGCAAAAGCCTGCATTTCTCCCCCTCTCCCTTCAAGGCCCGTTCCTCCCTCTGCGTCCTCCCACCTCCACTGATGGTTCAAGCTCCTCGCAGGCAGGTATCCACCTTGTCTCTCCAAATAGGCAGGCAGCATGTAAACCTTCGTCAGCCAGAAGAGGTGTGGGAGGAAGATCGGAGTCCTTCTTCTTGCTCCTGAGGCTCCCTTCCCACCACGCTGGCACTGACCCACCAAGAAGTCCCCCTGCCTGGGGTCTGGTGGAAACGCTCCAGCAAGCTCCAGACCCTGCGGGGGCTTGGTCCCTGAGCGTCCCCACTTTTCTTGGCCGGATCTCCTTTTGCTAAATGAATTCTGGCCTCCCAGCCAAGAGACCCACGGAGGAGCTACGGGGTTACATTTGGATCAGGCTTCCAAGGAATTGTTTCTGATTCAGCCCCATTTGGCTCAATGCCGCTTCTCTATTATCCTGGGGCATCCCCACCAACCCACCTTCCCTGTCCAAGGAAGGTTGGTGCCACTGAGAAGTTGGCTTACCTCTGAGCATCATTTAGCACTCTAATTGCCCACCCAGACTCTGGTACGGAACTTCGGCTGTGGCATGGTTCATACTGCAGTGGTGCTTAATCACTGCGGTGCCATGCCCTCTAAAATCATAAATTAATTTGTGTCACCGCCCCAGCCCCCTTTAAAAACTGATTGTGGCAAAAGGGAGACTGTCTTGGTCGGTTGCTGTTTATAAAGTGACCTGCCTTTGATAACCCCGCAAAGCTCCAGCCCACTGAAGGTGCTATTAATAAACCAAGGTCAAGGCAGGAAACGGCAGCCCGACTGGGGGAGGGCGGGGGGCGGGGCGGTCACTCCCAGGCAGGGCTGCTTTTCCTCTTCCCAGATCTCAGTGGGCCCCTCCTCCTCCTTCCATCCAGTAATTGCTGTGCTGTGAAGAACAAAGAGCTACAGGGGAGTGGCCACTGCAGCCTAGGGCTCCAGCTGCTAGGTATTGTTCTGCCCTGGAAAAGGAGCATCGGCAAAAAATCAGATAAAGCAGTTGGCCCCATCCGTATCTAAACCAAAATTTCCCAAAGGAATGCTGGCACAACAAGCTGCCAGATACAAACAACCAACAAACTTCATTCTCTTCTGCACTGGTGAGGATACCTCGCCTGGTCTCAAAATGTCTGCAGAAAAACAACCAAGATCAGAGAACACCAAGAACTCAACGGGTCAACCCTGAGCTACAGATCCTCTCTACTGCTGGAGCACGTTCTGGCACTTGGTCCCACTTCCTTGCCACTCGGGTGGATAGATTGTGCTGGGCATGATGGAGGTGCAGGTCTGCCCTCTTCCTCATGCCGCAGCCACAGGAGTCAGCCCTGTGCGTCACCCCCTTGGCTGCCAGCCCAGCCCAGCCCCTCCCCACCACTTTGCCCCACTACTGCCCACCCTCTCTCTGGAAGGCAAATGAAGGCCCCGGCGGGGCGGGGGGGCTGGCCAAAGCCCCCATCTTGGCCAAATACCTTCTGCCCATGGGGTCCATCTCCAGAGCTCTTTGGTCTTTAATACTGTGCAAAGGTAGAAGGGGCTATTAATAAATATAAATTAAAGCCCTCTGGGCCTCTTCTTCATTTTGCATGGACTAATTTGGGACCTGCCTCCTCCCCATCCCAGATTTGCTCATGACACCTGGGAGCAGTGTTTCTCGACTGTGGCAACTTGAAGAAGTGTGGACCAACTCCCAGAAGTCCCCAGCCAGCAAGGCTGGCTGGGGAATTCTGGGAGTTGAAGTCCACACGTCTTCAAGCCAAGTTGAGAAACACTGCCCTGGAAGGTCGTACCTATAGTGGGAGGACCCCTACTGTACTGTATTTATATCCTTGCCACAGTCTCACTCCTGCAACTTTTTGTTGTTCTAACTTTAATTTTATTTGCTTGTTTTATTGCACCTCATTTTGGGATTTCTCTTCATGAAAAATAGGCAAAAGTGGTATAAATAAGTAACATTTTGTAGCATTGGTTATACTTTCACTTGTAGCTTTTTATATTTTTCAATGAACTTTTCATTTTACTGGTGTTTTTTTAGAATTATGCTGCACTTGGGTTGCTTTTAATGAAAAGCAGGCTAAAATGGTTTAAATAAATTTTGGACTGTTCATGTACTTGGGTCTCATCATCCTTACAAGGGTTTGTGCTGCGAAGTCCGCTGTGTAGGGTACGGACCTGGATTGGCACTGTGGTGTGGGAAAAAGGGTGAGAATTGAAAGAATGGGCAGCATACAAAATAAACGCAAATTCCTCCCCCACCGCACCCACCTATTCTTTGCTTAGAAGACAAAAACCCGTCAGAAGCATCCTTTCAAAAGTTCCTGCATCAGACAAAGGTGCAATTTGTCCAGGCGGTGGGCCCCCCGAGAGGACCCAGGGGCCACCAAATGGGGCCAGAAGAGAACTCCAGAGATGACCGGGCCCAAATCGTGAAGCTTGCCGGATGCCAGGGGGGCAGTCAGCCTGACCCCCTGCAAGGTTCCTGGGAGGGCAGGGCTCCTCAAAGAGCCTGAAGGGAGATCCTCGGAGCAGGCGGGTGGGCTGGTCTCGGCATGTATCTGGGCCGTCCTCTGCCCAGGACCAAGCTGCCACCCTTTGAGAGAGGGCCTCCTTCCAGCCGGAGAGTTGGGGGCTGTGCCTGCCCTGGAGCGTGGCAAATTAATCCCACTGCAAGCAAAGCTGGGTGACCGGGGGTCATGCTGGCTGGGAGCTCTGGGAGACGCATCTGGAGGCCATCTGGAGGCCGCTCGGCTTCCCTCTTTCTCCTGCCTAGCAGGGCAGGGGGCTCACCCAGCCCCCCAAGCGGCCTGAACGGGGAGACGGGAAGCGAGGGCCGGGCAGTCCGGCCTCAGCCGAGCAGACTTCTGCCCTTCCGCCTCCAGTTTGTCATCCCAGAAGGCGCTCGGCTCCAGCCAGGGTGGCTCAGGGACCAAGGGAAGGAAGTCCTTCCTTAGCCGCCTCCACACAGGCCTCAGCGCTTGGGTCCTGGGGTGAATGAACCAAAAGGGAGTGTGGGGCTTTTTCGACCTCTGAAGGAATGCTGCGGGTATGCATTTGTGCATGCTGGCCCTGTGGTGAGAGGGAGGGAAAGGACTCCCCCAGGTGCAAAAGAGAACGAAAGGCCTTGACGGGGATTCTCCCGCCATCGACCCTGCCCAGAGATACACAGGTTTTACCCTCCCTATTCCACAGAGCAGAAGATTCTCCCATGATGCACGTCCCTTCATCCTGGAAACCCGAATCTGGCTGATTTTCTGGAACACTTTCTCCTCAAGATTTATGCAGGAGACCTTCCAAGGGTCTCCCCGAAGAGGCGCCCTCTGGGGATGCTAGAATGCAATTCCCATCATCCCCAGCCAGCACCGGTCAAGGCACCATGTCTGTGCAGAGACCACAAGTCCGGTCGGGGCGGGGATCCCAGGAGTGCTGCAGCGCTCCTGCTTCTTCCAGGGGTCCTGACTTTGACCCCGAAGGTGCCGCTGGATCTTTTGTGGGGGAGTAAGAAGCCCCCCAGTTTGGGTCATGGCACAACTGTGGACATTTCATAAAACCCCAGTCATTAACCAGAGTGTGCAAGGACAGCACGTGTGCAAGGGAGCTTTGTTTGCCTCCCTCCAAGAATGGAAACGAATCTCCACCAAAAGGGACAGGGAGCTCAGTTTCAGAGACGAAGGTGAAGTTCCCTGAGTGAGTGAGTGACTTTATTTATTAGATTCAGAAGCTCTGAAATTACTACAGGCAGCTTGCATTTAAAATAGGAAAAAGCAATAGAACAATAGAAAGAACCCAGCATCCACCAACCACAGTTCAGCTCAACTCCTCCTGACTTATTCATGGCTAGTTTGCTATCACCATTTCTGGAAAGCCGATTTTCAGGCTAGCCGACAGCCATGGGATAAACTTTGTCAGCCCTGCAAGGTAGGCCAGGACAAAAAACAGGAGGCAGGGCAGGCGTTCCAGGAATGCTGCCATTCCACACCCCCATCCAGGCATGGGACGGAGCCTGCTGCTTGGCTGGGCTGGATGTTGCAGTGGGCTTTGCGATCTTTTTTCCAGCTGCTATGATTTTTATATTTTTGTGTATGTTTTTTGTTATTTTTAATATCATGAACTGCCCAGAGTCACATACGTGAGATGGGTGGCCAAAAAAACCCAGTAAATAAATAAATAAACACTACTTTATTGTTGTAGGGTCTTTTAACAGAATCTCAAATGCCTGTCCCAAACCTTTTCTCCCCGCTTTTCAGGACAGTGAGGTCTCGGTGGGGCTGTTCTGACCCTCTTTCTCAAGCTTTCCACTTTCCCAGGACTGAGAGACCATTTTCCCTCTCCTCCCTCCCTCCCTCCCTCCCTCCTCCTCCTCCTCCTCCAGGCCAGAGCTGCATTCCTCCCTCTACAGCCCGATCCAACCACTAGCCTGGTCCAAACAGGTTTAGCCTTGTGAGACCAGCCAAGACCAGCCATAAACTGCCCACTTGACACGATCCTTCATGCCTTGTCTAATCGATCGTGCGGTTCATGGATACAGGATGCTCTGGGGACAACTGTTAATTTCATTTGTTAGCAAATGGACTGTGTGACTGAGAGAAGGCTTGCTTTGCTGGCCACACATACAACTCCATTTCTGGAGTCAGAAGAGGACCTGCAGGGCAGGGCAGGGCAGGGGTGGCTGCTATCATCAGGCAAATTTATCTCCAGCTCAGCTGTGCCAGGAAACAGGACTTCCACAAAGCGGTGGCATATCAGCCCAGCAGTTCCGGGGTTCCCAAATAAGACAGTTAATACAGGCACAGGCTAAACGGGTTTTCACAGCATATATCCAATCCCCTTAAGCCAGCACAATTTTCAAGCACGGAAAGGCCTTCTCTCGATTTCCTGGTTCTGTTTTAAATACTGAGATCAGCTCTAAGGTCTGAATTACTTGGATGCTCTAAAGGTGCGGATTGGTGGGGAGAGTAAAAGGACCGAGGGCTGCAAAGCAGGGGGCCCAAAGGCCTCCGGGTGGGTCTCCTCTGGCCGCGCAGAAGTGGCTCAAAAGCCCCCATGCAACCCTAATCTTGTTCTGGGAATTAGAGAGGATCCAGCATCTGCCACATCTGGAGCAGCTGAAGTCCCAAACGCTCGGGGCCAATCAGGCCTCCCTGGGCTGCAGAAGCAGCAGGACCAGGGCCTAGGGACAGGATGACTGATGTTCCTGGTTGGGTTCTGGGGAGGACGGACCTCCCTCCCAGGAGCTTGGCTGGCGCATCCCTTTGGAAAACACCCTAAGTGCAGGATCACCACAGAAGGATCGTGGTGCATGCTGTCCTGATGCGGAAGGAGGAGGTACCATGCATGCCACCCCTGCCCGTCTGCCCGAGAGGCCTACGGATCTCTGACCAGAGAAGGCACCTCATGGCGGGAGGGGATTGACGGAATCACCTCCCTCCTGACTGTGACACACCTCTGTGCACCCACGTGCGCATCGTTCCACATCTCGCTGCATGCACACCTCCAGGGCTGCTGAGGGAGGGCAGGCAGCCCCCAGCAGGAGGGCTCAGAAGTGGGCAAACAAAATGGTGCCCCTGGCTGCTGGGTGACAGGAGGCAGGCCGGCCTCACGGAAGGCCCGTCTCGGGGGGGGGCCTAAGGCAGAGCCTGTCAGGAGGCAGCAGGGAGCCTGCATCGCGCTGGAGATGCTGCCGAGTCAACCACCAGCTCCGCCCAAATGGGTTCTGCCCGGGCTCTATGCTGGTCATGCACCCAGAAGGGGGAATCACGAGGGGGCAGACAGGAGTAGTGACAGACATCGGCTGGGAGTGGGCAACTGAGCCCCACAGGTGCCCCTGGAAGGCCTTGGGGTCCCTCGCTGGGAGGGCCGGCCCACAAGTCTCTCATGGGGTTCGGAGACTCAACATCAGGGTCCCCACGGTCCCCCCCCCCCGAGAGAAGCAGAGCTCGTGCTTTGGGGAGCCCCCACTGGAGGATGGCAGCAACTCCAGGACCTGCCTCCCCCCAAGGGCAGGGTGGCCAGGTGGGAATGGGCCCCCGACCCCTCAGTCAATCCACAGCTGGAAAGGCACTCAGGGACACAGGTGCCAGTGGCTAACCCCTGCCAAGCTTAAGGCCCCCGTTTGGCCTCCTCAACCCCCGAGCCCCCAAAGGCCAAAATGCTATTGGACCGCTCCAATTTGGGGGTCCCCAAAAGGAGGTCCTGGAACCCAAGGAGGTCCTGGAACTCCAGGCAATGCTTTACACCCGGGACCTCCAGCCCTCATCCTTGAGGGGGGCAGGGAGTCTCCCCGTGGCCTGAGGCAGGGGACCCACAGCAGGGACAGGTCTCCCTCCCACTCCCCATGGCTGGGCTTCCCAGGGGCATCTCAGGAGCCCCGTTTGGAAGCACCAGTCCAGATGAGGTGGGGACCCAAGTGGCTGAAACGAAGCAAGAAAGGCTACATTACCTTTATGCCATTAATATAGCAGCTCGCCTCACCATACAATCACTCAAGCCAGCCAGCCAAATATAAAAACCAAAACAAAACACAGCACACATAACTGCCAGAAACAACAAAATAAACTTAAGCGGACATGCAAGGTCCAAAAGCGTTCTACTTCTAGCCATAAGATAGCACCAACGGATCGGCCGACAGGGGAGGGCTGACCCAAAAGCCCGGGGAGACGGCCAGGTCTTCGCTGCCTTGCAATGGCTAACAGGGCTGGGACCATCCAGATCCCGGGGGATGCTATTTGTCGGGGCAGGTGCTGTGTGTGACTCCTGGGTCCTGCCAGACGATGCCGCCTAGTAGATGGGACTTGGAGCATGCCCACCCTGCCGGTCCTGGTGGGGCGTGCACAGACCATCAGATGTAAGCAGCCCCCATCATGCTTGGCCCCTGCACTTTACCCTCAGGTTGCTGCAACTGGCTTTGAATCTGTAACAGTCCGAATGCTGCCCCAGTTAAGAGCAGCCTGGTCCTGAAAAGAAAGACAAAAGCAGAGGGCTGCTGGACGAGAGACTCTGGCGCTCCAAACTAGGCTGCCCTTTGAAAATGCTCAGTGGATTTGGGGGCTGGGAGTTGGGGGCCTTTGCAATACTTTCTGGCTGAAGAACGCCGGACTCAACAGCTTTTGGTGATTAACGGATTGGGAACGAACCGCCCTGCCGAATCAGCGCCACCCCTGCCTGCAGCAACGATGAGATATTTCCTCACCAAACGGCTGAGCTGCTGTTGTGAGAAATGAAGGATGGAAAGGCCAGCAGTTTCGATGTGAGTCGCTCTCCACCAAGTACATCAGCAGCTGCTCTGGCTGCAAGCGAGGCCTGTCCTTCCCATGCACACGTGGACCCAGGTCAGCAAAGGCCTAGCAGGTGCTCTGGCACAGAGAGTGAAGCTGGGAGATGGTGAACCTCCATCTGGCTCTGCGTGGTGTAGGGCGTGGGCGAATCCAGCCCACCGGGTAATTTGAGTCTCATTGCACTGTACCAACTTCAAGCGTTAATTAATTTAGCCCCTGGGCTAAACATGTTGTATTAAATTTATTACAGGAATACAGCTGTCCTGGCCCTCCCCTTAACCCAGGGACAGAGATCCGTTGACCTGAGGGTGAAATACAAACCCTCTATTTCAGTGGTACTCAATCTTGGCAAGTTTAAGATGGGTGGGCTTCAACTCCCAGAATTCCCCAGCCACTGCTCTATCTCAACTGCTGAGACCCAGCCCTCCTTGCAATCCCTGCTGCACCGCACAGAACCAGATGTTTCTCTGTCTCTCTGCAAACGGAGCAACCAGGGATGAAGAAAGAGACCAGTCCGTCCTTCCATCATCATCATGCCCCTGACCCAAGAGCTAGGCTGAGATGAGGGTCTTCCCTTCCCAGGACACTATCCAATCTTTGGGATGACAAGATTCCCCCCTCCCCCAATGATTTGGCTGTCTCCCCAACCAGAGGAATGAGGAGGCACAGAGGGAAGCAGCCGTACGGTGAGGTGATACCACTGAACGCTCTGGGCGTGGTCTTCTCAGGGGATCATCTGGTGGGATGAAACTTTGCATGAGCCCACTGGACACCAAGCAAAAAAGAATCAGCACTCCAAGAGATGGGGACGAAAGCGATGGATACGCCTCTCCTTGTTTATTCATTTAGTCGCTTCCGACTCTTCGTGGCTCCACGGACCAGCCCACGCCAGAGCTTCCTGTCGGTCGTCAACACGGTATTAAGCGAGGTGATTTGAGCTACCTTTAGCTTGTTTTCCATATCGACTGTGTCTGAGAGACCGGCTCCCCATCACGATACATTTCCAATTCCTTCGCCCTCTTCCCACATTTGCTGGGAATATTGGAAATCAGTTATGTGGTTGTGTCAGGTAAGAGAAGGTAACTGCCTTCCTTTGCTCATGGGTAAGGTGCCTGTTGATCAAAGCCAATGAATGCCTCTTTGGCCAAGTAAGTGTGGAATCAGAAATGTAAACAAACAAACAGACAAAAGAAGATTTAACCTGGCCTTTGCCTGGCGATAAATACACGAAAAAGATAAAATGCTGGATATTTTCAGCTCTGTTTGGCTACTGTCTTCCCTCAGGGGAACTGTGAGCAGTCCTGCAGCACAACATAGGTCAGGAAGTTGAAGTGTGTGGTTCAAGGATGGGGGGAAAGACAAGGTTGCTTAATCAAAGCTCAAGTCAGATTTATTATATTGCAACAGTTGTAGAGCTTATGTGCCACCCTAATCTCTCCTGAAGGATCTACCACATTGAGAATTTGAGTTACATATTTCACTTCTGCCAGACCTCCGGACCAATGTTACCCACTCAGTAGTCAATTTTTTTTCCATAATTATGAAAGTCTGCTCTTGAGTGACATTATTGGGCACCTACAAAATCTGTAACATCCTCTAGACCTTCAACTGCCCTGTTTGAAATTCCTGCTCTATGGAGAGAGGAAAAGAAACTTCTGGAAACTTAATACCAGAGTCCGTCACCTCTAGAATGTCATCCATCCACCTTGCCCTTGGTCGGCCCCTCTTCCTTTTGCCCTCCACTCTCCCTAGCATCAGCATCTTCTCCAGGGTGTCCTGTCTTCTCATTGTGTGGCCAAAGTATTTCAGTTTTGCCTTTAATATCATTCCCTCAAGTGAGCAGTCTGGCTTTATTTCCTGGAGGATGGACTGGTTGGATCTTCTTGCAGTCCAAGGCACTCTCAGAATTTTCCTCCAACACCACAGTTCAAAAGCATCGATCTTCCTTCTCTCAGCCTTCCTTATGAACAAAGCTCTCGCAGCCATATGTTACTACGGGGAACACCATTGCTTTAACTATGCGGGCCTTTGTCGTCAGTGTGATGTCTCTGCTCTTGACTATTTTATCGAGATTTGTCATTGCTCTTCTCCCAAGGATTAAGCGTCTTCTGATTTCCTGACTGCAGTCAGCATCTGCAGGAATCTTTGCACCTAGAAATACAAAGTCTTTCGCTGCTTCTACGTTTTCTCCCTCTATTTGCCAGTTATCAATCAAGCTGGTTGCCATAATCTTGGTTTTTTTGAGGTTTAGCTGCAAACCAGCTTTTGCACTTTCTTCTTTCACCTTCATCATAAGGCTCCTCAGTTCCTCTTCACTTTCAGCCATCAAGGTGGTATCATCTGCATATCTGAGATTGTTAATGTTTCTTCCAGCCATTTTAACTCCAGCCTTGGATCCCTCAAGCCCAGCTTGTCGCATGATGTGTTCTGCGTACAAGCTGAATAGGTAGGGTGAGAGTAGACAGCCCTGCCGTACTCCTTTCCCAATCTTAAACCAGTCCGTTGTTCTGTGGTCTGTTCTTGCTGTTGCTACTTGGTCATTATACCTCTCCTAGAGGACTAAAATTCCCAAAGGCCAAATTCCTCCAATAAATTTAACTACAACACTGAGATTTGAGCCAAACCTTTTGGAACCTAATTTCAAAACCCAATTTCCCTGCCAATCTTGAGGTCTCCCCATGGAGAGCTTTCAATATTGGGCCCAAATATTGGCCGTGGGCAGAGGGCATGAACTCCTTTTTCTCAAAGATCAGGTGCCTGGGGATTGATGGCATCTTGCTCTATAATCAGTTTCTGAAAGAGGGAGAGGCCAGAACAGTCATCACCTATCAGAATTGGAAGGGACTGTTCACACTCTTGAACTCAGAACAGGAATCCCGGTCACAGCATCCCTGACAGGGGTCTGTCCCACTTCTGGTCCTGTCCAGCTAGCCCCCGCCCCCGCCGCCGGCCACTAGTCCCACTGTTCTGCCTCTTAGGAAGCGTTTTCTGACATTAAACCTGAATCCACGGTTCTGTATGCTGCACCTTGGAACGAGAGAGAAGAGGCCAGACCGTCTGCCATATGACACCCTTTCAGGTATCTGAAGAGTGCTCTTAGCTTTTCTGTCTTTTCCCCTCAAGGCTGAGCATGCCACGCTCCTTCACTCTCTCTCCGCAGGATCTTGTTTCTCCTCTGCCTCTACCTGGACCATTCTCAAGGCCCTCTAAACATGTTCCAGCTTCTTTGAAACTACCCCACAGTACCTGAGGTGGGGTCTGACTAATACAGAATAAATTGGAATTCTTCCTTCCCATGAACTACCAGCGAGGCTTGTGTTGATGCAGCCGACAACTGCCTCTGACTTCTTTACAGCCACAACATACTGCTGAGTCATATTCAACTGATAATCAATGACCATTCCTAGGTATTTTTCACAAGGGTGACTGAGAGTTCAGGTATCCCCATTCTACGCCTGGGCATTAATTTAATTTCTCACTTACAAAAGAGGAAAATTATTCATTAACCTACGAACTGGTTGGGTTTTGCTTCCCAACCAGTTATTCATCCAAAGCACTAATAAAAACATTGAAGAATACCTCACCCATGTCTGAACTCTTGTGTCTCCCCCTACTCAAAAGCAGGTCCCTTCATGAAGAATCCTGAAGAGAACTACAGGTAGTCCTTGCTTAACAATCATTTGTTTAGAGATGGTTCGGACTTACAACAGTGCTGAAAAAAAAACGGTCCTCAGATTTATGACCACCACAGTGTTCCCACAGTTATGTGATCACAGTTTGGACGCCTGGCAACCAGTTCGCATATATGACCATTGCAGCGTCCTGTGGTCACGTGATCATCATTTCCGACCTTCCCAGCTGGCTTCTGGCAAGCAAAATCAATGGGGAACCGTGTGATTTACTTAACGACCACATGGTTTGCTTAATGCCCTCAGTGATTTGCTTAACCACCGCAAAAACAGTAGTAAAGTTGGGTCAGATTTGCTTAATGGCCACTTCACTTAGCAACCAAAATTCTGGTCCCCGTTGTGGTCGTTAAGTGAGGACTACCTGTACAGTTCGTGAGCTCGCTCTGGATCTACTTAGCTTTATGCCATCCAGATTGCACTTCCCTAGCCTGCTGATCAGCATGTTTTGGGGTACTCTGTTATATCAAGATATATGCCTGGAGCATTCCCACAGTCTCCTAAGGAAATTGCTTGATCAAAAGTGAGATACGGCCGGCCAGGCAAGAGCGGTTCTCAACAAATCCAGGCTGACTTCTGAAACTGCTGCATTGTTTTTAAGATGCTGACAGATAATTCGGGTGATGAACTACTCTGTGGAATTCTAGGCACAATGTCAGACTGATCAGTGCGCAGCTTCCAGGTTTCACTTTCTACCTTTCTGCAGACAGGCACAATATATGCCCTCTTTTGGACATCTAGTACTTCATCATTTTACAGGATTTTAAAAAAAAAGATAATGGGATATCAAGCAGGCCAAATCACCAGCAGGTTTCTTTTAATACCCTAGCATATAATCTATTTATTTGCCGAGATTCAAGGCCAGTAGATAGCATAGAGCCATAGGCTGGAAGGGACCTTGGAGATCTTCTAGATCAACCCCCCACCCAAGGAGGAATCCTCACACCATTGCAAATGAGCTATCCAACCTTGGCTTGAAACTCTCAATTCCAGGAGGCAAGCTACCCCACTGCTTCACGGCTCTCACAGCCAGCAAATTCCTCCTGTTCCTGAGTTCGTATCGCCCTCTGTGAAGCTTCCACCTGTTGGTTTTATCCTACCGTGGGGCACTGAATCCACCCTCTCTTCCTGGGATAGCCCTTCGAGTACGGGAAGGCTGCTCTCCTGTCTCCCCTCCGCCTTCTCTTCGTCAGGCTGAACAGACCCAGCTCCTTCACCCATTCTTGGTGGGATTTAGCCCCCCAGCCCCTCACCGTCACGGCTGCCCTTTTCGCCGCTCTTTCTGGTTTTTTGGCATCCTCTCTGTATTGTGACCGCAACGGGACCCAGCATTCAAGATGCGGTCTGTCTGGTGCACGGTAGAGCAGACTGTCACTTCCTGTGATCTCGACATTATCCCCCTGTGGATGCACCCCAGATTGCATTGGCTCCTTTGGCTGCTGCAGCACACTGTCGGCTCATGCTTAATCTGGGCTCTTCCAGGACACCCAGATCCTTCTCATGAGCACCACTGCTGAGCCAGGGACCACCTATCTTTTACCTGCACATCTGGTTTTTCCTAAGTGCAGCACCTGACATTTTTGACCACTGAATAGCATTTTGATGGGCAGGGCTCAATGTTCATGTCTGTCAAGACCCTTTTGAACCTTGAGCCTCTCTCCCAAGGTGTTAGCACTCTCCCCGCCCACCCCGCCCACTGCAGTTTCAGTGAAGCATGAGCCGGAATTACGGCTCCTTCATCTAGATCTGCCTGGTGGACTGCACTGTCCCTCCTCAAAGATAGCTGAGCCAAAAGTTGAGTAGTTCAGTTTTTTTCTTTGCTACCTATTATCATTTTACCATTTTCACTGAACAGCCGGTATACCTTTTTTTTGTTTTTATTTTGAACACATTTATTATAGGTCAGTTTTCCTCTTTTATGAATTCACTGATAGGATTTAGCCTACCCTAATCAGTGTGGGCAAAAACAGGAGATGCATTTGCAAAGCATGCTAAACCAAGCACGTTTTAATCGTGGTTAGGGGCAGGCATGCATCTGGGGGCTCAGCATGTTGTACAAGTCAAAGCTTTTGGGTTTGTTTATCATTCAGTGAATTGTACAAATCCAGAATGGGGTTAATTCAGAATCCAGGTTAAGTGCTTTATGTGAACATAGCCTGTGAGAGTTCTTTCTGTGAACCTAGTTAGAGTGATGAACTTTGAGATCTTACGTAGTAAGGAAGGGCTTGAGGGAATTCACAGTGCACAGAGCATCTCTGTTAGGCTATAAAAGCTTTCTTAATTATAGTTGCTTAAGCACCACACATGCATAAGCATGCACACACCCACAGGCACTCACTTCGCTGTACCCCCGGCCATGTAACGGGTGGGGACTGGGGAGGACAGGAACACTCCAAGGATGAGGGTTGTGTCCATGAATGGGCGTCTCCTGGCCAGACCCCCTTTTTATCTTTCTCCAGCCTCGTTCCCCCAGCAGTCCCTCGTGCGTCACCTCAACCCTCCTTCGGTTGACCTCTTAGGTTGCGGGGCCAAAACATGACTTGCTGCATGACCATTAGCATTCTTAGACGCAATTGGTGTTTCATCAGAGCTGACCTCCTGATCTCTTCAGCCTGCTTGCGCCTGTACACGGACACATCCTTCTCTAGGGCCAGTTCTGGTCCTTCTGCTCCATCTACTTCTCCCTGCATTTTAACGCCTGGAACAACAGTAAATAAACCCGTCCATGGCACGGCATGCATTCTAGTTGGCACTGTTTATCAGTCCTTAGGAAAAGTCCAGTTAGAAGAGGCTGAGCTTCATGGGATTTCAGCTGATGCCTCCTGTCATGAAGAGATCTCTTCCGACAGACCAAAAATGCTTGGTTGGCAATTCCACTTTTTTTATCATTAATTGAAACCGGGGTGGTGGTGGTGGTGGTGGTGAACACTTGCTAGAAACTGGTGCTTGAGAGGGGAACCAAGTAACAGGCAATTAAGTGTTTGCTCCAAATCCCCCTCTTACGTTCTCCTGCTGTTCTGAGTTCCTGTCCTCCCCCCCACCATTCCACATCTGCCAAAATACAGTGAGGGAGGGAAAGGATTAAACAACTCCTTCCCACGCCCCTTATCTTCTCCTCTGGGTTTCACCTGCAGTTTAATATTTTTAAGAATCTTGTAAAAAGATGGAACTGCCCACTATCTATAATCAGACAATGTACACACTGCATTTTATGACAGTTGTTGATGATTTGCTGTTCCCACGTGCATTAAGAATAAGCCCTTGGGGAGAACCACAGATCAAGAAAACACCTGACCACAGTTAGAGGGTTATACATATTGAAGGCGGGGGGCGGGGGGGTGCTTGGTTTGTTTTTCCAGCTGCCTAAGCACAGGATTCATTTGGGGGCAATGCGTTGGTGTGCATGTGTGCGATGTATTTTTTGATATACAGCTTTTATAGCGTATGAGGTTTTATGGTAATTTCATGAGGGAAGCCTTGACCAGGATCCTTGCAAAGGGATATAGGTATACACTGTGGATTGATAGCAATAAATCTGTGCAAAAAGTATTAGGGCAAATATATAATGGGATGGAGAAGAGAGGAATGGTAAAGGGGGGGGAGGGCAGAATTCCATGACACGTGAGGGGTATAGTCTGTATGGAAGGAATTTCACAGACAGCACCCCTCTCATTTCATGCTCTGTGCATTGGCTGTAATGTTGTATTTACTGGCTGTACTCGTTTATGGCATGCTAAATCCACTTTTATGAGAGAACCAGCTGGGCTAGTGGTTAAGGCACCAGGCTAGAAACCAGGAGGCTGTGAGTTTGAGTCCCACCTTGGGCACAAAGCCAGCTGGGTGACCTTGGGCCAGTCGCTTTCTCCCAGCTGTAGGAAGGAGGCAATGGCAAACCATTTCTGAAACACTTTGCCAAAAAACCCTGCATGAACTTGTCCAGGCGGTCTCCGAGAATCGGACACGACTGAACAGATTAAAAAAAAAATCCTATCCATCAACATGATGCTGGGTGGCCCCTGGTGGTCTTTGCTGCAGTGGGTGCACCAGATCTCCCGAACTCCTTCCTGGCTGGGCTCTTAGCCTTCCCTGCACGTCCCTACCATCAAGTGGGTTGTCACATCACGCAAGCACAGAATCAGCGTTGAATGCAGAATTGTGCCTACTGAGACTCGGAGGGTGCTTGATTTAACCAGGCAGCGCTGATCCCTGAGGCTGAGATGACAGGCTAGAAAGCATTTCAGAAACTCTGGGGCTGCATCCACACAGCACCTTCAACCTGGCTAGTGAATGAATCTACGTTTTGGGGATGCACAATGCTCCCGATCATAAATGAACCCAGCAGGCTGGTTTTGCTCAATATGCAAGCCAAACACAAACAGCCCCACCACTGCCTCCACCAGCTAAAATGTTGTGCAAATGCAGCTCTTAGAACTTTACCTGACTTAGTTAAGAGTGTTGTGTAATCACAGCCAATTGTACCACGAAGGTCATACCGAGCATGAGTGGGCTCTCCGATTTATCATCCCTCTGGGATATCCACACCATCCCTGCAAGAACCAACCCAACAAACCAGGGGGGGGGGTCAATTACAGCGCATAGAAATTCAAGTGCATGGAGCAAAGATGGGCTGCATTAATGCCAAGCTGCCTTAATGATGCCCTGCGGGGGGGGGGGGGCTCAGAAGGAGACGACTCATGTTTCATTATTGCTGCAACAGCTGCAGTAAGTGTGGCTTGGGGAGAAAAGCCAACTCTCTTTTGGCCTTGACCATGTTGAGGACCAGATCCACAACCCCTTTACAAACTTCCTGTACATTCAGGGAAAGCTGGGAAGCCGATCAGGGGGAAAAAACCCATAGTTCACCTCTGTTCTAAGGCAGAGCAGAGCACAGACCTCGGGCATGTCCAGGGAAGGATCCATGGAACAACCCGCTTACCCAGCCTTCGAAGTGGGCAGAAGTCAGCCTCCAAAGGCCCCAAAGCTGATTTGGAGAGCTTGATGGGTGTTCAGTGAGACACCTTGGTCTATGCTTATATCATTATGCCCAGACTGGTATTCGGGAGGCATTCGGAGTATTTTATCATTTACTTTTGTTAACTGAACACAAAGAACAAGCAGAAAGAAAAATAAACAATATACAAAGGTAGAGAGATAGAAGAAATCAAATGACAGCTAAAGTCTGTTGAAGGCAGCGAAGGGCACCCAGCCCCCTTTCTGGGGTCGCCTCCATTGTCTACCTGAGATGACACCCCTGATATTCTGTGATGAACAGCTAAATAACAGTGCTATAATTTGTACAGGGTCTGGGCAGATTAGAAAGAAATGTACCTCCTTTACTTTTCAAACTCATTTTACTTCTTAAAAATCTCATTGCCATCCACCCAACTGGGGAAAGGGCAGAACCACCTCCTCTATTCAGATTTGGTCAGACCTTCCCTTGCAGGGTGTCCAGTTCTGGTCCCCACTTTTTAAGAAAGATTCGAGGAACCAGGAAGAGTTTAGAGAAGGACCATCAATGGGTTTCTTCAGAGTGCCCTTCGCTGGGGTGTTCAAGCAGAAGCTGGCACCTGTCCGGGTGCTTGAATCTGGATTCCTGCCCTGAGCGGGAGGGGCGGACTGGATGGCCCCCAGGAACCCTCCTAGCTCCGCTTTGGGGTACAAGCTCGGGTCAGGAACCGTTCCGAACGTGGTTAGGAAAGGCCTGCATGGTTATGGGACGTCTGTAGTCTATTGCAATGTTTCTCAACCTTGTCAACTTGTAGATATGTGGACTTCAACTCCCAGAATTCCCCAGCCAGCCATGGCCTATTGGGAGGGAAAGGGACAAAGAAAGACCCCAGAGGAATGGGGGTGGGCCAGAGAAGGACCAAAGGGCCAAAGGAGGGAAAGTGGATTGCTTTGAAATAACCAGGCCAATTTTTGAAATCAGACTGAGGATGGAACCCTTCCAAGCCTTTCCGCTGCCCAGCCTCACAGGAGCTGTCTACATTCTTCTCTTGCAGAGAGAAGCCTCTGTGGATGACAAGTTGCCAGAAGACAATAATATGGATTTCCTGTCTGTTCTACATATTTGAAAATAAAATGGGCTTTCAAGCAGGCACTCTGCAGCTCAGCCTGGGGCACCATTTCCTCTGAAAGGAACTCACTGGGACGAACATACCAGTTTACATCCTCTACTGCCCGGCTCAGTTTTAAACCTTTTTTCACTTCTCAGCCACGGAAAAGATACAGATATTGGTGCCCGTTAATAAATTGTCCTTCACAGCAAATGCTTGTAACAATAATAGCCCAAAGTCTCTTGTTCCACCCGTCACCCCCCCTCCCCTTTTACTCCCCTTTTCATCATCTGCCCGATACTGGACTGCAACTGACTATGACCAGCAAGGGCTGGAGATGGAGGGCTGCATGCTTTGGAGACCCTGGCTTCCCCGTGGTCCCTCTGAAGCTGTTCCAGATACTTTCCCTCAGCAGCCAAAAACGTCCAGCCCTTTGCAGCCACCTCACCTGGCTCTCAGGCAGCTGCACAAGATCTTCTTCCATCCCTGTGTGGCTGTTTTTGTTTTTTCTAGAAACAAGAACACTCTGGAGCACATCAGTCCCCCAACTGATTCCTCCTAATCCAATGCTTCTCAACCTTCTCAACTTGAAGATGGGTGGAATTCAACTCCCAGAATTCTGGGAGTTGACATCCACCCATCTTCAAGTTGACATGGTTGAGAAACACTGTCCTAATCCTCCAGTTCTCTTCTCTTTCTGCAAAGCTCGATCCTCACAGCCTACCTCCTGCTAGATGGGTCTTCTTGGAAGCCACTTAATCACTTGCTCAATCCAGACATCCAGTCTAGAGCTCCCCTAATAGATGCCCGTCCCATCTGCTTAAAGGCCTTCAGGCATTTAGAAGCCACCAGTCCTCAAGGTCACTGCTTCATTACTGTTAAGAGGCACTTCAAGAATCCAGCAGGATTCATTCTTCTTGTAGTTTACAAGAAGGTGGGATCTCATCCTGTTTTGCAAAGGACAAAGTTTTGTCCATTCCTATGTGACATCTCTTCAGGTACTTAAAGACTGATTCTAGCTGACCTTGGCAATACTGAGAAAAAGAAAGAAAGAAAGAAAAATAGAGAAAACACCTTAAATACCGTTGGATCTGGTTAATTCTTGAAGGAGCGCCCACAAGGAAATCTCAGGGCTATAGGCTAGACGGAGAAGTCAAAACTGGATTCCAGAAGAAGGCAGTGGTGAACCACTTCTGCACTGAAGCAAAGAAAAAAACTTATGGGTGTGTCCATGAAGTCACCAGGAACTGAGGTCACCTTGAGGGGGTCTTTCCCTTAAGATGTCTGTCCCCAGTTTCTTTTCTCTTCCATTCCTTCAATCTTTCTTCATAGAATTACCTTCCTCATATCTTTCTTGCTTTCCTATGAATATCTTACACTTTGTATCAGTGTTTCTCAACCCTGGCGGCTTGAAGATGTGTGGACTTCAATATGCTGGCTGGGGAATTCTGGGAGTTGAAGTCCACACATCTTCAAGCCGCCAGGGTTGAGAAACACTGATCTATATCCTTGCTAAAGGGACATACTGAGAATTAAACCGAATACCAAAGAGCCTCAACCAGCATAATAAAATGAAGAGGAACTATTTTTCTTGTGACTTACAATCTGGGCCACCATCTTTCTTAGAAATGAATTCAGACTGACTGGTATTAAGTTTCCAGAAGTTTCTTTTCCTCTCTCCATAGAGCAGGAATTTCAAACAGGGCAGTTGAAGGTCTGGAGGATGTTACAGATTTGGTAGGTGCCCAATAATGTCACTCAAGAGCAGACTTTCATAATTATGGAAAAAAAATTGACTACTGAGTGGGTAACATTGGTCCGGAGGTCTGGCAGAAGTGAAATATGTAACTCAAATTCTCAATGTGGTAGATCCTTCAGGAGAGATTAGGGTGGCACATAAGCTCTACAACTGTTGCAATATAATAAATCTGACTTGAGCTTTGATTAAGCAACCTTGTCTTTCCCCCCATCCTTGAACCACACACTTCAACTTCCTGACCTATGTTGTGCTGCAGGACTGCTCACAGTTCCCCTGAGGGAAGACAGTAGCCAAACAGAGCTGAAAATATCCAGCATTTTATCTTTTTCGTGTATTTATCGCCAGGCAAAGGCCAGGTTAAATCTTCTTTTGTCTGTTTGTTTGTTTACATTTCTGATTCCACACTTACTTGGCCAAAGAGGCATTCATTGGCTTTGATCAACAGGCACCTTACCCATGAGCAAAGGAAGGCAGTTACCTTCTCTTACCTGACACAACCACATAACTGATTTCCAATATTCCCAGCAAATGTGGGAAGAGGGCGAAGGAATTGGAAATGTATCTTGATGGGGAGCCGGTCTCTCAGACACAGTCGATATGGAAAACAAGCTAAAGATAGCTCAAATCACCTTCCGTAGCCGATCTGGAGATGATTTAACTTATCAAAATGCAGCAGCCAGTCTGAAGGTTAAAAATGGAAGAGATGGAGACCTGTTCCCAGATACCCTGTGTGAAGGGCATCCATTTATATGGTCAAGCCCCAGAGGCAAAGGAACAACAGCCACGTGAAAAACAGGAATGACACAGTATCTGGAAAGGGAGCCATGCTCTCGGTCATTTTCTGCAGGCCTTTGCCAAAGGATGGAGAAACCCATGAAGTGTTCCTTGTTGTGTAGGAGCCTCTGTGTCATTCGGAAAAGAAGCATTTTTTATTCATTTTTGGATCCCATCTCAAAGCTAAATCTACCTGGATATGAAGTGCTGAGATACTATCCTGTCCACAAAGGCATCCCTGATTGCCTGGGATCGTTTAAAGAAAATTCAAAACATTGGCCAAGGTGGCCAACACTACTGAAAGAGCCCAAGGATCAACAGCTATGGAAAAGACGTTCCCTCCACATGACCCAACACACACTTGAAATCGTTATTCTCAACGTACAAATGAAACACTGGTCTTTGCCCCAGCATCAGCAGAGTTTCCACCTGAGAATCTGACTATCTGGTTACATATTGCATTTGTCTGGCAAAGACTCCTTGGCCAATGAACAAATAAAAAGGAGAAAGACTGAAAACCACTGATCCAAAAGAAGAGGGACATGAAATGCCAACGTCCCTGAAGAATCTCTTGGACTGTGCATCCAAACTGAGCCCAGTTTAATTAAAAACACATTCTCCTGAAATCAACAAGACCCATTTTCAGTGCTGCAGGCTGCAGCCTTATCAAAACCTGAAGTGGGGGAGGAGACGTTATAATGCTGGCAAGATTTCGGCAGGTTCTTGATTCATTTTCTTAACTGAGCACCGGAAAACTAGTCATGCTCTTACCCTGGTGAGTGGAGAAACAACTGTGGCAACTTGCAGAAAAGAACAGGATGCGTGTCTGACAGAAGCTGGTCTTAACCTTCCTGCCCTCATATTGCCACCTTTTTGTGTAAAGTGGCCCTGGAATCCCAGGGTGGCCTGGAGCATCGTGGCCTCTCATTTCTTTAGAAGCGCCTGCTGTGCTGTGCTGAGTTGGGCAGGTCCTAAATCACACAGTCCTCATTTTGGGGTATCTCCCTTCCACCAATTTCCGCCAGAAGCTTTAAAAGATGCATTATTCTGTTGGCTTTGAGGCTTTGCAACAGGTTTAAGTGGAAAGCTGTTACCGATTCTTTCAGAAGTTAATACCACTTTGCTCTCAGAGATAAAACAAAATAGTCAACAGGATGCTGCGAAGGTTTACAGTCCAGACAGACATAAAATGCACACACTACGCAGTGATACATAAAAGCCTCAGTTCTTTCTAGAACAGAAGGTACAAATCCACCAAAACAAATCATCAACACATCAGAAACAGGCTGCAAACTAGAATCAATGTTTGCTAATTCTAGATGGCAGTTTCAAACCAGGGAAATGTTGTTGTTGTTTATTCGTTTAGTCGCTTCCGACTCTTCGTGACTTCATGGACCAGCCCACACCAGAGCTTCCTGTCGGTCGCCACCACCCCCAGCTCCCCCAGGGACGGGTCCGTCACCTCTAGAATATCATCCATCCACCTTGCCCTTGGTTGGCCCCTCTTCCTTTTGCCCTCCACTCTCCCCAGCATCAGCATCTTCTCCAGGCTGTCCTGTCTTCTCATGATGTGGCCAAAGTATTTCAGTTTGGCCTTTAATATCGTTCCCTCCAGTGAGCAACAGTCAGGCATATATGGGTGGAGTTAATGGCAGGCAAGAGCAAGCCCCCCCCCCCATGTTGAATAGTTCAGAACTTGGTGTCAGCTCTGACGGTGCCTAAATTTCTGCAAAGAACCGTAACCTGCAATTGCTTGTGTCGTCTTCCCTGTCAAACAGCTTGGACTGTGACACATTAATTTTTAGAACCACAGTCCTTGCTGAAACATACAATCACATCCTTTTTCTAAATCAACAAAAATACAGTAAGCTTTCTTTCTCACATTCACATATTTCTCAATGACCCATTAAAAAGTCACTTCCCACATTTTTCTCACTGTCACCTTTAAAAGCCTTTCAATCACAATTTGACTGCACACACTCCAAGGCACACTTTGCAAGCTAATCCCCCTCTGGGTTTGGCACTCCCTCTTCTTCTCCTTCCTCTGGGGTAGCAGAACAATGGCAGCGTTCTTGCAATTGTCACGCACAGATGCAGCCTTTACACACACACACACACACACAACCAATTGCACAGCTACAACAGAAGCAAACCACCCCATATTTTAACATTTACCCAGCTACACCATCCACACTGCAGCCTTATTGTTTTTCAACATTCTCACAGGATTTTTAATTTTCTTTATACCAATTTCTTCTTGGAAATGCATTTATAATAAATATATTTGTAGCGACTGTTTCAGCTCCACTCTTTCATATGTCATTATCATTCCCATACAAATCTCTCAAGAGGCTGCAGTGCCAACTCTTTGCTGCCACTTGGTGGTTGCTCAGAGTGTTGCAGCCCAGATCTTGTTGCCCCAGGATCATCAGCTGTGACCTCACACCTATGGTGAAGCCCTGTCTTTCCTTCCTGAAGGCGGTATGGCAGATGCTGTGCCTACAAAAGGCAGGTGATTATAAATGCAGCATAGAATGCTTTACAATTAGAAAAACCTTCATTGAAGTTCGACGAGAACTCATCATCCCAACATCTGGTTGGTGGCAGCTGCCAGAAGGAGCAGCAGGGGACCATATGAAAGAGAGCCGACAGCCTCAGAGTGGGTAACTTCATTCCACAGGGACTCTCCCAGCCAAGGTGAAGAAGTGCAGAAGGCCAGCCAGCCGGCCATCCCTCTGAAGCCTCAGCTAAGACCCACTGTTTGGATTCAGGGAAGACAAAAGCAGCAACCCCGACATGCTAAGACAGGCTGGGGTGTAGCTCAGAAGCTTGTGGTCCAGGGCACACAGAAATCAATCATTGCCTTAATATGTTGTGCAACCCAGACCATCATACGGAGCCAGAGTATGGTTTGTTTCTTTCACTCAATATTGCAGAAGCTTGCTGTTTAATTGGGCTTTACCGGTGAGCGTCTTGTGGGAACCCACCAAAGAGAGAATTCAGTAACCTGGACCAAAAGCCAAACAGGCAAGCAGGGCGTACACAAATAACAGACCACTAAGCTTACTGTGTTGTGTGAATGCCCCTGCACCGTCTTTTCCTGACCCAGCGAAGTGCGTGGCTGGACACAACCTTCCTGCTCTTTCACCCCAATCTTCCTTGCAGAAACCAGGAGCCCCACCCAGCAAGGGAGAGATTCTGAACAGTCCCACCAGAAATTCCCAAACCAGCTGTCCTCCTACAACATAAGAATCTCTAGATTTCATCTAAGTTTGTGCTAGGACTGGAACAGCAGCCGAGTTGCATCCCACTGTATTTTTTTCCCTTGTCTTGGAGAAAATGACTGCCTTTTTGTTATGATTCTTCTACCACGGTAATCTGAAGGTATATAAATTATTCTTTTCTGCTTTGACAATTTATGGAAACAGATTACAACTTCTGAAAATAATGTTAATATGTGTAGTATCACAGTTTTTCTCCCAGAATAGGTCCTTCTTATAGCCGAGCCCAGTGTTTCTCAACCGTGGCAGCTTTAAGGTGCCTGGACTTCAACTCCCAGAATTCCCCAGCCGGCTGGCTGGGGAATTCTGGGAATTGAAGTCCACGCATCTTCGAGCAGCCACGGTTGAGAAACACCGGTAGCCGTTCTCTTATGGCAACAACCATGCCAGGTGTGCTAAGCCCAGGATCATTTGGTGAACTTAGCAGCTCAGCAGGGATTCATCACCAGCCGACTCTTCCTCAGTCTGAATTTCATCCAAAATACCACGCTGGGTAGTGCCCTGGTTCCATACGTCACCCACGCCATGTTCCTCCTGCCCCGGCCACTTTCCAGCCCCCAGTGCCCTTGGCTCATCAGCTCACTTGCTCCAACGCAACAAAATTCTCCGTGGAAGAGACACGTGTTCTTCCAGACAGAAGCTGCCTCTCTGTTTGGTGCCTGATGCAGCAGTTCCCTGGTTGGGCACAGGCCTGACCCCTTTTGCAGCAATCTGTCCAGCGAAGGGCCCTCGGCTCCTTAAAAGGGGAACGCCTTGTTTCCTTGGGAGGGAAGTGCAAAAGGCAGAGCAACTTTCCTGCTGAACCCACCTCGTTCCCATCAAGGGAGGGATGTCCCCGCTCCCTTGAGAGCTTTGAGCACGGCTGCCAGGCATCTCAGGCAGAGCCAGAGGATGCCCAGGCCGGGAAGCCCAGATTCGTGGAAGGGTGCACCGGGACCACCCTCACTGCAGCCCCTCAAAGCAAGCAGCCGGTCTCCAGAAGGAAGCCGAAAGAAGAGGGCCCCAAGAGGTTTGAAAATGGTGGAGTGGCCTCCTCCAGGTCACAGATGTGCAGCCCAGATGTGCGGCAGCTTCGCTTTCATTGTTTCCTGGAAGACACCGGCGGGGCTCCCAGGGAGCACATGTGGTCTCCCTACACGGGTGGTGCCCTCCTCCTCCAACAGCCGTCGATCAATACCCAGCGCTGAAGGAAAGAGCCAAGTGCCTGGTGGCATCTTCAAACCAAGGAGATTTACTGTGGCGTGGGCTCTCCTGGACATTTCTTCTGATAAAGTGGGCTGCGATCTGCAGGCACTTGTACAGTAATCAGCTGATTCATCTTTAAGGTGCCACTAGACTCTTGTTTTTGCAGCAAGAGGGGTTACGAGGACCAGCCCCCTGCACGAGCCGCCAGGCACTTTGCTGTCACCTTTATTATCTCGGAGGAGAAGGGGGGAAATGGGTTCTCTGGCCTTCGAAGCATCAGCTGTGCTTTTCCGTCATTTTTAAGTTCAGCTGCAAAGTCGGCATTCGAAAATGTGGCACAATTACAGCAGAAAATTCTATCTCCTGATCACCAATCACCAAAATACACAGCCCTTCTCAAACTGAATGGGGAAAAAAAAAATAATGCCAGAGTTGGCACACTGCAGAGTTTTTACCCTCCACACACACCTTCACTGCAGCAATTAACATCCCGGGAAATATTTATTTCCTGCTAGATAAAAGGGAGAAAAGGAAAGGAAGCCTGTGCCATTTTCATCTGAGTCTCCCCCCCACCCCACCCACTCAGAATCTGCTTAGATTGGAAACAGAATAAAATTTTGCCCTTTCAAAAGCTGCAGATCGACCATAAGAAAACGTGGCCAATACCTTTCAGTAAAGAGGGGGAATAGGCACAGCTGATTTAGAATTCCCCCCCCCACTCCTTTTAATCAATGACTCCTAACTCCAGGGGCCGCATGTCCTGACGGTGCCCGTGGGAATGCGCAGAGGGCCAAGAGTTCTCTCTACAATCGGAGCAAGCCCCTCCCAGACAGACTGGGACGCTGCATTTTATTTCAAGTGGGATGGGTGGGGCAAAGGTGACTTTAATTTTATTTATTGATCCAAATTCATAGGCTGCCCAGCTCCTTAGCAACTCCGGGCAGCTTGCAGCTAAAGAAGAATGATGTATAGAAATACTTGCATCTTTTCCAGTATTTAGATCTCTAGGTGTTACCTGAAAAATAGAGTTTGGGGGGATCTGGCCCCTAGCTGCATATTCTCAAAACCAGTATGAACTGTGGAATATTAAGGAAAATTAACAGGAAAACATAAAACCGATGACTAAAGGGAGTGGCCGGCTCCCTTGTTGGAAATGCTTGGGTTTGGATTCCTACATTGGCCAGGGAGTTAGACAGAAGGGCCTAAACTTGCTGGCTGTGTTCAGACAACATGCTTAACCTGGTCTTCTGGTTTTACACAGTACACTGAACCATAAACTAATCAATCAGGGCTACCAAAAACCCAAACTCAAGCTTAGCCTCTTCTACGCATGCCTCAGTTACTGGTTGTAATAGTTTGCATTCATCAAGCAACCTGCTTCATCCTTTGACTTTAATGGGTTTTTAGGTATGAAAGAAAAGTCACAGAGAGGCCAGGCATGTCCCCCACCTTGGTCTCTACGGCTGGCAATTAATATTCAGGTGAAAGAGAAGAAAATCGTGCAAAACTGCACAATAGCAGGATGGGGTCGGAACTGTGCCAACAAACTAAGGAGGATAGGCTCTATTTTTGAAAGTGCCCCCTCCTGCCCAGAAAATTTTGAGAAAAATGGTTTCAGCAAGGGAAGGTGTTCTCACATCAAGAATTCTCCATCTGGAATCTGAGGAACAGTGTCAAAATTGGGACTGTGAAATTTACAAAACTCATATATGAAACTGTATCAAGAGGCAATATGGTTGGAAATTCTAAACTGATCCATCAGAATTCTGAACAGGCTTACCAGCATCTCTTCCCAGGGCTGGAAATCCACTCTCCAGCTGCTGAGCTGGAGTGCAGATGCAAAAGGCCAGCATTGAGTTCAACATACGAACCAGCTAGGGCAGAAGTGGAATCCCGCCCCCCGCCATCCACCCAGCGGTGCCAGGGAAGGACTGCTGAGCGCTTCGGCCATCTCCCTGGAATGCTCTCCAGTTCAGGGCCCCCCACCAGAGAAGGACACCTACAAACCTGAATGGGTGCAGAGGAGGGTTGAAACACACGGTCCCTTTGGAGAAAGGAGAAGAAGACAAGCCTTTTTAACTCAAGAGAAGAGATGATAAAGAGGAGAAAGCAAGTTGCCTTTGCAATCTGGGAAAGGATATGGCATGGGTCTGGGGATTTATTTCCTGTTGCTCCTAAAGAAAAAGAATTCTGATCAACATTTGGTAGAACTTCCTGGGACAACAAGGCACCTGAAGCTGTCTTGGAGGGCGGCTGGCCCTCCTGCATCCAGCTCAGGTGACCTGGGCCAGAGAAGCTGCAGGAAGAGCAGATGTCCAGCTTGAATTCACTCCTCTGAAGACAGGTTTGGGGTTGAGAGGAGGAAGCGACAGTTTGGCTGAACACCCACCACCACCACTCTTCAATCCTGGAAAATTCTTGGAGAAAGCTGTCCTACCCAATTTATTTTATCAGATTCCTTATCCTAGAATCATAGGATCAGAAGGGACCTTGGAGGTCTTCTAGTCCAACCCCTACCCAGGGCAGGAATCCTCAGATGATCCCAGACCAATGGCTGCCCAACCTTGGCTTGAAGCCCTCCAGTGTGGATCCCCGCCCCGGCCCCCAGTCCAAGAGACCAGCTGCTCCACTGCTCTCACAGTCAGGAAATAACTCCTCATTCTGAGCTGGGATCTCCCTTTGTCAAAATAGCACTTTACTGCTATCCACTTTAGGCAAAGATGGGGAAGTGATTTTCTGGTCCGACTAAATGGCACCACCTGTTCCCTAGCAACATTTTCCCACAGCCCAAAGGGGCCACCATTAAACAGGAGAGGGAGAAAGACAGAAGCATGTAGTTAACTGAACTGTAATTCTCTGTTCAAAAAATACAAGAAATGGGCAGGAGGTAAGACTTGGAAGAGGCTGCCATCTGACAGTCATTGGCCAGGAATCAGGGCATCCTATATGCTTTGGGAATTCCCTTTGCAACCTAGCAGAGACCCGCAAGGAAGGAGCCAAGCACCTAAGTGTCTCCCAACACGCAGAGGCTCTTCTGCATGCCACACCAGAGCAGGTCAAAAGTGCACATTCTGGGCTGACAAAAAGGGCTTAGAATGTTGGTTTGGCTCCCACAGGTGTTAAAGAAACTGCTTTTGCTTTACCAGTGGGAAGAGAGGCTGTGAATTTGCCAACTCCCACCGTCTCTTTGCTTGCTCCTTCTCTGCTTCAAGAGTTGCTTTCCAAGGGGACCCGGGGAGACCCTCCTGCCAAAATCTTGGGGAAGCCACCCAAGGCTTTGCTCCGGTTCCTCCCATCCACAGTCTTCCCTCACCAGCCAGCCTCTCCTCCTGCCAGCTGGGCAGAAGGGAGCAGCCCTCCAACAGCCACAGAGAGACCTCCTTTGGCCGTGCCAGAGCCTGGGACCCTCGTGCGGCCCTGGGGGGCAGGGCAGGCCAATCCCCAGCACAGCAGCCTCATGGAAGACCCAAGCACCCTTCCAAGTGAGCAGGCAGCATTGCCCGGGTGCCAAGCCACGTCTGCCCACCTCCAAACGCACCAGAGCCAGGGCCAGCAGCTACCAAAAGGACACAAACGGTAGGAAGGCTCAGGAACAAACCTGGACATTCCAGCAGAATCAAAACCCAAAACGTGCAAAATGGAAACCGTTTGCATTGATGCACACCCCATCCCTGCACACCCTAAACTGTAGGGGCTGAATCCCCCCCCAGGGGGGGATCCCAAAGCCATGGGGCCAAGACCGAGAAGATACCCCAAGAGGCACCACGCAGGGCCGTGCTCAATAAGGAGGGTTCCTCAACCTTGGCAACTCTAAGCAGTGCAGACTTCAACTCCCAGAATTCCCCAGCCTGGGGAATTCTGGGAGTTGACGTCCGCACACCTTAGAGTTGCCAAGATTGAGGAACCCTGCAATAAGGGAGAGGGTCCTGTAGAGGGGGAAGACGGCTTCTGTAAAGACAAAGACGCTGGGCCAGGACCTCATCAGGCGGTCGCTTTCCATTCAGCACCAAATGCAAGAGATGGCCGCGGAGTTCTTCTCGGTCTTTGCCTCGGTCTCCCTCTCAACCCCCCCCCCCCCCGTGCAAAATGCTCCAGCAGCTTGTCAGCTAACTAAAAGGGCAGCCCGGCCCGTCCACTTCCAGCTAAGGACCAGCCTTGGCAGAAATGAAGCTGTGCCGGTCCTTGGCAAGGCGGTTCTGAAATCGCCCCGACACAAGCGGGAGATGAGAAAATCTTTTGCTGAGCCATGGCTGCGCCCGCCCCCCCGCCAGCTGCTGTTTATTTTCATGCAAAGAGATGCAGCAGAATAAAAGGACTAAGCTGAGAAGGGAAAGGAAAACTACCCTCAGGGACCAGGAGCTGTTTAAAATAGATGAATGCACGCACACCCGCACACTCACCCTTAGAGCTTCTGAAAAAACGCCCTCATAAAAAGCAACTTCTGCATAATCGTGCCAGGCCTTTATTAGCTTTGAAGTACAACTCAGAGCTATAATTTCTGCTTTTCAGCCTCTCAGCCTGAATCCCCTCTGTCCCAATGGGGACTTTTTGGGGGAAAAAAAAAAAAGACTGCCGACTGCACTCTCCACGTCCAAAACTGTTTCCACTAAATAGTTTCATTATCCGCTGCCTACTCCAAGGGAAGCCCAAGCCAAAATTAAGTGGCAAGGGACTATCTGTTAGCAGCAAAGCAGACCCACTTTTAAGGAATTAAAATGCAAGGCCGAGGTCCAGCGTTCTGGAAATGTCCACGGCGGTTCCAAAATTATACAACTGCCCAGAAGACATTTGGTTTCTCCTGCCAACCAAAGGCACTTAAGGCTGGGCAAAGAAAAAGGGCTCCAGTGATCATCTAGACCTGGTCTGCAACCAGTTTTCCAGGAGAGAGAGAGAAAGAGAGACGGAGAAAGGGGGGATGGGGGCCACACCAGTCCTCCTTCCTTTGGGGACAGGCAGGAACCCAGGAGCTAAGGTACGCAGAGAGACTGCTACGTATGAAGAGGGAAGACTTGTTTACTTCCAGAGGGGTCTCTGGGGTAAGATACTGAATTTCAAACACATCTGTGGAGCGCTGGGCGCTCTCTGAGCGGGGCGGTTTTCTTGCAGATGTTTCATTGCCCGACCACCCTGGCGGTGCTGCCTAGTCGGGCAACAAAACATCTGCAAGAAAACCGCCCCGCTCAGAGAGCACCAGCACTCCACAGAAAAACCCCGAGCTAGAGAGACTCTCCTCTACTGAAAACGCACCTGCGCTCAGCTGAACGAGTTTCAGGCTCTAAAGAATGAGGGATCTTCATCTGCAAAAAGGGAGGTTCCACAATCTGCTTCTTTCTGAAACTGCCTCAAAATGCAAAATTGGAGGCTGGCAGAAGGGATGCTTGACAAACAGCCAAAGGGCCAGTCTTATCCTCAGGCAACCCGCAAGCTCGTGGGCCCTCGCCAGCCATGTTTTCCCTCTCCCCTGACTGGGTTTGCCACAAAAAATTCTTTGCCATGTGAACCCCATGTGCACGTGGCACAAGAGGGAGCGGAGAGTGGGGCCTGAGCCCCAAGCAACAGGACTTTCCCACCATCAACCCTCTCTTTCCAGGAACTGGGACGCTTTTGAAACAAAAACTCTCCCTCCTCTTGGGAATGCCACAGGGACAGGGTTTTCCAGGAAGGGAAAACAAAGGCTACTCGATGGAAGAATCAGGATTCCCTGGGAATTTCCCTGTGCAGTGGAAAGAAGGTCTGCTCTTTCTGATCCAGACAGCAACAGTCCACAAACCCAGAGATTCCGAAGAAATGCAGCGATAAGATGAACTCAGTTTTAAAACGTTGCCCTTCCCCTTTATTCTTGGGGTGTGTGTGGCTGCATTGTCATCTTCCTGCTTGTATTTCAGACCGTTGTGGCCACCAAGCCCACAGCAGTGGCGGTGCCACACTTCCCAGCGGAGCCAAAGATACTGCGCTGTAGGATGTCCTGAATGCACTAGACCAGGGCTTCTCGACCGCGACCACTTTAAGACGGGTGGACTTCAACTCCCAGAATTCCCCAGCCAGCCACCCATCTTAAAGTGGCCGAGGTTGAGAGGCCCTGGTCTAGACCCTACAACTGGCTTCACACATTGTGGTTAACCACGGCTGGCTTAATCTATTTTGTGGAAAAAGTCAACACCACATGCTAAGCTGCAAATTGTCATCTACCAACCTCACTGTCTATTTCCGTACAGCACATCAAACAAAAACCAGCCAAGGGAGATGATGCTTTAGGCAAGATGTGAAACAAGCTCGTGAGACCTTATTTGAAGAAGGCCAGCATAAAAATGGCTTAAATTAAACATTTTTCATAAAATAAAAATAGTATTCCATTAAGAACTCCTCGGGGACGGGGCCCGTTGCAATGCAACCTCATCGTTTCACAACACACTCGACCGGGGTCCTCCGGATTCACACGCTACACTGACTCACACGTTCACCAAAGGGCCTGGGTTCACACAACACTGTAAGCCACCCAAAAAGGAAAACAAGCTAACCCTCGCCAAGCTTGCGACACCGTGCGAACTGTGGTGTTTGCAGGAGCAAGGGGCAAACGATTGGAGCACAACTTACATATTGGCATCACATGTCGTGACATAAATGGGTCAATTGCACAACGGTGTCCTGTTGTGTGTGCCATTATTTCAACATCATTGTGGTTTGTTACAGAAGCTGCTGGTCTGATCACAGAGTTATTCTCAAAAACACACCTCCCTGGAGTTCACATGACATTTCCAGGCCATTGTCTAGAGCCCCTTCCCCAACATGGCACCCCTCAAATGTATGAGGACCTACAGTAGGTGGCTGGGGATTCTGCTAGCTGTAGTCCTAACATACCTGGTGGCCCCAGTGGGGCTGCCAACTGGTTGCAGCCACTGGCTCTGCAGGATCCAGAACAGCCAGTCAAGTAAACGAGGATGCCTCCGTTGGTCCCATGAGTCCTCCTCTGAGCCTAAATATGGGCTGGGCTGAGAACCCCCTCCACAAAGTCTTCAGTCCATCAGCCATCGAGTAGAATGTGACTATTTCAGGGAATCAAATTGCCCTATTTAACAAATCTGCCAAAATCAGTCATGTATTTTAAATGACTCTCTGATGAGTAATTCCTTTGCTCTTTCGTGACCCTTTTAAGGAACAGAAGTGGGCTTTTTCTGTAATTTTTCTCCTCCCTCCTCCATTCCCACGCATAAGTTTTGCACAACACTTTGCCCCTGACAACTCCAAGCACGGAATTGGCAAGATTAATTCTGACCCACCAGTATCCATCAATCATCCAGGTGCAAGACCACCGACAACCCTGTAAGTGCCTCTAAGGCATTTCTAAGGCAAGGTGGGACACAAACATCATGTTCGTTCGTATGGAACCATATTCACCGGCATGTATGCTACAAACACACATTGTGCTCAGAGCTTCCAAGCTGTCTCCCAATCTGCCATTCCTAAGGCATCTGCATAACACCATATATCCCAGGCCACATCCTGCCCCTGCTTCTAAGATGGAAGCAAACATGGGGCAGGCTGAATGCTAAGCTCCAGAAAGCACAGCTGGAAGGGAACTCACGCTTGGACCCCAACTCCATCCTTCATTGTTTATGCTAAAGCAAGCCTACAATGCAGACAGATGTAACAATATTTTAAAACCAGCTGAGCAAATGCAAACTTTCCCCATCCTGTTGCATCTCCTTCTGCACCAGAACAGCTGTGGTGTAAATGCTTTTGTAGTTTCTAAGAAGCAGCCAACATTGGCTAGAGCCCAGAATATTGTCAACCTACTTCCCATCTTGAAAGCAAGTTTGCAGTCGACACACATACCCGCGTGCACATAAGCTTCCTTCAATTCATTTAAGGCAGAGAGCCCAACCCACCATCACAGAAGCCTAGAAGTGACTGTACGTTGGAAAGCAAGTTGCAAAACTGAGTTCTCAGCACTGGCAGAACCCCCCTGGTAGGAACTGGCATACCTGCCTTCCCCAGATCCAACCCCCTCTTCTGCAATTCCACTAGACCACCCCCCAGCTCAAAAAGAGAACCCCCCCCCCGCGCACTTACGGAGCTGTAGAGGTACCCCTCGCCGTTCATGGCCACATAGAGGCCTGCCTTCACACCTTGGATAGCTACCACACGAAGCCCCACGGGAATTAGGTTGAAGAGGGCTAGAAGAGAGAAAATAAACAAAAATACCAGTGAGGCTGTGGCTAAACTCCAGGGAGGCCATTCCCACTCCAGGCACCACATCCCAAGACAGGAAGCCTTGCTTCGCATGCTGCAGCCCCCAACACCTTCTTGGGCTTCTTGCATTATGATCCACCCCACAGATTACTTGGAGCAGAACCCATGAGGAAGTCTTTAGGCAAACAAGAAAACTCATGTGGCTTCTTGCCTCTTCATTCATTAACAATCAAAAGCACATGGTGAACACACCTAGGATGCTCTGCGCTTCTCACTGGGTATTACATTCAACCCTTTCACTAGCAGACTGGCAGGTTAAGCTTTGGCAATATACTGTACATCCATGTCAAAAATGACTTCCTATCTAAAAAATAAGTCTGCTCCTAACTCAAGTGTTTTTCAAACCTGGCAACTTCAAGATGCGTGGACTTCAACTCCCAGAATTCCCCAGCCAGCATGAATCCTCCCAATTCTGAGAGCTGAAGCCCACACATCTTGAAGTTGCCATATTTGAAAAACACTTTATTAACTTTACCTGAATTTGGAAATCGTTTTTGGACTATAATTATGCACATAGCTGTCTGCCACATCCAAAGGTTCCTTTCCAGAAAAGGTTTTAAAACATTAGATTTTGTCTGTCTGGCTACAGCGTGAAGGATGAACAGCTTTGGGTGAGGTAGAAATTCTTGTAAATTCTTTTTATTCGGGCTGTTTTTGTCAACCTCTGCATGGATTCTAATATTAGTTCTTGAAGTGCTAAACTGTTGTACGATTATCTTGATATCTTTTCCACTCTCATGTGACTTGTTAGAATAACAGTTGCTATTTTCTTTTAATATTTTGTAAATTCTTTATGCATTTTTGCAAATCTTTAAAGTATTCTCTTTTAACTCCCTTCCCTTCCTTCTCTTTCTGCTTTTCCGTGTTCAAGTATCTTTAAAATAAATGTTTCTAAAACAAAGTAAAATTGGCGAAATTCTCCCAATTCACTTGCACGCTACCATCTGTTCATTTTTTTTTTTACTTCTTTGACACCATAGCTTGCTCCAATCCCACTGGATAAGAAAAAATAAAGCAATGGCAATAAATATAAGAACACATTGCAGATGATTAAAAACCATATAATTAAAGATGCCCAATGAATTAAAGACCAAAACCACGTCAGAATAAAATTGGGAACACTGCAGTCACCAAATGAAGTCCACCCATCTTCAAGGGGCCAAGGTTGAGAAACACTGGGTTACTGTATTAATCAATAAGGAAACGTGTTCCCTGGATTCTCCTCAAGCCCTTGGGGATGAGGTTCCTCAGGGCTCTCCCACACATCAACATCTCCATGAAATCTCTGGGGAGGTAATCTATTGCTCTGGGGTGAAGCATCATCAGCGTGGTAATGATGCCCAGCTGTACTTGGTCACCCTGGGGAGGTGCTACAGAAGTGGTTAGTCTTATTATTAGGTGGGTGGGGTGAAAGGAGCTCAGATTAAATCCTCCCAGGATGGAGCTGCTGGTCAATGAGTGTCTGGGCAATCCCATAAAATTGGCCCCGGGAATATACTGGACTAGTGGGACTCCCCCTAAAGGGGTTGGTTCAGGACTGGAGGCCCACCTGGATGCTCAGCTTCTGCTTAAGCAACAGGTGAAAGCTGTGGCTGGAGGGGGGTGGAGGAGGTCCTCAGGGCCATCATCCCACAGGTGCTGATCTGACTTCTTAGAGCTGAACAGCACCTCCACTCTCTTTTTACCTGTGGATCCATGGCTGGCTGGGGAATTCTGGGAGTTGAAGTCCACCCACCTTCAAGTGGCCAAGGCTGAGAAACACTGCAGGAATCTAATATGCAAAAGGGAGCTAGTTTGGTGACGTGTTAAAGGCAGCAGACTAGAAATCTGGCCCTGCCTTAGACACAAATGGATGACTCTGGATGACTCTGGACCAGACACTCCCTCACAGCTACAGAAGAAGAAAATCTGGGAAATGTTGCTAAGAAAACCGCAGGGATCTGTCCAGGCAGTTGCCAGGAGTTGAGGCTGACTTGAAGGCCCCAAAAAACTTTAGCAAAGCAAAAACATGACACCCCACTTTTCTTTCCCCTCCAACACAACCACCGCAGTCCCAAGAATAAATAATTAACAACAAGGCTGTCAGACTCAATGCACGGCAAAAAGCAATAAAACATCAAAAACAAAAAGCCCCCAAGAGCTGAACCTCACAATAAATCAGTTCAATTAAGCAGGCAGCAGAATTAAACACTGGCTTAAAACATGATCTCGGCCCGCGGAGAGAGAGGGCAACGACCAAGGGCTGGGAGAAAAGTCTCCCTTGCATGGCTGGAATGGTGTCCACGGCAGATGCAAACAGCTGGCCATGAGGACGCTGAAGGGACAGGTGAATTCACGAGACCATCCCAAGGAGCTCCAACGGGACACCCCATACCAGTGTTTCTCAACCTTGGCAGCTTGAAGATGTGTGGACTGGGGCTGGCTGGGGAATTCTGGGAGTTGAAGTCCACACATCTTCAAGCTGCCAAGGTTGAGAAACACTGGTCTGTACAATCCAAGGATCCCCTGAGCAGGTGACTCCTAGGGTCAGCCACAAATAAAGCACACTTTAAAGCAAATAAATGTGAGGAGGAGAAGCGGGAGGAAGATCCACAGGGAAAAAGAGACTGGAGGCATCATTCAACTCCAGGAAGTCAGAACAGTGCCTGTGGGAAGACGGCCCTGAGGATCTCCACTTCTCCAGGGCTTCCCCCCAGGGTGGCCTACGTAGGGCTGCTCCCTCCTCTACTCAGAGCCCCAACCCACAACACAGTCCTGCTCTGGCCCAACTGCCTTTCAAGCTCTTTCCTGGTGTTAATCAAGGCTTTGCTTCAGTTAGGTGACTCTCCTCGTGACAGGTAGCACTTCCCCGTGCAGCATTGCGTGGATGCTAGAAGCAGAGGAACTTCCGCCCATTCCCCTCCACGTTCCCTCCGCAGCGTGCTGGGGGTTCTTTTCATCCAAGGAACGCAAGGTGAACCATTCAAGCATCTTATGTATGTGTGCCTGCCCTCAGCATCCGGTTTAGTCATGTCTCAGTTACACACACCTCAACCTAGTTGAATTCCTGAACTTGAGGTCAGGTTTACACAACGTATTAAAAATTAAGACAACCTAGCTTCTGCTAAGAAGTGCATTGCTTAGTTCACTGTCTCTTTGATTTTAAACATTAAATCTGCAAGTCTGACTAGAAAGGCAATTTTGAACCCTGTAGAAAGTGGTCAGCCTTCAAAAATAGCATTGCCACTCAAAGCTATTTCTGTGCTACGAGGCTTGTGTGAGCAACCTAGATTCGCTTCAATGAAGAGATTCACCCAATGCTGGCAAAGCAAAAAGGCAACAAGGAAGCCCTGGGTGTTGCCCAAGGCTTCTCTCTGGCTCCTATTTGTCACTTGCCAAAGCTGGAAGGGGCTTTTGCCCAGGAGCTACACTGGCAGAAGCTTCTTCAGGCTCAGCAAGAGCACACTGGAGAAGGTGGAGCTGCCTTTTCAGTGGTGTGGTTTGCCAAAGACACGATGGAGGGGCCAAGCGCTGGAGAAACTGGGAGAAGCTGCAAATCAGAGCATGGGCCCTTTGCTCTGCTCTTCATACACAGCCATGGGCCAGTGAGACAGAGCCCCATCACATTGCACGTGGCAACAGGCCAACCGTGGGAGAGAGCATCTCTGATCTCGGATGGCACAGCTATCCAGCTAGCTTCCCTTGGCTATGGGATCTGAAGGCAAATCACGGAAAGATGGGCAGCCACAGCACACACTCGTCTGGAGCATCAAGGAAGAGGGACTCAGATCTAGGAAGGTGTCTCTGTCCTAAAGTCATTCGCTGCATGGAGATGAGGTGGCCAGCATCTCCTTAGGACAGGCTGTACACCAGATTGTTGTACGTTGCCCAGAATCACTTTCACGAGACGGGAGGCTATATAAATTGGATGGACGGATGGACGGATTTCATGATCTGGTCCACATCATACCAACAGCAAAGATTATCCCTATTTGCTTCCTGCTCATTTTTAACCCTAAAATGATTCTCATGACCCCCCCAAGGGCATAGGTAGGCAACAGCAGGTAACAAGCCTGCTTTTCAACAACAGTTTCATTCAAAGCATTGGACGTATCAGAGGAGAGCTGCTGCGTACCGCCAATATTTGCCTTGCTCAGCCCAATCAGCTCTAATCCGTTCTCCTGCACGAGAGCCTCAGAAAGGCTTCTGCAACTATTCCACGCTCCAGGGATGGCGTGTCCTCCTTGATTTATTTGAATTAACCCTAGCACAGAGAGGAGGGGAGGGCTGCCTCTCTGGGGTCACTTACTTTGCTGGGGCAGCTCTTTGAAGACAGCCTTCCCCAACGTAAACGGCTATGTTCCCGTAACACTTAACCAGGCCAGCAAAAAGCTTCATGTCTCAAAGACATGAGCTGCACATCATACTAAGTGTGGCGACTCAGCATTTTTGTGGCTTAATATGTGTGAACCCAACTCATTTCATTTGTTTCCAGTTCAATGATTGTGCAAATGCACAGAAAGGCTTCATTCAGTAACCAAGTTAAACACGCTGAATAAATGCAGCCACCAAGTGCGATTACAGTGCCCAGATTTCCCATCCGCACACTAAGAATCCTGAAGTCAGCATTTTGGCTTTCCTGCCCATTGCAAAGGGTTTGGCTCAGCAGCACTGGCAGCACAGAAGTCAAGATGGCAGCCGCGCTAACACGGGGAGAGGACCCAGTCACACAGCCATGGCACCATCTAGGCTTTTTTCGATCCTTCCTGCAGCGTCACAGGGGTTGTTAACCTGGTCTCCAGAGACCTCTTGCAGGTCCATGGATGGATTTTTGGAAGTCTGTGGACTTGGATGAGAAGGAAATTACAACTTTATTTTCACCAACCTGCAACTGAAATTTAGCTCTTTGTTCAGCAAAGAATAAAGCAATATCTAGCCTTTGGACTGCAAAAATATTTGTTGATTTCAATTGTTCTCCTCATCTAAAATGATCTGAATTATTTAATAATGTGATAACTGTATTGCCCATAACTGGTTTCCTTTTATAATGCAGTCTATAACTATCTATTTTATTTACTGCATTTAAATACATTTTTCTGAGAAGCGGTCAGTAGGTTTCATCAGACTTTCAAAGGAATCCATGGCATCAAATGGTTAAAAACCCCTGGATTGGATGATCCTTGTGGCCCCCTGCGCCTTAGAAGAATGTTTCTCAACCTGGGCAACTCTAAGCTGTGCGGACTTCAACTCCCAGAATTCCCCAGCCAGCCATGAAGTCTCCACATCTTAAAGTTGCCAGGTTGAAGAACCCTGCCCTAGGGCAACTCCCAACTTGCTGGCTGGGGAATTCTGGGAGTTGAAGTCCGCACAGCTTAGAGTTGCCCAGGTTGAGGAACCCTGCCCTAGATTATCCACAGAGCCTCATCCTTCAGGGGTCCAACTAGAACCTTTTGGTTTAATTGATTCCTCCCTCACTTGAGCATTCCTGTACAAAATGCCCCAAAAGGGGGGTCTGTGCACCCCATGTTCATGTTTGCCAGTTGTATTGCTGAAGAAGCCTGAATTATGTGCTCCCTGGCATGTATAAGAGGTTTTCCTCATGCAGACAAAAACTTCACCCAGAGGTTACTTCTAACTCGGTTTTGGTAAAGAAAAACAATTTGGCTCAGCCCCGTTTCTTGTCCCCAAGGCATGTGACACACATTCTCAGAGCCTGGGGGGGGGGGGGGTTGCTAAAGCACCCACTGACCAAGCGCAGAGCTACCAGCCAAGGAAAAACAGCTCTGCTTCTCCCTGGGACCCCTGCCGGCTCTCGCCTTTGACCAGCTATGGAAACAGCCCAATTGGCGGACCAGCTCAGTGAAAATCTCAGTGAAAAGCCAGCTGCAGAAGTGGGTCCATGATGCCAGTACCCAGAGAAGGGGGCGATCTACTGCCATCCTCTGAAAGGGGGAGTGGGGCGCATGAGCAGCATCAGGCTGCTGGGGGCGCAGGAATTTTCTCCCCGCCTCTACCCCATCCCCATGCAGGCCCCCCTTCCATGAGGATCGCCCCCGGCCCCTTTCCCTTGGCCAGAGCTCAGCACCGCTGCTTGGGAAGAGAAAGTTTCATTCTTTGCTCCACTTGCAGACGGCAGCTCCAACATCAGGGGCAAAGCATTTTTTAAGAGTGTGACTAACGAAGCAGGAGAGATTTATTTAAAGGGGAAGCTGCATGCAGGAAACAGCTGCCCGGGCTGCAATTTAACACCTTTCCTGTTAAAAGAAAAAAGCCCAAAGAACTTGTGCATTAGGGAAGTGATTTATCGTGCGGCAGAAAAAGGCCAGGGGGACTCACTGTAGTCGCTGTTTTCGTCCTTGGTCCCGTCGATCGTTCCGTCTGGGTGCATCTGCAAGAAGAATTCCTGCTGGCTGAATAACCTGGTCACGATCCCTTTCAGCTGGGGTTCTACAGAGGAGGAGGAACAGAAAGGAGCCTTGGATCACTCGCAGGCCTCCCGGAGTCAGATACACACAAACGCACACACGCACACACACCACCAAAGGACAGATGGCCACAATAAACAGACCCTGCCCATGGGTTTTCCCACAGAAGAAAATACAGGTAGTTCTCACTTAATGACCATTTGTTTAGTGATGGTTTGGACTTACAATAGTGCTGTAAAAACTGACTTACAACCGGTCCTCACGCTTATGGCCATCACAGCATCCCTGTGGTCACATGATCACAATTTGGGCATTTGGCAACCGGTTTGCATTTATAACCATTGCAGCATGCCCTGGTCACATAATCGCCATTTTTGACCTTCCCAGCCAGCTTCTGGCAAGCAAAATTAATGGGAAACCACGTGACTCCTTAACAACCTTGTGGTTCACTTAACACCTGCGGTGATTTGCTTAATGCCACTGCAAAAAAGGTCATAAAATTGGGCCGGATTCCCTTAATGACCACTTCGCTTAGCAACTGAAATTCCAGTCCCAATTGTGGTCATCAAGCGAGGACTACCTGTACTCCCATGGAGTCCCATGGGGGAAAGGACAGGCTGGCCAGGAGGGAAATATCTCTGTGGACCAGCTGGCACCACCCCTGGAATCGGCTCCTCCCAGAAGCCAGTTTGCTCCATGCATCGCAGGTGCACCTCAGAGGGGGTTCCAATCCCACTCTAGGAAATGCTGCACCAAGCATGGAGGATGGTCCAAATGTGGGAGGTGAGAGGTTGCACGGGAAGAAGGGCTAGAGGCGCTATACATGCTATGACATCATCACACAGACGGTGCAGGTGATGTGACTGGGGCGAATCACGTGCTTGACCTCATGTGCACAAAGACATCACGACACATGCGATGTCACTGTGGCCTATCCACAACGCGTGCAAGCCACAGAAAGATGCGGGCCGGGGGCTTTCTGGCCTATAGCTCAGTTTCTTAACCATGACACCCTTCCAATCGCTGGGTTGACGCAGCACACTTAACCTGGTTGCTGCATCCACCCATTTTCCGATTCCCACGGGAGACTGAACCCTGAAGGTCTGAGTGCACACGATACAGTGAGCCATAAAACAGTCTACAGCTGATGCCAACCACGCTGTCCAAACACAGCTGCCGCCTCTTTCGCTGCTCTGCTTTGACCCGCTGAGCACAGCTGTGATGTCTGAGCTGAGGCCGGACCTCAGGAGATGGTCTCCAACCATGGGACGGTCACGCACCTGCCCAGCCCTTCCTCTGGAAACGCCGAACCTCTGGGCTCCTGGAAGGACTGTGGGCTCAAAGTAGGCTCCCCTGTCATCCTCCCCAGAGGGAATCCTTAAGACCCCCCAGTACGAACCTGTGCCTCCCTGCTTTCTCTCGGGTCACGTTGTTCGTACCTCTTTAATACACGTACAGACCTCCTGTTCGCCTTGCAAAGGACTCTCAGGACAACGCACAGGAAAGATCTATATAATCTAAAGTTGAGACAGGACGAGCAGGATGCCTACCCCAGCTAAAAAATGCACGTCACCCGTAAACTTCCAGGCTGAGGTGGATTTTAATGTGGGTGTCCCTGGTTCTACAGGTAGTCCTCGCTTAACAACCGTTCATTTAGTGACAGTTCGGACTTACAACAGTGCTGGGAAAAACAACTTACAACCGGTCCTCACACTCAAGAACGTTGCAGTGCCCCCTGCGGTCACGTGAGCACAATATGCGCTCTTGGCAACTAGTTTGCATTTATGACTGTCGCGGCATCCTGTGGTCACGTGATCGCTATTTTCGATCTTCCTGGCCAGCTTCTGGCAAGCAAAATTAATGGGGAACTGCATGATTCACTTAATGACTACGTGGTTCACTTAACTCCCGCTGCAAAAAAAAGATTGTACAATCGAGTCGGATTCGCTTAGCAACCAAAATTCCAGCCCCGACTGTGGTCATTAAGTGAGGACTACCTGGAGTTCAAAACCTTCACTGCTATACCATGTCAGGAAACAGACACTGCAAGAAATCCTAGAGCTCTTCTTGGCTGATAAAGGCTTTCATAATAGACTCTTGAAGGCCTGACAGCTCTTCCCCTTCCCTCCCTCTTATATGAAAGAGGGTCAAGCTGGAACACTCTTGAGCTTCTTTCTCATGCTTTCCTGTTTTCCTGGGCAAACTGACAGTAACAGTTAGTAAAACTAACGTTTTAGTAACAGTAGCTGCATGTTTTCTTCAAGGCCATCTCTGTTCTGCTCAAGAGTTGACCTTCTTGGGGAGTTTGCACAATAGGGTGACCTATTGTGCAAACTCCCAAAACTTTGTGCAACGTGACGTGCAGGGACACACACACACACAAACACAAAAATAAGCAAGCGTTGTCCATTGTACAAATGCAACTGCAAAATCTTACCCTGTCTGGTTTCAGTGAGTCATGTGAATGCAGCCAGCAAGATTGTATCTGAAGACTACTTTATACCTCCCTCCCCCCAAAAGTGTGAGAAAAATGAAATTAGTAACAGCACAAGGAACAATAATCATGCAACTGCTGGTGGCGTCATGATTTATTTTTCTGGAGGCTTTTACATTGCATTTTGTGTCCTGACTGTTGTGCCACGCCTACAGCAGCCTTCCCTCAATACCACTGGACTATTGTGCACATCATCCACAGCCAGCATCCACAGAGGGGAGGATGAGGGTGTTCTAGCAAAGAAGGAAAGCTTAGAAGACTACAGAGAGGAAAAGGATCCATCACTTCCTTGCAAGTCAAGAAAAGAAGATGAAGCATTAATGAATATTTGCATTTTAAAAGGAGAAAGGCTTGACTGTGATGCGGGGGAGGCTGGAAAAGGCCACTACCCAAAGGAGGCTCCAACACACGCACACCAATGCCCTGCCCTTATGAATCCAAACAAACCAGCCCGCGAACCCACAAGTCCTGGCAAAGGCGCCTTTCAGGCAAAGAGCTAATTTCACCAGTCAACGTCCGGAACCGTCCAGTCCCTGAGCCAGCTGCTGAATGGATCCTTCCTCCTCAGGGGGTGGCATTGATGTGCAGGCCCCGATTCTCTGAGGCAGTGACTGGGAGGTCAGTTTCCCCCTTACAGCCAGAGCCAGGAGAGACCCATGGGCTCCCCCTTCCTTGGCCTGGCAGGCCTGCCACCTTTCTGCCCCCACTCTGGGCTTACGGCTCCCACCTCAGCTGAGGCATGACGGCTCTGCCTGCATCCTGACCAGGCCTCTGCCCAGCAGCAGCATTCCCAAAGAGCATCTACCCATTTTTGCTGAAGCTCAGAGATGACACCCCTCAGGGTGACAGCAAGGCAAGACAGATGTTGTGCCCAAACAGCAGCGAGACCTGTGGAGAAGCCCTGCTTCCTCCCACAGATGAACCTCAGGCCGGCTCTGCTCGCTGTGATGCCTCAACCGCTTTCGGTGCATGGCCGACTTGTGGCTGCTACCCCTTGGGTGATGGTTCTAGCTGAGGTGGCTGGCACAGGCCCCAGAGAGGCAGCGGGCCCCCGAGACATGGCCATCTGGACGGCTCGCGACTAACACGCCCAGGTGGCACACCAGCAGGCTCTGCCTCTGGAGGGCGAGACACTCAAGGCAGATCACTTCTCTGCAGCCCTCGGGGGCCAGCAGGCGCCCTGAGAACCCGTCTTGCATGTCTTTCAGGGACAGAGTCTGGAACCACAGAGCCGGGCAGCAGGTGTGAACGGTCAGGCTAACGGTGGAACCGCAGAGATTTGGAGCTTGCTGATCCATGGTACTTCCACTCTTCTTTGTTTCAGTGAAAGAAGCTGCCCCAACCTGGTGCCCTCTGCCTTGCTGAGTTTCACCCCCCCGAGTCCCAGACAGAGATGTGGGGAATTGGAAGGGCCCCAGGTTGTGAAAGAACCCAAACTAAGTTCTTCCACACACCAACCTCCTTGTGGTTGTCCTCCTTTGCATCCAGGTTAATTTCCCCGATATCATTTGCAGGAGAGGGCGAGTAACAGATGCTGACCTTGGGTGACAGCTGTGCTAGCCAGACTGCAACCCTCAGCTGAGATCTGCCATCCCAATAAAGCAGAATCGCCCTAAGCCACCAGGTCCACAAGTGATTCCACCTAAGAACTGCCTTCATTTTATTCCCAAACAAAGTTCTCCGCCTGGGCTCTGACTGTAGTCAAGGATCTAGTGAGCCTCTTCTTTTCCTTGGCTCAGCAGAGGCTTCATTCCATATTAATTATATTACCAATTTATGCAAATTGCCAAGGACATATTCTGCTGCACATCGCAGGTCTTAAGAACTGATAAGGCCAATAATGCTGTGCAAAGCCGATTCCCACTGGGCCAAGGAGGAGCCGTGTTTGCAGAAGCATCCCTAAAAAGGGATCAGAGAGTGCTGACAAGGACAACATCTGATGCCCTGCGTCCCATTGACCACCATTCAGCTCAGCTTTGCAGCTGTTGCTTCCTTACCATTACCAGCAGAAAGCAAGTACCACTGAAAAGAGTCTCCCACGGATGCCCCATGGAAGCGCGATCCCCAAAGATGTCTTTGGTCATGAGCCCACTGAAGGGAAGGGCTCTGCTGCAGCTGCCTCTGTGACACCCACAGAGAACTTCTGGGTAGATGGTGTTGAGGTTTTCCTACTAACAGATTAAGACTGCTATATGTGCCTAATCATTTTGGCCAGGTGAAGGGGTTGTATTAGATTGTCTCCTCTCACGTGCTTCATGCAAATAGCCTGGGGGGAGGGGAGGAGCTGCCCGGACTTGTCTTCTCACTTCTTCTTTTTCTCTCTGCTGGAAATGTAGCTCAGCAAGGCTTGCTCCAAAGGGAGCTACGTACTTTAAATGTTTTGCTTTTGTTTTTGCTTTCTGTAAATAAAGTATTTTTATAGAAATGCTTGGTGTGTGACTTTTTTGACCTCTCCTGGGCTAAAGGCTTTCCCAGCATCTGCCAACAGATTATGTGCCCAGTAAACAACGCAGTAAAACCCAGAGAGAAAAGAGAGATCAACTCCACACCTCATGCACAATTTAAAGGCAGGTAGCAAAGACCTGTGAAGATTTTCTTTGGAGCCACCTGGAGATTTTCCAGCAACTGCCGGTCTGCAGGACAAAGAAGCCAGCTGAGGTGACTTGCAAAAGAAGGAAGAAGCCATGGCTACCTCCCAGCCCTCAGCGATGCCTCTGGAGCACCTATCAGAGACCAACTATTTGAATTGGGCCCTGAAGATGGAAATGTATCTTCGCAGAGAGGATCTTTGGCTGCCAATTGGTGAGCAAACCCCCCAAAATCCCAGTGCTGAATGGCTGAGACAGGATGAGCGGGCTAGAGCCACCATTATCTTGGGAGTTGAGGACAATCAGCTAGTCCACGTGCGAGGCATGCAGTCTGCAAAGCAACTTTGGGACGCTTTGAGAGACTTATATGTAAAGGCAACAGCAGGGAGTAAAGTTACTCTGACGAAAAAGCTGTACAGAGCCTACCTTGCAGAAGGAGATAGCCTTCCTGAGCACCTGCATTATATTCAGCAGCTGTTTGTTGAGTTGCAGGAGAGAGGAATGGAATTTACACCTCTCACAAAATCCTATATCCTCCTGTCCTCACTAAATGCAACGTGGGACACGCTGATTTGTACCCTGGAGGCTATACCTGAAGCAGACCTCACCCCATCGTATGTTACACAGCGCTTACTCGCTGAATGGGAGAAGAGAGAGGAAAGATCCCCCCCCATCTCTTCTGGAAAGCTGCAAGACCAGAAAATGAGGGAAAAGAAGGGAAAGGAACCTGAGGCCACAGCACTAGCAAGCCAGCGATGCTTCACTTGTGGTTCAGCTGGACATTTGCAAAGAGACTGTGCCATGAGACCCAAGAGTAGAAAGACAGAGCAGAAGAACACAAGGGCAACACAGAAGAAGGCTCTTCAGACAACCCAAATTACACAGGTTGCTGGGAAGGGTAATTCTGATGTATGGGTGTTAGATTCTGGGGCCAGTTGTCATTTATGTAATTGTAAAAGCTCTTTTATGTCACTGTCTAAAACTGAAAGACAAAGTGTATCTTTGGCTGATGGGTCTGTGACCAAAATTATGGGACAAGGTGACTTGTATTTATCCTGCTTAGGAGAAACTGTAAAAGGTGTGTTGTATGTGCCAAATTTACAATCAAACCTTTTATCTGTGGCACAATTGGCTGCAACAGGGTATATCATAACATTTAAGAAAAATGGTTGTGAGATACGTAAACATGGGAAATTGTGTGCTACTGGTATGTTAAAAGACTCCTTGTACATTGTGCAAAATGCAAGGAAGCCAAGCTGCAAGGCTGCAGTTGGCAACACACCATATCATGACCAATGTGTACACCTGATGCACAGGAGATTTGGTCATGCTAATTTCAAGTATATTAGCACAAATGCCACAGCTGTGTGCTGACCTAAAGATAAAACCCTGTGATAAATACCTAGACTGTGTAGTTTGCAAAGAATGCAAAACACTAAAAGCTCCTGTGAGTAAGCACAGTGACAGAGTTACAACTAGACCTTTGGAAATTGTACACTCTGATATTATTGGTCCTTTTGCTCCAAGTCTTGGACAAGCAAGGTATGCAATGACCATCATTGATGATTTCTCAAGATACACATTTATCTACATCTTAAAACATAAAGATGAGGCATTTGAGAAATTTAAAAGTTTTGTGACATGGGCAAATGGAAAATTCCCTAGGCCTGTATCTGCACTCCAATGTGATAGAGGAGGAGAATACCTTTCTCACAAATTCAGAAGGTTCCTAGTGGAAAAAGGGATAGAACAAATTCTTTCTAACCCGTACACCCCTCAGCAAAATGGTGTTGCTGAAAGAAAGGGCAGAACCTTGCAAAATGCGATGGAATGCATGTTAAAAGATTCACGATTATGTTTTAAGTACTGGGGAGAAGCTTTATCACTGCTTGTTATGTTCAGAACAGGTTGTATAACTCTATGATTCAGGACACTCCATTCCATTTGTTTTATGGTGTGAAACCAAAGGTAAGCCATCTTAGAGTGTTTGGTAGCACTGCATGGGTTCACATTCCAAAACAACAGAGAAGGAAAGGAGGCCCCACAACAAAGAAAGCCATCTTTGTTGGCTATGAACAAAGCCAGAGGAGCTACAGGTTCATAATGGGAGAGAAATTAATAATTAGCAAAAGCGCTTCTTTTGCTGAACAAAACTGGGGGAGATTAAATTCTAGCTCTCCAGTTGAACTGACCACCACAAGAGAACAGCAAGGACTTGCTGATGGTGATCTTTTGCCTGATGAGGACATTAAACCAGAAAAGCAAACTGAAGATCTGTCTGATGAGATAGATGCTTCTCAGGAAAGTGATAGGAGTCAAAATTTAAGCCCTGTATTACCTCGCAGATCTCAGAGGAGTAATAAAGGCGTTCCTCCATCACGTTTTCAGGCTGAAACAATAAAGGCTTTTCACATATTCACAGAACCTGAGTCTTTAGAACAAGTGAATGCTTTACCACCAGAGATTGCACAAAATTGGCATTCTGCCATGCAACAGGAATTAGCATCCTTGAAAGAAAATAAAACATGGAAACTGGTAAATCTACCTCCCAATGAACGCTGTCTGGGTTGTAGGTGGGTTTTCAAACTGAAAAGGGATGCTGATGGCAAAATCCAAAAATATAAAGCAAGGTTGGTTGCAAAAGGGTTCACTCAAAGGAAAGATTTAGACTTTGACAAGACTTTTGCACCAGTTACTAAAGGTGAATCAATTAGATTACTGTTAAAAGTTGCTGCACTCAAGGGAATGTCAGTTAACCACTATGACATTCAAACTGCATTTCTCTATGGTGATTTAGACCACAGATTATACATGCAGCAACCCCCTGGCTATGAAAAAGGGGAGAATCTAGTCTGTGAACTGCAGAAGTCAATCTATGGGTTAAAACAAGCTGCTAGATCCTGGAACCAAAAAGTAGATGAAAAACTGCAGAATTTTGGTTTTGAAAAAGGAAAAGCAGATCCCTGTGTATATATGAAGAAGGACAAACAAGGCTGTATGTATCTGTGCATTTATGTTGATGATTTGCTGCTGTTCACATCAACAGAAAAACAAAGGCTTGATTTTGAAGCCTGCATGAAAAGCCATTTCATATTAAAAAGCCTTGGAGTTGTGACCAATTACCTAGGTTTGGAAGTACACAGAGACAAGGATGGTAGCTTTCTGTTAAACCAAAGGGGAGATAATGGTAAAGTAATGTGAATGGAAAGACATATAAAGTCAGAAGATTGGTTTGCAACTTAATCTATAGTGTAAAAAAGGGAGTGTTGAGGTTTTCCTACTAACAGATTAAGACTGCTATATGTGCCTAGTCATTTTGGCCAGGTGAAGGGGTTGTATTAGATTGTCTCCTCGCACGTGCTTCATGCAAATAGCCTGGGGGAGGGGAGGACCTGCCCGGACTTGTTCTCACTTCCTTTTTTTTCTCACTGCCGATATGTAGCGAGTAAGGCTTGCTCCAAAGGGGGCTAAGTCCTTTAAATGTTTTGCTTTTGTTTTTGCTTTCTGTAAATAAATTATTTTTATAGAAATGCTTGGTGTGTGACTTTTTTGACCTCTCCTGGGCTAAAGGCTTTCCCAGCATCTGCCAACAGATGGTGCCCTGCGGACACATCTGTGAGATCCTTCCGTGTGCCCAGATCGGTTCAGACAGAAGCCATTCCTTCCACCACAAAACCAAGAGGTAGGAGGCTTATGCTGAGCAAAGGGACACAGGAAGCTGGGAGAAGACTGTGGGATTATTCTTCCAGATGTGCTCCCAGCTGCTCGGTCTCATCTGTGCCACCCGAGCAACACTAAGCTGGAAAGGAAGCCCGCAGGGGGCCGGAGGCAGCTCTCGGGCAGAAAACGCCCTTCGGTCACATGCCACTGGACCCAATCCCATGCGCCAGACTGCAAAGGCAAATGTCTCTGAGCACCCCGTCACGATCCAGCAGCACCCTCCGTTGTTAACTTTTTCTGTGACGTCTGCCTAGCGATCACGGGCTCCTGCGCCCACCGCACACTTCACTCAGCCTGCCACAACCCAGTCAAAAGCAATTTATGGGAACCCACAAGCCGACTGACACCCCTCTGGAGAACACCCAACCCCTACCCACCTCCCCAGGAGGTGCCTGGTATCCCCTGAGCCCCTGCCTCGGGAAAGTCCTGGCAAACCTTCGTGGCGCCGCAGGGCCCTTCCCCCTGGCCAGTCAGGCGGCAGCCCATCCATGTTCGGAAGCCGGCACCGGCGGAGAGGCTGCAGTCGGAGGGACTTACTCTTAACTTGCACGGATGGGCTTTTGGCCAACTGGGCGAAGAATGGACAAACCATGGTGTGTATATAAGCAGAGAGTAGGGCCCGCTCCCTCCTCGCACTGAAGCTGTTGCCTAGTCTGGCCATGAAACATCCGCAAGGAAACAGCCAGGCTCAGAGAGCACCCAGGATGCCACGTGGGCAAAGAACCTTGGGCTTAGGGTTAGTCCCATGACTAACTTGGTTGGGTCGCTTTAATCCTGTGCTGCATTCAATTTAACCCCCGGGGCAACTGCCCTGGTCCAGTAACGCCTTTCTGATGTTTCAACAATACGTCAATCCCCACCGCCTCTGACCCAGTGAAGGGTGTTGTGGGAACAAGGCCATCAGTGATGCTGTTCAGGAAGCTGCTGAGGACCTGGCTGTTCTGCCAGGCCTCGGGGTAGGTTGATGGCTGAGCCCCAGCTGGGTAAGTCTGAGGCGTCTGTGTCTGCCTTTGGGCCTGTTAGGAATTTTTTTTCCCTGTGACTTCGTTCTTACTTTTTTAATTGTCAGCCACCAGGGTCATTAGGACCTGGGCAGCCTCTAAACTGATTAAATAAGCAAATAAATAAAATCAGTGGCGGCAACCCATTCCTAATGAAGCTCCTCCACAAACCAGGGCTTCGTTACTTTATAACCCTCTCTCCAGGCTTCCTCACGTTTTCTGTTTCTTGCCTCTCGTGCCAACAATTTACTAAAAAGGCTTTCCTAGTATATGAAGGAGGTGGAAGCCAAGGATGTGATTCCAGCAGAGGAGGTCTCAAGAGTCAATGCCCCACATCCCCAGAAGAAAGGCAGGGAGGGTTACCCTCCTGACTAAGACCTCAGAGGAGTCACCAATGGGCTGATCGATCCAAAGTGCTCGTAAAATCAATGGTAGAGGCGGGCTTCAACAAGCTCACATTTTCTGAAGGAAGACCCGGGTGCTTAGAAATACCAAGAAACGTGTCAAGATTAGTCGTGGGAGAGCAAACTAAAGCCAGACACCCCGTGTACAAGGATCCAGGCACACTTTCAGGAGCCCTGGCAGCCTGTCCTGTCGGATCCCAAGGAGGGGATTCCCTCTTAAGAACCCCAGCTCAGCAGGCAACCTAAGGCCCTCCAGATATCTGGATTAGTTTCCATAATCCCTGACCACAGCCCTTCTAGACAGAACTGTGAGCTGTTATCCAAGACTCTGAGGGCATCGGCTGACTTGAGCTGGTTTGGGGAGAGACCAGCAGTATCAGGAGACTGAGGTCCGGGTATGCAGAACCTCCTCCCCAGCTAGCACTTCTCCTAAGTGGGGTGGCGGGGGAGGTCTTGCCTGCTTGACCCTTGTTTCCTGGGGAAGGGAATCTTTTTGGAAGATCCTGCACTCCTCAAAAGCTCTTGGGAATGTTCCTCTTTCATGAAGCAAATCACTAGCGTTTTATTCCTCCTCTTTGAAGTGCAGATGCATAAGGAGAGGGAAGAGAGATGCGACTGACTCATCAATCCATCTCCCAATCTGGGGCGCCAGCTTAAGCAGAGCAGACGTAAAAGGGGAGGAAGTGGAATGCCAGGCAGGAAATATCGCATTGGCATAAAGGATGATTTAACCCCGTTACGGCAAAGCAGCAGCCAAACCCTTGGAAGCGCAGAGAGGCCCTAGCGGCAGAAAAGATGCCACAGACTGGCTGTGTGGACTAGTGATTATGGGAGTTGAGGTTCAACATATTTGGAAGGCACCAGGGGTGGGAGGGTGAAGTTATCACCACCTCCTTGCAGACCTCCTTCCTTACTCTCAAAGGGACAGAGAAAAATGCCAAGGAGAAAGCCAAGACCTACCTGCGTGCTTCAGACAAGTTTTCTAACTCAGTGGTTCTTGGTGGGGCCTGCAGTTAATGTGCAATTTTTTTTTTCAATCCGTTCAATCGTGTCCAATTCTCAGAGACTGCCCAGAGAAGTCCCTACAGTTTCCTTGGCAAGGTTTTTCAGAAGTGGTTAGCCATTGCCTCCTTCCCAGGGCTGAGAGAGAGTGACTGGCCCAAGGTCACCCAGCTGGCTTTGCGCCTAAGGCAGGACTAGAACTCACGGCCTCTGGGTTTCTAGCCTGGGGCCTTAACCACCAACCATACTGGCTCTCAGTGTGCAATTAGGACTCTGAAAAATGTGAGAGAGGAAAGAACACCAGCCCTGCAGAGGGGACTCAGCTGCCTGGTCTGACATTGTCACCTGTGTTTACCCATGAGCCTTGACAAAGAGCCCTCTGAACATAAGACATCCTGGGAGATTTTCAGATTTTCATGGTGTACGATCACAGCAAGAAATATCTTAACTAATTATTGTCACCTCCCAAGGCCTCCACCACTGAAATTAGAAAATACTTACTAAAAACTACTGCAGCCTCTATGGGGCAGCAGACTGAAAACTGACCCAATATCCATGTCACAGCACTGCGAAAGTGGCAGGTGAAGAAGTGGGATCATGACTCTGGAAACTTATAACACAGTGTTTCTCAACCTTGGCGCCGTTAAGACATGAGGACTTCAACTCCCAGAATTCCCCAGCCAGCCATGGAATTCTGGGAGTTGAAGTCCTCATGTCTTAACGTCGCCAAGGTTGAGAAACACCGCTATAACACCACACTCCAAATGGCACAGTTGTAGAAGATGGACAGCAACATGAATATTTTCATGCCCTCCAATCAGTGGCTGGAAAATTGCAGGCATCTAAAGTTCTCAACCATTTCACCTCATCTTTTCAGTTTCCTCTACAGATGTGAATTTGGCTTTGAAAAAGCAGAAGGCAGAGGTCCCAGCCCTCAAACTTCATTCAGATGGACCGTTCTCTACACAGCATCCCCCTGGTGTTAAAGCTGGTCTCCCACCCTCTCCATCTTACAAGCTGATCCCTAAAGGCTGTCATCGGTCTGACTTGCTCCCCTTCAGTATCTCAAGTGGTTTCCAAGAGCCAAGCTTGCTAAGTCCTTTAAAGGAGGTCTTATTGCACACTCTAGTTTTCACTTTGCCAGAAGAACCATCCCCAGGGATGTGCAAAGACCGCTGGAGATTTACTTGGCCACCACCTGAAAAGCAGTCTCACCAGAGCCATCAGATTACCAAAGGTGGCACACCGCCCTTTCCCTCTGGGTGGCATATTCCCCAAGCCGTGGGATCTATTCCTACACTTCCACCTTAAAGAGCTGTTTCTACCACCCACCTGCATCACCAGGGGAGAAGGAAAAGCAATTTGGGTAAGTGACAGCTTCCAAGGAGGCAAAGAATGATGTGTTAGTTCAGGGCTCGAGACTGCATTGGTAAAGATTAGATGTTTCTTAATCATAAAGCAAATTCCAAAGCTGGCATCAAGGAGAAGAAGAAATGTATGAGACAGAGACAAAACTGTTGCAAAAGGTATATCCCACAAAGAATTTCTGGCTACTCTTTGGTGGAGTTAGATCACCAGAAATCACAAGGTAGCACTTCAGATACCGTGTAGTGCGACTTCCCTCCACGGAGGGCCTTCCAGTTGTGCTGGGATACCAAGTCTCGGGATTCACAACCTGGCATTCCTGAACTCAGAGTCTCAGTGTTTCAGGAGAGGCATGGAAGGCTGATACCCTGCTTGCAACTACATGGAACAATGGTCTGCCGCTGCTTCCAGGTCACGGGGCTAAGTCCAGTTTTCATCCTCTCGTTGCCCATAAGGAACCCAGTGGAGTGACGATGGAGGACCGCAGGACTAAACAACGCCGCTGGAGCCAGTGTCCACAGCTGGGGGTCCACTCACAGCCAGACTAGATGCAGCATGCAGGTTATTAAAAGACAAAGAGGACCTGGATAATTATCAGGGAAGTGTCCTTCAGATGAAAATTATACCTCCGAAGATAGTATCTGTAATGGGAGGGAAGTTCTAACGGGCATCAGCAGGGTATTTTTCCCTATACAAACAGGAACTCATCAGAGTGATTACTTTCAATGAGAAGCGAGCAATGGAAGAAAGGGATAAATTTCCACTTTCCCACCTGCTGTGCTCCCAATAATTATGGGCCTCCCCAGTGGTTGCTATCTCTATTTTTTAAAAAGGAACACCAAATGCAACTAATTTCAAACACTCTTTTAATGTGAAGCTTGAGTGGTCCTCATTTTAAAAAGTTCCTTTCCAATTCCTGGTCCCCTGAATGGGTCTACAAGGCCCCAGGAGGCATGGGAAGAGGTCACTGTGCCAACATCCTGTTAATTTGGGGCCCAGTTACACAATGCCTGGTTTCAGACCAGGCCAGTCCCCACCAGAGACAACGGCCAATACAACAAAACAGGGCATTTTCACCATCTGCATGGTGTACCTTTGCTGCTTTTACTCACTCAAGAGAAGCAGCCACACATTCCTGGGCCAGGAGCATCAGCCCTATGTAGCCCGGGAACTTGATATGTGGCACCATTTCAGACAAACCTGAGCTCAGTGTTGCCCACCAGTCACGAACAGTGTGCCCTGCCCGATGCCTGGACAGCTCCCAGCTTCTTAAAAACCTGGGCAAGCAGCAAAAGCAGGGGACCACCCATCTCCTACTGGGTCACCTCCATGGGCAGCAGGTCAGCTGCTGAGCCCACATCAGAGAGCCAGCTCTGCAATCCACAGGACAAGGACCCATGGAGGGGGAGTAAAACACAACCAGTTTGAACAAAACTTAAGTATTCTAGGATTCTGTTCCGAGGCTGAAACTAGATGCTCCAGCCATCTTGGGGTATGTTCTGAGGGAATACGGCCAGCTCACCCATACCAATGGAACACTTTGAGGGGACTGTTTTTTTAATTTCCAAAATGAAAACAAAACACACTCTCCTTCCCCAAACTCCAAGTTTCTGTCACTTGGAACAGAACTGGCTCAGGAGATCTCTCACCCCCTGCAAGCAACCTCTTTAAGAATAAAGTCCACAACTGCTCCTCCTGAATACCACAGGATTCATTTGGGATCTTCAGATTGTGTCCATCGAGACCAGTGTTTCTCAACCTTGGCAACTTTAAGACATGTGGACTTCAGCTCCCAGAATTCCCCAGCCAGCTGTGATGTAGACAGTGTAAGAGAGCCATATTAGTCTACAGTAGCCAAAAATCAGGTCTCTGGTGGTCAGAAAAGCTCTGGGCTCCTCCTGATGAAAGAAACAGCACATAAAGGAATCCAATTCTCTAAGTCTCCCTGCTATTAAAGCAACGTTTTGCCAGCAGTTCACACCGCTTAGCCCCAAGAATCAGCCAGAGAGATTTCTAAACTCTCCGAATGCCACAAGGCATTGTGAGCCTTTCACCCCTCACACAGAGATAGGCAAACATGGGTCTTTGACTTTAAAAGGAGTGAACACACAAGCCAAAAGGGTTCCCAAGACCAACAGTCACCACTCAGGGCAAGGAAATGCTGAACTTAATGTGCACACTAAGACCAGAGACCCTCCCTAAGGGGGATGTTAGGCTCCCAGTCCAACCTGGTTACTGTCACGGTGGTGTGAGCAATTCTCACCAGCCTGTGACCCCTGGTGCCCGAAGAGGCTGTTGGGGAAACTGTCAGAATCCTTCCGCCTTGCCATCCCGAGAAGGTGGCGCAGATGCCTTGCAATGGTGATAATTCAATGAATAAGTAAAAGACATCCGCAGAACCGGCTGTTGGGCAACGGCTGTCCATCCCTCCAAGTGCTCTTTGTGGAGAAGCACGGAACAGACCAACATTCCCAGAAGATGCTTACGGAAGAGAGGCTACTGTGATCCTTTGGGGGCCTCTCAAGAGCCTGTGGACAGGCCCACAACTAAGGTCTGCGTCACCCAGGGCAAACATGGATTCCATGCCCATTTTGGCACCCTCCCCAGCGTGGCACCTGGGGCACATGCCCTGCTTCCCCCACCCACCACCCCATTTGCAGTCCTGCCTGTGGAAGCCAAGAAGGAAAAATCCCCAAATGTCAACTGGCAGGTTTTATGCCCCTATAATCTGATTAGTTCCATCTGGGAAATTAAATGATTCTTTGGCTTCAATGCCTGCTTGGCAAACGATTCACACCCTTCCAACTTCCAAAGTGCCTTTACGCGGGAGAAGCTTGCGGGCAGCTCTTCCCAAATCTCTTTTGAGACCCCCCCCCTCACCCACCCAACCTTCCTCCTCAGCACAGTGACTTTCCATTCCCATCGCAATTTCTTGTTCTCTCCCACCCCGCCTGCAGCCCAAATGTTGGAATGGGCTGAACGGATCTGTGGCATCACCGCAGCAAAGACCCAGGACAGGCAGCGAACCGCCAATGTCCCATCACAGGCAGGGCAACCCAGGCAGAGACCTCCCTCCCTCTGGGGCCAGGGGGTGTGCCTCCAACATGCTGCAGGCAACCTCACAACATGGTAGCCATGGGCGTGCTCATCCAGGCACAGAACGGTTACTAGAGCAAACTGGTCTGTTAAAAGAAAAATGGGCAAGGCTAAAAGATGACACTGCCTTAGAATTGGAATACATGGCAGAAATAGGTCCAAGCCCCAAGGATTTGCCTGAACAAAGCTCTAAAAAATTCAGAAAAATACATAGTTATCTACACACACACACACACACACACACACACGTCAGGCAAACCCTCTATACCACACACACACACCTCTTACACAGGCAAAACCCCGTTAGCTCACACATAAACCACATACATTTTTAAAAAAGCCAAAGAACAAAATATGCAGCAGCTGATATAGCACAAGCAAACCACACCCTCCCCCCCCAGCCTCCCCAGAATGGCCCCCACCACTGCAGCTTACCTTTGCCTTTTTTCTGGGCAGGGGGGCACGTTTCCAAGCAAAGCCCTGAGTTGTAGCCACCTGCCATTTTTATTAAGGATGCCTGCGGGGCCCGGGGGCATTTTTGCAAAGCAAGAGGACACTAAGACGGTGGACGTGGTTTTGCAGCAAGCCAGCTTCCCCTTTGATTCAATGTTGACTAAAAGAAACTATTACTTTTAAAAGCCAGGGAGGCCAAGGAATTGGCCCACAAACACAAGGACCCCCATGTCTACACCTCTCCTGGAGGCCCGACGCACAAATGGGCTCGCTGTGGCAGAGGACACAAACGCAGGGTTACACCAACGGAGACCTCTTTTTTAAACAGACACCCAGCACCAACACTCCTTCTCTGTCTTCTGCTCACGGGCTGCTCAAAGGGTATTTCTTGAATGCTTTGCTTGGTCTACATCCAAGAAGAAATGGCATGAATGTTCCAACCAGAACTTGGATCGGCCAGGCACCTTTTAGAAAGAGCTGAGTTATCAACTGCATCAAGTGGAAGATTCAGAACTGGGCCAGACTGCAGGAAGCACCCTCTCATCCCTTCTTGCCTCCAACATTTAGACACCAGACTTAATCTTCTGGTGTGGCCTCTTTTGAAAAAACGATTGTTCTCCCTAAACGTTAAGAGGACCACCTCCTGCACAGGACTGGACTGCATAGCTCATGTTTGATTAACAGGAGACCTTCCCGAATTAGCAGAATGGTCTTCCGTTGGCCAGGATTCTTACGAACATTCTGAAAAGGAAATTTGCTTGGATCCCAAAGAATGCAAGAACAACCCTGCAGGATCAGGCCAAGCCCACCTTAGTTTAGCAATTTGTTCTCCACCATGGCCAACCAGATGCCTCCTTTGGAGTGCTGCAGGCAAGAGATGGAGGCCTTCCGCCCTCTGGCCACTGTTCCTCTGCAACTGGAGATCCTTGGGCAGTTGGCTGGCCCCTGCCAGACTAGCTGGGCCAGGGGTCCAGTCCAGGAGGGTGCTGCTTCTGCTCTTAGGCAGACCTGGAGGCAGGCTGCCCCAACCCCACGCTGAAGTTGACAGTGAGTCTCCAAGACCAGCAGGCCTTAACAGACCTGTAGACATGAATCGACCCAGGCCTGTCTGAAGTACTGGCCATGGCTCATGGTAAAAAAATCCCACAGGATAATTACACGCTGGGTGAAGAAGTCTGTGGGGTTGGGGTCTGCTCTAAACCTCCTTCCTGTCTATTTCTCTAGATGCCCCCAACCCCGGTGTTTCAAGAGTGGGATAAACATTTCTCCCCTCCAGGCTGATTTGATGCACCCCAACCACGACTTTCCCAGCTGCTTTTTCCCAAGCCGAAAGCCCCAGGCATTCAGAGGGAAGATGCACAAGCCCTCCTCTCTTCTGCATTTTTTCCAGCTCTTATATTCCTTTTTCAAACACAGCAATCACAACCCAGTTAGTGCACAATCCAGAATCAGCGCTTTTAAAAGCAAGTGAGGCATAGTCTCAAATATTCTATTCACCTCAAGACCATTTCCACTCTGTTAACTTTCCAATCCTGTGTCTGTCATGCTGGGCAGGGGACAATGAGATTTGTAGTGTGACCAACCTGGGGGCATTTGGTTGGGGAAGGCTCATTCGCCTTGCCCAGAGAAGCAGAAAAATACACACCCACGCCAGATGGTTTGGTGGCGGTCCCAGCCATGCTTCTGAGGCTCTTGGCTCAGATTTCAGAAGCTTCCTCTTTCACAGCCATGCACCAGTCAAGAGCAGAGCCATGCCATGTGTGAATGTGAATACTCAGGAATGCACTGTCCAGCAGAGCAGAGAATCACGAGTGAGTTGAGCAGCAGAGACACCGTGGGCCGTTTCCCCAGACTGCAACAGCTCCTTCTGAGGCTCACAATTGCAAGCAAACGATTTGCAATGTGAATAAGCCGTGTGGGTGTGCGTATGCGCATGAAGATCCCCATCTGATCCTTTGCATGGCTCATGCTTCCAAGACATAGACATGTGCAAACACATACACTGGCTGTCTGCACAGTGTATTTACCTCGACCACGGAATTAGTTCCTGTCTTCCTACAACATGTTTAAACAGGGCAGGAAAAGACTAGTAGTACATTTGCACAACAGGCTCATCTTGGTGAATTTTGATCTGGGGGATGGGGGTGGTTTATTGGCTTGTTTTATGGTTTAGGGCGCTATGTGAGCTCTGCCCATTAATCTGTTTATTATTCAATGTATTGCGCTAAGCCAGAAAATGTGTTAATTCTGTAGTTACACCAAGCCTGTTGTACAGAGGCAGCCTCTAGATTTGCATCAAGTCACCAAATTAGTGGGGTTGGGTTGAGTTCAGCTGGGGGAAACCCAGTCATTATCTTAGGGTGTTGTGTGAACCCTGTCAAACTCATGCAAGGTCTCCAGATTTCTCATTTAACTGATACCCTGAGTTGGTAGCCACGGAAAGAAGGCTGTTTGCTTATTCCCTCTTAAGTCCCAAGGCATGCTCAAGGCAGCAAAACAGAAGCCAGGAGAGCATCTGGGAGAAATCCCCTGCAGCCCGCCCCCCATGGAGACCTGCGGAAGACAAGCAGGATGGAAAACCCTGAATATGCCCTCCAACTTCCTGCAGGAGCAAGAAAACCAATTCAGGGAGAACTCGAGAGGACGCTGCACGCTCTCTGAGTGAATGTGTGTGTAGACGGGCGAAACGCAGATACGGAAGAAGCAGGTTCCGAAGAGATCTGGTCCTGGGGCCTTCCGGGGACATGCCAAGCCACAAGGCAGGCAAGGTGGCTGCCACTGCGGGGCGTGGAGGTGAAGAGGCTGGCAAAGCCAATCCTATCCCTCTACAGAGCCTGCAAGCAGAAGCCTTTTCAGCCCCTCGGAAGAATCTGGGCTGAGCCGGGCTGGGTCAGGAGGGGCTCACCACTGTGGGACGCCAGGCCCACCATCTGATATCACAGCACCCTTTTCCCCAGCAGCTGCACAGGGCAGTGTCCACGGAAAAGGAGTCTGTGCTCGGCAACTCAGGAAATGCATCTTCCATGCCGCCCCAGGGCCCTCAGCCATGGAGGACTGGGCCAGCTCTGGGGAAACCTGGTTGGGTAGCCTGGACAGGGCAATATTCTTAGCCTGTCCGTGCAATGCTCCGCTCCCTCACCCTTCCAGGCCTCCAGAGTGCCTCCCCAAAACACAGGATGGGCTGGGACCGCAGCGTAACGAGCTGGGCGAACTGGGAGCTGTTGGGTGTCTGCAGGGAACCAGACTGGACAATCCTTTTTCTCACCCTCAGATGCTTCATGACTTGCTAACCATTAAATCTGCTGTCCCGATGCTTTGGCCAAGGAATCCCAGATGCCAGGGATGGTGTGTGTGTGTGTGTGTGTGTGTGTGTTGATCTCCACTGGAATCTAATTCAGCGTTTCATGGATTCAGTAGCATAAGTAGGTTTTCTCACTTGATTTAAATCTACGCATGATTTTGGATTTACAGTTTGCCTCCAGGGTCAGGCAACATGCATCCGTTTCTCTGGCAGGGTATGGGGAGGCCTCTGTTGCTGCCCCCCTCAGCACTGCTGGTCACCGTTTGGCTTCACCAGGGGAAGCAGAGCTGAGGCTGCCAACTGCAACGGGCGCCATGCCTCATGGGGCCTGGCAAGAACTGGGGACAATCTGGGCAGGACAGATCATTCTGAATCTGTTCTGCAGAATTCTCCTCCCCCCCCCCACTTTTAAAATAAGGCCAATTGTCACTTTGTTCTGGAAAAAACTTTGGAGGGGCCCAGCAGCAGCGTTCAGGGGGGTGTATGAAAAAGGTCAGGATGAAGCCTGCATGATCAAACCCACACCCTTTTTATGGGCATGTGGCACTCTCTGTGGGCACCCCTGCCTTCCTGCTCAAAATGGGATGCCAGCCTGCTTCCAGAGAAGTGGGGGGGGATGCTGTTTCAAAAAAAAAAAACCCACCGCTGCCCTACAAAATCAGGCACAGGGGGTGGTGAGAATTTGCCCAGAACAGTTCCCCACGCAGCACTAGTATCCCGTTCCCTTCACACAGCCCTAGACCGTCCTTGGGTATGCTTGGGGGAGGGGGCTGCTTTTTGGAGAGCTTAAGAGTGGGTGAATTTCAACAGGATAACCTTGAGAAGCAGGAAACATTATTAATGGGATGCTGCAAGATGCCCACCCCTGATTTAAGGAGGCGTCCAATGCATGACCATGGCTTACCTTACAAGCCAGCTGTAAGAGTTATGCCCTAAACCACAGAAGTGTAGAACTGTGAAGTTGGAAGGGGCCACAAAGATCGCCTACTCCAGCCCTCCTAATGCAGCATGACTTAAATCGCATTATGTCCAGTGAACTCTCAGGAGCTGCTGGATCGAGGCGAATGCTATTGTTAATGGGGGTAAGAGGGCTGAGGGTCATTCAAGTCCCCTTCCAGCACAGGAAGGCTGGCCAGGACCAAGCACAGGACGGAGGCGTTCCATGCTGGCGTCTAAAGACTTGGCGGCTCCAGAATAATCTCCCGCATCTGAAATGTTTCAGCATGCAAAGGCTTTTAAGTCTCCAGGAACACATGGCACCCACCCCCAAGTCTTCACACATACACCCTTCCAAGAAGGGCCAGCTCCTCACCCCCATTCCCCCCCCCCCCCGGCTTCCCTGGCAACAAGGCCTCTGTCTGTGGGCCAAGAGCTCATCAGCAGTACAAAATTCTCACAAAATTTACAGCCATCCTTGGGCCCTGGTTGGTGTGCACTTCCTGTCCCCTCCAAAAGTGGCCTGCACTGCAGAACTAGCGTGATCCCCAGCGGAACCAAATGCCACGGAAGGCCTCACCCTTGGCTGCCACTTCCTGCCCATGGATGCTGCACCTCAGCCCCCGACACGCAAGGCGGGAGGCCCACAGAGCCGCCCAGGAAAAATTCTAGCAGTTGGGAAGCTGTCGGTCCTGAGGAAGTCTCCTGGCTTCCAGCCGCTCTGAAGTCCAGTTTGGCCACTCCCCCTCCAGACCTGCAGATGAAGCAAAGGGAGGGGGCCGAGGAGGCCGTTCTCCCGCCTGAGCTGGAAGGAGCATGCCACAAGAGGAGGGTGGGACCAAAAGCACCCCTGCCTGGGACCTCAGCTCCATCACAAACCCAGAGAGGTCCCTCCCTGGCCGAGAATGGGCTGATGTCCCCTTCCCAGAACAGCCCAGGCAACAAGCCCGAAATGTCCTTCCACTGCTTTTGCCCACCAGGACCACTGAGCCTGCAGCTCAGCCTTAGCTATTCCCAAGACACCAATTCTCCAGCTGACGGGCACTACAATCCCAACATGCCACCCGCTGTGTCTGCTAAATGCAGGCCCTGGGCCAAGTGCAAGTGCCCTGACCACCCCGCCCAGTCCCTGCTCGCCACAATGACCAGACTAACCCAGGACCCTCCATACACCAGGTGTCACCACTCAGCCAAGCCATCTCTTCTCTCAACAGGATGGGTCTGCCCCACAGAAAAAGCCAGAAAGGCCATAAATAAGAAACATTTTTTGCAGCAGGGAACAGAAATGCTCTTCTCTTGCTGCCCAATAATATTTGGTTCTACCGGTTTATGCAGTGAAATTGGTTTTCTACCAAAGCCAGACAGCAGAAAATGGGAAGATGGGACTGGGCAAAATAAAAAGGTTTAGTAAATGCAGAAACCAGAGCAATACGACCTATTTCCAACAACCACACCGGCTGCTTTTGGGCAACTTGATTAACTTGGTCAATCTGAAACTAATCAAACAGTCTGGGTTAGTTCAATATACTGTGCCAAACCAAAAATAAGCATCTTTTTTTTAATTAACCTGGATGTGTGCGTGTAAGAACTGAGGCCCAACCTGGTCCAGGAGTCAAGACCCATCTCTGTTGCCCTGCAGCTGAGATCTGGTGCCACGGGGCCTCCAACGCACAGGTAATACGGAGTCTTCAAGGGCAGTAACCCTCCAGAGACCCGTCCTCCATGTTGCGCGAAGACAGCCAAGGGCGGCCCCTGTGCCATACATCGGATGCAGCATGCAATACCTCTGTGCCCCAACCTGCAGTGAGTCACCATTTGGCGGCGGCGGCTGCATCTCCTGATCCCTTTGCTGGTTGCCTCTGCGTTCCCTGCCTCTCATCTCCCCCAGCCCTCTCTGTTCCTTGCTGCACGATTCTGCCATCCCTTATACCTGTGGCACAAGACCAGTCTTGGATGGGGAGCCGGAAGCAAGGGACACCTGTCTCTTCTGTGACCTTCCAGGGGATATCACCAAAATGACAAAAGCTCCTATTGGGGCAGTTCAGTTCATAGCCAGACTGCTCTTCTCCTCCTTCATCAGAGGGCATGTTGGTATGGACGTTCCTGGTCCTGGATACCACCTGGCAGACACAGGCATGACATTCGCTCCATAGCACTGACTAGGCCTCTGGGGAACTTCCAGGTAATTAAAGTCTGGTCCGGGTTTTCTTTCCCTCCCCCCATGCATGCACAGAACTCCTTAGAACTAAACTGGCAGCCCCCCCCCCCCCACAAAGCCCTCTTCCAGGGCTGGAATAATGTCTGTTGGCAGCGGGGCCCAGCCCCACTTCCAGTTCGGACTGCTTGCTAGGGTTGCCTGCCATTTACCTCTTAGGACACTGCCCCATTCAGAAATGCATCTCTGGAGCTGACTGTAACCTGGACACAAGGCGGGGAGGTGTGGGAGGGGGCAGGCAGGGATCTTACAGCCAACAGATTTTGAATTGAGCCTGGATGTTGATTCCATGCAACACTGACAAAGAATCAGGAGTCTTTATCTCCGACTGGGGAAGAGAAATCCCACTGTGCCACCTTCTGTACCACACTTACAGTGGTAGCTCACCTTGAGGGAAGCCAGATGCTTTCCCCAGAGGGGGGGTGCAAAGCACCTGAGAATTGCACAGCACTTTCCTTTCTGAAATGGTGGGAGCGCCACCCCTCCCTGCTCAGGGCGGGCGTCCAAATTCCAGCATCCCAGACAGATGGCCGTCCAGCCCCCGCCTGAACACGGCAGAGGAGAAAGACTGTAGAACGTGTCTGCCCCATACTGTGGGAACACACGGTGCCCAGTCTCTCTCCTGGGGTGAGGGAGGGGGTACTTGGAACTACGCACAGACTGAGGCAGAAGGTCCATGCAGGGGACCCTTCCTAAGGGCTCAAGGACGGGCGCCAAGCAACATGCCACAGGGCTGAGCAAAACATCCATGTACAGCCCAGGGCCACCAGCCAACCGGCAGCAGCACTGTTGGGGGTGAGAAGATTTTTCCCAAATTCAAACAAGAGGACACCGCCTCCCCCCACCCCACTCGCCTTCGGGTGAATCACGGATCGTCTTCCTCCTGGCCTAACATCCGGCAAAGCTGCATACCCTCTCTACGCCGCACACACAAAAGGAGGCACCTTTTTAGAATCTGAAATTATGCCCAGGCCAGGCTACAGGCGGGAGGCAAATCCACACACCTCTCTCTGGCTCTGCTGGCTATGGTTGTGGGTGAAGCTGAGGAAACCCTGGCTTCTCCAGACAGCATGCTGACAAGCAGGGGGCGGGGGGACTGGCAGAGCCCGCCTGGTCTTGAAGCACCTGCACCCCATGGAGACGCCAGGCAGCCTTCGGTCTCCCTCCGGCAGGGCGTGGATTGGTGTGAAACGCAAAGGAGAAGAAATGGGTGTTTATACAGTCCTGCCTCTTCCATCTAGGTTCACACCACACACTTAACAATACACTGGGCCCGCTGGTAGCCGTGCCGGCTGGGCTCATACAACACAGCCACAAAAAGCAGAACTGAACCAAGTTTAGAAGTAGCTTACCAAGCCACAGAAACTCATCTCACCTGGCCTGGATAATCCTACTATGTGAAGGCAGCACACCTCCCTTGCTGTTGCATCATCATAATGGCAACCAGTGCTGCCCAAGTACAGTGCAAAGGAAAGTTCAGATAGGTCACATTCACACAACATCCTTAAGCTGGGTGCTGAATTAACCCACTTTCTTGGTTCTTGCAATACAGTGCACCCTAACAAACAGGCTGGGCTCGTGCAACACACAAGGCATGCATACTGAACCAAGGTGAACCCTAATAAACCGCAACATGTTTAATATGAATGCAGCCACTGGCATGTTGTAACCAAGCTAGGCGAAGGCCAAGGGCCACATTATATGTAACCATATAAACACATTCCTTCCCCTAAGCAAGACGTGACGTCGGACCCAAGGTCCCCTTGGCCTGTCCATCTTTGAGCCTGCAGGGAAAAACCCTACAGCAAAACCATTTCCGCCACAAAGCGGCTTATCTTCAGACCCCGAGCAGAGCAGAGGCCTCAGCTGTGCAGTGACACAACCCAGGGAGGGATCGCAACATGGATAAGGGACCTAGCAGGTTGGGGTTTGGCACAAGCACTGCCCACTGGAATAACAAAGCAGAATAAAGCAAAGCAAAGCAAAAGTGGAAGAATAAAGTCAGCCATTTTTGGTAGTGTAGAGAAACACGGGACCTCAAGTTAACTCAAGCTCCTTCAACCAACGCTGAGCTACTGCACACGGCTGCACTCCAGAAATTCCAGCTGTTTTGCTCAGAGCAGGGAAGCCTGCCCTTAACTACCAGTGGAGATGCTCAGTCCCTAGATGAGAAAACACCTCGGATGTATGCGGAGTAATCCGTTCTTGCACACACACTCTACACACCTGAGGTCCGCGCAAAGAGGCCACGTCCCTTTCTTTTTCAACGGAGGGAGAGGATCCGTGTGGATGGATAGATGGATGGATGGATGGTGAACTCGCCACAAATGGAACAGGATCTAGTCAGAAACAGAGCCTGGACTGGGAAGGGGCACCTGGCACAGACCAATAATTGACCAAAGATCTCCAGCAAGAGCCAGGCATGAGAAACTCCCAAGCTCCCTTTTTAGCCTCAACAGGAAATGTATTTCCACTGTACTGACAGAGGCATGGACATCTGGTGGAAACCACAATGATGGCAGGCATGCCATCATGCAAATGACATCATCTGTATCCTTTGTGTCATGATGTCATAGCTGGCAGGACATCACCCACCCCTCCCCCCAAACCCAGCATGGAGAGCAAGCGCCACTGAATTGCCCAAAATCAGTCTAGTAGATTGACCCAACGTGCTAAACCACAAAAATACAGATCAGGGCTAAAACTGGTCAAGGTTAGCACGGAAAGTTAACTCTGCTGATCCAACGGCGGCTCAAGAGGACACTTGGGTGTCCCCGTCCCAGCTGGGTCACCTCTATCCATTCACATGGTCAGCTGCTGTGGGGGGCCTGGCCAGGTTAAAATGGCAACTGGATGCACCATTTTATTTACTTCTGTGTAAAAGTGCAGCAAACTGCAAACTGCGCAAACCCTCAACTGGAAAAACTGGCCTTGGTGAGGCCCCAGTGAAGGCAGAGGGGCAGGGGCTCCACTCGGAAAGAAGCTGGGCTTGAAAACCGGGAGGGGGACACTTTCTCCTGGCTTAGAAGCAAGCCATCATTGTGTAGCTTTGGAATACAGTTGGATGGAACCCTGACTCAGCAATCCAGGGAGTATGTTGCAAAGGGCAGTAGCATAACGGCCCACCTCCTCATGAAGTCACCGGATTCCTAGAACACCCCAAACCCTTGACCAACCGAGCAGACTCGGTTTGCATGACAGACCAAACCCATAAAACACTAAAAAACTAAAACTCCTTGTGTGAATGCAGCCAGTTCCTTCCCCAGGACGGCTCGCGTTGTGTGCCAGAACCAAAGAGGAGGTAAAGGCTGAATAAATCAAGGGCACCAGTAAAGCCTCCGTGGTCAGTGGCAGCTGCTGCGGGGGAGGAGCAAGCAGGGTGGCCGGACCGGGGGCGTTCGCCGGAGGACCCCGGGGCGACCCGCGCGACCCTCCTTGGGCTCTGCGCACGCAGCGCCTTCCGCCTGGTGCCTCGCTCACCCAGGCTCGGCTTCGCACATTACTGGGACCCTAAACTAACCGACCAAGGGGACATCGCGCAATCCGCGACACCACGAAAACCAGGCAAAACAACAAGCAAGAAACAGCGCGGGGACTAACCAAGGTCTGCAGCCGACCCTGTTCTGATGACGGCATGCCATCAGCTCGGCGGCTTTGCCTGCCCGTCATCGGCCAAAGGGGCGAACAGAGGAGAGGAGAAGAAGCCTCCAGCTTAGCTGCAGTCTATCTCCGGCCCCGGCCGCTGGAGTGCTGGGCCGGGGCGCGCAGGGTCGCTGGCCGGGCGCCCCAAGCAGGGAGCCGGCCGGGGGAGGCGCTCGCCTCGCCTGGCCTGGCCCGGCCCGGGAAGGGACGGGACGGGACGGGACGGGACGGAGGAGGTCGGGACGGCCACTCGCTGCCCATCGCGGACCCGCCGCCCTCCCCGCGGGCTGCGACTGACCTGGCCTCCGCCGGACGTGCCTCTTCCGGCCGCTGCAGAAGCGCACCTTGCTGAAGACGCCCAGGACGTGCCTCTCGCAGAGGGAGCGCCCGTCCTTGCTGGGGCTGGAGCGCCGCTTGGAGGCGGACACGCGGTCGCTGTTGGACTCCCGGGCCTGGCGCTTCTGCCGGATCAGCGAGCTGGCGATGGCCGCGGCCATGGCCGACGGGGCGGGCAGCGGTCACAGGCCGCCGGCCATCACCGCCCGCCTCGACGGCCCCCCATCCGCGCGGGCGCAGCCAGCCCCGCGGCCGGCCGGCCGGCCGAGCAGGCGGTGCTCCGGAAGCGCCTCCGCCCTCCTGCCCCCCAGCCCGGGGGCCGGGGGGAGAGGCGCCCCGGCCCGTCCGCTCGGGCGGCTCCAACGGGAGGGGCTGCTCCGCGGCCAGGCGGCGGCTCCCGCCCGGTCAGAGCCCAAGAGCCCGGGAGCCCGCGCTCCGCCGCCGGCGGGTCCAGGCGCGCGCCCAGCCGAAGCCCCGCGCCGCAGGCGGCCGGGCGGGCAGGGTAGGCGCGAGGGGGCCGCGGACCCGCCTCCCGCTTCCCGCTGGCCGCAAACGCCGCGGCCGGCCACGCCTCAACAGCCGGCGCCCGGCTCCGACGGGGCGGCGGCTCTCCCGCGCTCGCCGCCGAGCTCCCCGGGGCAGCGCCGGGCTCGCCTGGCCACACCGCGGGGCCGGGGGGGGGGGGAGGAGGCGGCGGCGGCGGCGCCCCCCGCCTCGCCCAGGCCCGGCCGCCAGCAGCTCCGGAGGCGAAGCCGGCGCCGCCCGTCCTCACGCTCGTGGCGGGCGAAGGCGGGCTCTCGCGCGCGCCCGCCCCCCGCCCCCCGGGGGCCCGCGCCGCCGCCCCCGCCCGCATCGTCCCGCGCCGGAGCAGCGCGCGCCCAGCCCGCCGCCGCCGCCCCGCTGCCGGCGCGGGGGAGAGCGGCTGCGGCTGCGGAGACCCCGCCGGCGGAGAGGCGCGGAGCCGCGGCGGCCGGGCGGGCGCTGCGGGGACAGCGGCGTCTCCGCCGCCCCGGCCGACCGGCCAGCGCCCCCCCCGCGCCCCGCTTCTACGCAATCCTACGTGACCGCGGTGTGGATGAGGGGCTCGCGGCGGCGGCGAGAGGCTCCCGGGAGGCGGCGGCGTCTCCTCCGCGGCGGCGTCCCCTTTGCGCCCGGCAGCCCGCCCGCCCCGGCCCGGTGCCGACCCAGCGCCGGCCACCGGAGCCCGCGAGCCGAGCCGAGCCGAGCCGGGCCGGGCTTCCTCGGCGGTCTTTGGCGGGCGAGGGCGAGGGCGAGGGCGAGCGGCTGGCCGCCGGGAGCCCTGCCAGGCGGAGCGCTCGAGCAGAGGCCGCGCGACCCCTGTCGCCGCCGCAGCGGCGGGGAAAGGCGGCCGGCTGCCCCCCCCCCCGGCCACTCTGCGGCCCCGCGCCTCCTCCTCCGCCCGCCCGCCGGGCCCCGCTGCCCTTGCCCTTGCCCGGCAGCTGCTTTCGCTGAGCTCGAGACCCTGCGCGGGGCGGGGTTGCTCCGGCCGTACTTTGGAGGCCCCTTTCCCACCTCTTATCGGGCCCTGCAAGGTCCCTTTTGAGGCACAGGGATGAGGACGGGAGCTGCCCCCACCTGCCCACAAGAGGATCAACTGCTTTAGCCGGACTCCGAGGGTGGCTGCGCCTCAGCTTTGCCCGTTTTATTTTTCTTTATCAAATGTGTTTCAATCTGGATTTCTGATTGATTGATTGATTATTGCTCCACTGTGCATTGCTTTCCACCTGCTCACAGACCCTGTTTCCCCCTCTCAGTCCATTTGGAGCTCTTCACAATTCTTTGATTTTACGACTCTGACAAATTCAGCGTTTACTTATTTATGCTCCTGTTGGTGCTTGGCCTTGTTATCGGCTGCCCAGAGCTCTGTGCTGAGATGAGCAACCGTGTAAGTCTCCTAAACCAATCTGATTTAATTCAGTCTCTCACTCCTGGCCATCTTCAAACCAGTTAGCAAGATAACTTTGGGGGGGGGGAGCCGTGGAAAAATTGGTTGCACACTATAAACCTTCTCAGTGGATCAGGCCCTGCAAGCCGGTTGCAGCCAGAAGACCTGAAAGTTGATCTACATCAGAGGTGAAGAATTTTCCCGTAGGAGAAGTCATTCATATCCTTTCCAATCCAATGCTGGAAAGAAATGACAGAAAGGGACTTGGGGTTTTGTCTCTCCATCTGACCATCAGCAGGACAGTGCTCCAGCAACAGAACTTAGTGGAACCAGAAGCAGGAAATGAAAGATCAAGTTCAAAAATGGGCCCATTACATCTAGAGACTGCGAAAGAAAGAAAATCCAGCATCTCCCTCTCCCTCTCCCTCTCTCTCACACACACACACACAGCATCCTGTTGGGAAGGGCAGTCAGGCATGGGCTCGCAATAATGGCGGCTGTCCCTTCCCAAGCCTGCCTCCGCCTTCTCTCCAGTCCTGCGACCCCGAGTGGAGCTGCACTCAGTTCCTTAAGGCCAGACTTAGCCTCACCCTAATTAAACCCCTTTCAGGGATTTCAAATTATGATGGGGGGGCCTTCCAAGGGAAGCTGCGTTCCAGAAGCAAAGCCATCTAGCTTCCTTTTGATGGGTCAGAACTAGTGTTTTACTCACAAATGTACAGCCAGATTATAATGCAAGCAAAGAGCTGCTGAGAAAAAGACTTTTAATGTACATCGAAAGAGAAATCCACGTTCCCCCAATCTGTCCTGCTTTTGCGTTTATAAAGAAAATAAATCACATAGTCCCAAACTCCAGAAACGCTTCCTGTGGGGTTCCCTAAGTGTTGATATTGATCAGCTAGAAAGAGGTTCCCAGTTACTTGGAAATGACTCCCACCATTCGTTCCCACTGACGAAGCTCAGCCATTACTCTGGAGAAAAAATTTCCTCCAGCAACTCAAACCACACATTATTCCTCTACTCAACCACAGTGTGCATCGGAGCCTCACTGGAGGTGCGCCAACAAGCTGCCATGAGATGCCAAATGAGTGTCAGGGCTGCCTGCCTACATCCCTGAGAAACCCCCCCGCCCAACCCTGAGTACTGGAAATACGTTACTTATTCACAGGACTTGCATGCTGCTCCAAACACTGCAGTTTTGCTGAGGCCAGTTTTCAACAGCTGCAATCCAACAATATTCTATTTTCAGGCAGAAATACACAATAGTCTGTAGTGAGCAGAACAAAATTGGAGGAAAGCAAGATAAAGCAGGTTCAGACATACTGCAGGGAGGAAACGTCCTGGGGCAATGCCTGGGCCTGGAGGAGGAGGGCCCCGGCCCTCAGGACGTTTGGCTTAGTGTGGCTGTTTCCCCCGGCCCCAGCCACTTCCTGTACCTGAGCTGCGCCAAGAGTGAATCCAGTTTCACCAATCTAACCGATAACAGCAGCTTTTGCCTTCTTAACGTCTCTCCCCTGGGTTACGTTGCCCGACCACCAGAAATGGCTTGTGGCAGAGAGAGAAAAGGAAATGCCAAGAATTAAAGGGGTGGGGCGTCCCCAGCCAGGATTCGGGGGGAGCAGAGAAGCCTGTGTGCAAAGAGGGGAGCAGCTGGGAATCTCAGCATCCTGCCTGCCCCAAAGAAAGATCACGACTCCCAGGTCTGAAACGGGGCAGATCTACATGAGATGAATGAAGCTTAACCTGCAGGGCCCCTAATCCCGGAGGGGCCCCAGAAATGACTTAAGCCCACATTGCTTAAAAATGTTCAGTCTACTGTATGAGAACGTTTTTTTAAAAAAAAATAATATAGTGTAATAAAGTTCAAGCTTCAGGGCCCCCAAAACGTAGGTCTGCCACTGGTTTAGAAATAATGCCAAGCAAACTTTCCTGGTGTGTCAAGCTACAGACTGGGGAGGAAGAGCTGTGGAAAGGAACATGGCACCTCATAAGTTTTGCCTATCCCAGAATCAGGAGATGAAACCCATTCTGGAAATAAGCAGAATCCTAAGAACGCAGGGAGGGCCCTGAGGCCGGGTCAGCCGAGCCCACCACTGCCACCTCCCACAGCAGCTGATCAGGGTCATTTGGAAGCTCACAAGCGTGGAAAGCAGGTGGCCCCTTCCTTCTGCTGCCGATCCCTAACAGCTGGCAGTAAACTGCCATCCGGAGAGACGCCCCGATAGCTCCAACCCGCAGAAGGATCCTCTGGGCCGAAGAGATACGAGAATGGCAACCGGGGAGGGTCTACACAGGGAAAGATCTGCTCGGCTGGAATTTGTAGCTTAAGACTTTTCATACAGGATCTGCGGTGGGCAGAGGAGGGAAGGCATGAATTTAAAAGATGATTGAGCAGACAGTTTCTGATGAAAGGCTGAGAGAATCAGTGAAGATACAAAGGAATGGGGGGCTCTGAACGCAGGACAGGCCATTTCTGGGCAGGATGGAGAGCAAAAAGTGGCCAAAAAAGGACACGGAAGAGACAGAAAGAGAAAAGCGAAAGAAAGGGCAGCCCACGTCCTGTACGAAAAAGCATCAGATTCCCCTCCCAACAGAATGGATGGAAAGGGGATCTAAGGAAAGAGGCAGTGGAAGCAAGGAAAATGAGCTCTGCTCCCAAGTGTCCCAAAAGGGGTGGGATTACGTCAACTGGAATTGCAGAAAGGACGCCGGGTGCAAGTGGCTGCTGACGAGAAAAGCAAAGCTGGTGGGAAAATGATGGCTGCTGACAGGACGAGAGAAGAATGTCCAAGCAGAGAAAGGGCAATTGCAAATGAAGCAGTCAAAGGGAGCGAGGGGTAGCTAAGATTAGAAGGAGAGGAACTGCAGAGGGATTTTGGTGGAAATAAACGTCGTTTGGGAGGTGGCTAAACAGAGCGCTTCCAGCAGCAGGGACGAAATCAAAGTAAAAATGAAGAAACATTTGGGAAGAAGCCGAAGTGAGCAGGACCCACCAAGAGTGGAGTGAATCACGGAGCAGGTGCCTCGGTGGCTGACGGGCGGGAAAAGGAGGGCTCCTCTCTACAAAGGAACAGAAGCCGGCGTGGATGCCGGAGCCACGCGGGGGGCTCATCTCAGAGAGCCTGGGAAGGTGTTCGGCAGAATTCGGCTTGGAAGGACCGAGAGGCAACAGTGAGCAGGGCTTTTGGGAGCGCGCCCGGCTTGATGCCACGCACGGGCTGGGCGGGCCAGATTTCTGCTCTTCAGCAGGTCATGGAGAAGAGTAGGAAAGCGCGGAAGCTTATTTATACATTCGCTGATTGAGAGAAAGCGGGACAAAGCAAACAGACTTGAATTATGGGATGCCTTGAAAGAATACGGAGTATGCTGAGTGCAGTAAGAGGAGGAGGACGGAAGTAAAGCATGGGTGAGCATAAACAGAGCGCTTCGAGAACGGTTGAACACTGGACAGAGTAAGAAAAGGATGCGCAAGTTCCTGGCTATTTAATGTGCTTCTTCCTGGTTATTTAATGTGTGTATGGATAGATGTTCGAGCTGACTGTAGTTCAGATCACGAACTTCTTCTTGCACAATTTAGGATCAGACTAAAGAGATTAGGGAAGACCCACAGATCAGCTAGATATGAGCTCACGAATATTCCTCAGGAATATGCAGTGGAGGTGAAGAATAGATTTAAGGGACTGGACTTAGTAGATAGGGTCCCGGAAGAACTCTGGACAGAAGTTGGCAGCATTGTTCAGGAGGCGGCAACAAAATACATCCCAAAGAAAGAGAAAACCAAGAAGGCAAAATGGCTGTCTGCTGAGACACTAGAAGTAGCCCAAGAAAGAAGGAAAGCAAAAGGCAACAGCGATAGGGGGAGATATGCCCAATTAAATGCAAAATTCCAGAGGTTAGCCAGAAGAGATAAGGAATTATTTTTAAACAAGCAATGCGCGGAAGTGGAAGAAGACAATAGAATAGGAAGGACAAGAGACCTCTTCCAGAAAATTAGAAACATTGGAGGTAAATTCCAGGCCAAAATGGGTATGATCAAAAACAAAGATGGCAAGGACCTAACAGAAGAAGGAGAGATCAAGAAAAGGTGGCAAGAATATACAGAAGACCTGTATAGGAAGGATAACAATATCGGGGATAGCTTTGACGGTGTGGTCAGTGAGCTAGAGCCAGACATCCTGAAGAGTGAGGTTGAATGGGCCTTAAGAAGCATTGCTAATAACAAGGCAGCAGGAGACGACGGCATCCCAGCTGAACTGTTCAAAATCTTGCAAGATGATGCTGTCAAGGTAATGCATGCTATATGCCAGCAAATTTGGAAAACACAAGAATGGCCATCAGACTGGAAAAAATCAACTTATATCCCCATACCAAAAAAGGGAAACACTAAAGAATGTTCAAACTATCGAACAGTGGCACTCATTTCACATGCCAGTACGGTAATGCTCAAGATCCTGCAAGGTAGACTTCAGCAGTTCATGGAGCGAGAATTGCCAGATGTACAAGCTGGGTTTAGAAAAGGCAGAGGAACTAGAGACCAAATTGTCAATATCCGCTGGATAATGGAAAAAGCCAGGGAGTTTCAGAAAAACATCTATTTCTGTTTTATTGACTATTCTAAAGCCTTTGACTGTGTGGACCATAACAAATTGTGGCAAGTTCTTAGTGGTATGGGGATACCAAGTCATCTTGTATGCCTCCTGAAGAATCTGTATAACGACCAAGTAGCAACAGTAAGAACAGACCACGGAACAACAGACTGGTTTAAGATTGGGAAAGGAGTACGGCAGGGCTGTATCCTCTCACCCTACCTATTCAACTTGTACGCAGAACACATCATGCGACAAGCTGGCCTTGAGGAATCCAAGGCTGGAGTTAAAATCTCTGGAAGAAACATTAACAATCTCAGATATGCAGATGATACCACTTTGATGGCTGAAAGCGAAGAGGAACTGAGGAGCCTTATGATGAAGGTGGAAGAAGAAAGTGCAAAAGCTGGTTTGCAGCTAAACCTCAAAAAAACCAAGATTATGGCAACCAGCTTGATTGATAACTGGCAAATAGAGGGAGAAAATGTAGAAGCAGTGAAAGACTTTGTATTCCTAGGTGCGAAGATTACTGCAGATGCTGACTGCAGTCAGGAAATCAGAAGACGCTTAATCCTTGGAAGAAGAGCAATGACAAATCTCGATAAAATAGTTAAGAGCAGAGACATCACACTGACAACCAAGGTCCGCATAGTTAAAGCAATGGTGTTCCCCGTAGTAACATATGGCTGCGAGAGCTGGACCATAAGGAAGGCTGAGCGAAGGAAGATAGATGCTTTTGAACTGTGGTGTTGGAGGAAAATTCTGAGAGTGCCTTGGACTGCAAGAAGATCAAACCAGTCCATCCTCCAGGAAATAAAGCCAGACTGCTCACTTGAGGGAATGATATTAAAGGCCAAACTGAAATACTTTGGCCACATAATGAGAAGACAGGACAGCCTGGAGAAGATGCTGATGCTGGGGAGAGTGGAGGGCAAAAGGAAGAGGGGCCGACCAAGGGCAAGGTGGATGGATGATATTCTAGAGGTGCCGGACTCGTCCCTGGGGGAGCTGGGGGTGTTGACGACCGACAGGAAGCTCTGGCGTGGGCTGGTCCATGAAGTCACGAAGAGTCGGAAGCGACTAAACGAATAAACAACAACAACAACAATGGATAGATGTTCAGTGGTTTAGCGACTGCCTCGTTTAGCAAGAGTTCACAGTTACAACGGTGATGAAAAAGTAACTTTACGCCCCATCCCCACATTTACAGCCTTCACAGGTCTGTAAAGCAAAGCTGAAGGAAGATTGTAAGCACAGTCGTGGTTTCACTAGTGACCATTTCACTTAACGACCGAGTTACCAGTCCCAATTGTGGTCGCTAAATGAGGACTACCTGTATAAGGAAGGTTTGTGACATAAGAGGTATGACATGAATATACGACTACTTTGGTATGTAGATGATGCTATCTTGTTGGCTGACAACTTAAATGATTTTCAGCAGATGTTACATTTTATAATGCAACAAGAAGTATGAACCTGAAACTTAATGTATTGAAGACCAAAGTGGTTGTATCGGACAGAGAAAGCGGAGTGAACAATTGCAAGTTATACGTAAATGTCAAAAAACTAGAGCGTGTAGATGAATCTGTGTATCTTGGTAGAATGTTTACTACAGAACAGAAATAGGATGAGCAGATAGTAGCTTCCATCAGTGAAACAACATGGCACATGTACGCGCAGCTGATCATGGACTCAAAGGCAGCCCCGGCCTCGTACCCGTTTTTATCTTTACAAACTCTGCATAGGAATGTGCCAGCTGTGACAGGGAAAAGCAGAGGACTAGGATTGATCTCTGCAACCAAGGAGAATGGGTAGCGAAGATGACCAGATTAGCAGAGATGGCAACATCGACTTGTTTGATTGAGAAAGGACAATAACTACCTTTATTAGCAACAGGAAGCCCCCTATGGACTTTTTGCCGGAAAAAGGAAAAAATGAACTTGTGACTTAATGGGTTTGATGATTAGAAGGGGTAGTCTAGAAAGGAAAGAAGGAAATTACATTGTAGCCTTAGACAGAGAGGGCAAAATATAAATGTGCTTGTAACTGCCGTTAAGACCAGAAGCCACTTCTTCGTAAGTTTTCTTTTCTTTCTCTATTACTTTCTTTGTACTTTGTTTCACTTACTTATTACTTTCCTTTCCTGATTTTTCTCTCTCAAAATCTGTAGTTTCTATTCTTTTAAAAATTTCTTTAAAAATTGTGTGTGTGTATATATAGTATATAGTATATAGTAATAAATACACACACACACAGACACTCAGACACACAGAGTATATGAATGATTTGTCTTTGCAAATGCTTTTTCCTCAAAGGACCCCAGGTGCTTTGGAAGGTGGAACGGTTCCTATTTATTTTCCCAAACAATTCATGCAATTTGCAGCTAATAAAACTGCTGTGTCTCTGACATCTGCTGTTCAAATACAAAAATTGCACTGGCTTGAAACCGTATTCCCATTTCAAAATGGTTCTCAAAAGCACACTGGGTAAGTTGGATCTAGGAAATCCCCCCAGACTCTCCCTATGGTCTGACATCATTCTCCCCCCCCCCTTTCATTCCCAACCCTGATCTCCAGGTGAATATGTTTGTCAGTGAGGATTCAGTTCTACCTTACAGGGGGGTTGGGACGGTTACTGCACTAACAGCATGTGAAGTGTCTGAATACTCCAAAACACAAAGGACCTATTGCCTTACAATATGCATTGATAACATTCATATCGACCAGTGTTTCGCGACCTTGGCAACTTTAAGAGGGGTGGACTTCAACCCCCAGAATTTCCCAGCCAGCATGGGTGGCTGGGGAATTCTGGGAGTTGGTCCACTCGTCTTAAAGTTGCCAAGGTTGAGAAACACTGATACCGACATTTCCCCTTTCAGAGTAAAAGTCAGCCTTAAGAATCCAAGGGTTGGCCCAGTCCCTGGCCGGGGCACAAGACCCTTTTGGGATCCTACCTTTCTGCCCTTAAAACAGCCCTTTTGCTGAAGGTCTCCCAAGAAACACCCCTGGACGGACAGCTTCTCCACACAACCCCCCGACCAGCTCCGCCTTCCGAATTCCCACCTGGTGCAACCGAGCAGGACCCAAAGGCACCCCCCCCCACTTCACGATGGCCCCTCCCCAGGCTCTCCTCCACCCCCCTCACTGCTCCTGGTTCCAGGGAAAAGCCCCCTTGGAGGGGGAACCCCATGCTCCAGCAGCCCTTGTGAGGACTGCCTCAACGCCCAGCCATCCAGCATCGCCAGGACTGCTTGTTAAGCAGAAGCAAGGGGGATGTTTTAGGCTTTATTAATATTTCATCCTCTCCCAGGCAGGCTTCTTGCAAGGAGTGCATAATTAAAACGCATCTTGCCGGGGTTTGGCGTGGGTGGGAAGCCTTTCGAAGGGGCCTCGAGGGGGTTGAACTCGAGTGCCCATCGGCCAGGAGACTGTTCCCGGCCCTGGGGGAGAGCAAGTGGATCAGGAGACCCCCACCCTGGGCAGCGGCTGTGGGGGTCCCAGGCTTCAGAAAGTCAAGTGATGCTGGAGGCCCCCAGAACTCTGCCTGCCTCCCCAGAGCCTGTTCTCATGGCTTCCTCAAGGAGATTGAACGCCTCCTCTCTTCTCTGGATGGAACAAAATGCCAAACTCTTTCTCCCAAGGGTCACTGAGATTGGGGGTGGTCTAATGTCCAGAAGACCATTTGCCTGACCGCTTCTCAAAAGTCCAGACCTTCCTTTGCTGCACCCGCCTGATTCCAAGGAGATGCTGTTTCGAGTTCCCTTGTCCTGCCCCAGCCTGTAGCTCAGACCCCCCCCTCCCCCCCTCCCGGATTTGCAGCTGTTGCTCAATGAACAGGGGGGGGGGGGCAGCGGTGGCCAGGAAGGCCTTCTCACAGCTGTATCTCATGGGCCAGCTGCACATCCTCCTGGAACGGGAACTCCACCCTATGGCAGTGTTTCTCAACCTGGGCAACTTTAAGACGTGTGGACTTCAACTCCCAGAATTCCCCAGCCAGCATGGCTGGCTGGGGAGTTCTGGGAGTTGAAGTCCACACAGCTGAAAGTTGCCCAGGTTGAGAAGCACTGCCCTGAGGTGATCACCTCTACCCTGTTCTGCTGCCATGAACTCTGCATGGGGCTGCCCTTGAACACCACCCGGAAGCTAGAGTTGGTCTGGGGGGCACTGTGGGTGCAGCGAGGGGCCCCACTACCTGAGCCACCTTCTGGGAGCAATTCAAGGTGTCCTGAAAGCCCTTTACATCCTAGGAGGTGGGTGTATGCAGGACCACCTGCTCCCCTGGTCTCGGTCTGCCCAGGAGGTCTGGCACAGCAAGCTTCTTCTCATGCCCCTGGCCTGGCAAAGCACCACCGGGTTGTGCAGCTGAGCCGTCCCCCACTTCGGTGGAACAGCTCCCCTCCTTTCCCTTGCTGGGGTTTGGACACGGCCTTCTTCATCCTTTAGGAGAAAGGGAGAAGGAGGGAGGGCACCGGGCTGTTCCTTGTGGGGACCATTTGGAACAGCTTTTCAGTTTGGTGAGAACCCTTGGAGGACCTCCTGATCCACTTAACTGTCACGCTATCTAAGCCCTGTTTAATTAGCATGCTAATCAGGATGTCATGGGTGCTTTGTCAAATGCTTTGCTGAAACCATTTTCACAACCTTTTAAGGAAGTTAACCTATCAAAACATTCAATAAAATTACTCTGGCAGGACTTGTTCTTGAGAAAGCCACTGATTCCCAAAATGATCGGTAAGTTTTAGTTTGTTCAAAAGTATGAAGCTTGCTGAGTTTACCCTCCAGCACAAGACACCCAACTTTTTCTGATGCAGCTGGAAGACTGAGAGGAAGACAAATTGCAGAGGGGGAAGAATCCTGCCTCTTCCTCCCCCCAATGCCCCTTTTGCACACGTTCTGGCTGTTGGGCTTGGCTCAGACTGTAAGGACCATTGTGGGTTTTACCTCAGCCAGCGGTTACGCAGTCCTAGCACCCTTACTTGAGCAAAGGGAGAAGTGCAAAGAGAGCCAGTTCGGTGTAGTGGTTAAGGCACTGGGCTAGAGGCCATGAGTTCCAGTCCCACCTTGGGCACAAAGCCAGCTGGGTGACCTTGGGCCAGTCACCCTCTCTCAGCCCTGGGAAGGAGACAATGGCAAACCACTTCTGAAGAACCTTGCCAAGAAAACTGTAGAGACTTGTCCAGGCTGTCTCTGAGAATCATCCACAATGGATAAAATAAAAAAGAAGTGCAAAAGTGGAGAATATATTGCAGATGTTTTGCTACCCCGTGACACGAGGAAGTGAGGCCGGCTGGCCACTGATCACAGCCAACCCCCTCCTTTGCTGTGTCAGGGCACCGGTGAGGTTACCCACCCTGCTCACGAGAGACCGAAAGCCCAGCTCGGAGAATGCCAGCAGCCCAGAAAGGGCTGGAAATCCCCTGCAAGGGGGGATTGAAAAGGGCTGAAAGCAACCCGGGCTCAGGGGACTGATGCTGGCAGGTCCCAGGTGAGCAGCAGGGAGGCCGGCTGGTTGGAGCAGAAGCCTGGCAAACCCAAGGCCGGGAGGGGTGGGGGGAGGCGGCGGTTTCTGCCTGACAACAGAAGCTCCGCTCGCTCACTCTTGAAGGACTTCGAAACCCCTGAATGAAAGCAAGGGCTGGGGAGGACAGCCCAGCCGCCGAAAGGCAGCCTCAGCAGCAGCTTGCAACCGGGTTTCCACCCACATCTGCTTCCACGGGAATCCCATGGGGGCATAAACTCCCCAAATTCTGCCACCCAGAAAGCTCTGGCAAAATGCCGTGGCGGGGGGGAGCAGAGAGTGAGAAAGCACACAGAGGAGGATCTGCATCAGGCAAACCGGAGGGGGCCCAGCTCACGCACTGGCTGGTCTGCCACCCCTGCTGTGCCCAGAGAAACACAAGTGGGACATCCCCGGAGAAGGGCTTCCTGGCCTTTAAGAAAGAAGTCACTGAATTCCGGGAGGATTTTGGAAGGATTTTGGAAGGAAGGAAGGAAGGAAGGAAGGAAGGAAGGAAGGAAGGAAGGAAGGAAGGAAGGAAGGAAGGAAGGAAGGAAGGAAGGAAGGAAGGAAGGAAGGAAGATGCCCCCATCAGACAGGCAGCATTCCCAGGAATGCTAATCCAGGGAGAGGCAAAACTAAACTGGGTCCAATCTGGTTAGTCCAGGGATCCCAGGCTGCTGGCTGGCTGGGGACGTCAAAAGGAAGGCAGCAGCCGACGGCTTCTGAATGCCCGCCAGCAGAACGCCGGCCCTCGCCAGGAGTTAAGTTCAACTCAAGGGAGTCTCTTCTTTAAGCCCTGAATAAAGTGTAGAAAAAATACCCCCTTCACCCCAGCATCACAGCATTATCTTTGCTCTTCCCACATCATATTGCTATCCTCCCCTTCCCCAAATACTGCACGAAGGGCATCCCATGGGCACAAACAGGGGCCCACCTGATCTCTGGCACAGCACAATGTCGGGACCCAGCATGGGTGGCTTATTTGGCAAGCCACGGCAAGGCTTGGGGCAACGGCAGGGGGAGCCTGGGTGTAAAATGCCACTTTTTCTCCCTTGAGCCAGATCACCCTTCCCCCCAAATGCCACCCCCTTTGACTGTGGGGCCACAGAGGGGGCAACTCAGCCCTTCTGCTCCAGGTTACCCATACCAGACCAGCAAGGGGGAGCCCGCCTGATTGGGAGGAATGGCACATGGGGGGAGACAGGGGGCATGCTGTGGCATTTCAACGCAGTGGCAACCTTGGGGCGGCTGGCTGGGAGCTTGGTCTCCAACTTCATCACAAACCACTCAAGAAATACAGCCGGTCCCCAGTTTAAGAACGCCCCAGTTTACGGACGACTCCTAGTTAAGAATGGACTGCCGTAAAGGCTATTACATTAAAAATTCAAGTTAAGTGCAATGTTTCGGGTTAAATACACAAAACAACTTTGTGTATTATTATGCTTAAGATGCTTTAGTGTATCTGGAAGTGCTTCTTAAGTGTTCTATATGCATAGAAAGGTAAAATATATACTCTATACTAAGACAAACATTTGACAAATGGATGCTAAATAACTGTTCCAACTTACAGACAAATTCGACTTAAGGGCAGACTGAGGAACTGAACACGTTCTTAAACCGGGGACCTGCTGTAATTTTCCCACAGGGACATACTTTGCTGAGACTTCCAACCATTGTTCATGTCACTTAAGGAATATGGAAGGGGGACTGAACCCCCATTGAGGGAAAACAGACAAGCCATGTTTTGATGGCATGGATGACAGACCAACATCATCATGCATGTCCTGATGCCATTAAAAAAAAAATTAATCCCGCCTTTATTATTTTTATAACAGCCTCATATGGTGCAGAGTGATAGGCGGCAGTATTGCAACAGAAACTCTCCCGCCAACCCAAGTTCGATCCTAGCGGAAGCTGGATTCAGCCTTGCAGCCTTCCGAGGTCCTTGGTAAAATGAGCGCCCAGCTTGCTGGGGAAGGTGACGACTGGGAAAGGCAGTGGCAAACCACAGTCTGCCAAGAAAATGTCATGAAAGCGGCATCCCCCCAGAGGGTCAGACATGACTCGGTGCTTTTATTATTTTTATAAATAACTCAAGGCAGAGAACATACCTAGTACTCCTTCCTCCTCCTATTTTCCCCACAACAACAACCCTGTGAGGTGGGTTGGGCCGAGAGAGAGGGACTGGCCCAAGGCCACCCAGCCGGCTTTCATGCCTAAGGCGTGACTCGAACTCACCGCCTCCCGCTTTCTAGCCCATTGCCTTAACCACGAGACCAGACTGGCTCTTTGTACACATGGCATCAGTGAGCCTTGTGCCCGATGCTGATGGTTGGGGGGGCCCTTCGTCAGAACGGCCCTGAGGATGCCGCTGGGGAAAAGTCTCCTCGAGGTCTGTCTGGGACGCCAAGTGGCTCAGCACCTCTGTTGTAGCTCCCCTGAACTGGGAAGGGCCGAATCTAATGGGCAGCAGCCCCAGGGAACAAGGGATCCCCCCGACGTGCCCCTTTTCTGAATGCAGGGCAGTTTTCCTGCAAAGACACAACGCAGCTCCAGTTGTGACGCAACAGAGCAGGAAATTGTTTCAGTCTGCAGAAGGCCCTGCCAGGAAGACATCTGGGAATGGTTTGAACAAGAGACCCAGAGGGAGCTGATCCCGATTTGCACCACCTGCATTCATACAAGCCCCTCAGCCCAGTTACTGAATTCACCCATAGGCTGGGTTTGCACACGGAAGCTGCATTCACAGATCACGCTAAGCCACCAAAAAGCTAACTAGGATTAACCCTAAGCAAACGCAGCCGCCAGACTTTCACCTGGCCAGGGGAAGCATGACCTGTGAACCAGCCGCCGGAAAACCAGACTCCGCACCGTCTCCACCCTTCTCTTGGGCAGAGGTTCTGGCACCCACTGAGTTGGCCAAACAGGCCAAGGGCTGGGGTCTGCCTGGGAGATGCCCGGGGTCCCTTTCTGGAGACTGGCCAAAGAAGGGGACAGGAGGCCAAGCAGCCAGAGGCAGAGCCGGGCTCAGGCCAGACAGCAGTGGCCTTCTTGCTGGGGGGCAGAATCAGGGGTCCTTTCCTTAAGGACTGCTGGCTCTTGTCAGATGACGCCCTGTGGGTGGAGTTGGCCTGGGAGGAAATCCAGAGTAGACAAAGCGGCTTAGGAGAGGACCGCCCGCCCACAGGCATGCCAACCCCGCCACTGCCCCCCCACCCCCGTGCCTCCCCATGGCTTGCTTTGCCAGCTGCCCTGCCCTGCTTGGTGTGGGGGCTTTCTCTCTCAGCCCCTCCCTCTCCCAGGGCCAGAACACCCTCCCCAAAGGGTTTCTTTTTACACCATAGAACGAACCTAAGAACGATTTGGGGGCTGAGTTCAGGCCTCATGCGTAACTGGATGACTGAGCGGTCCCCTTTTCCACCTTTGTGTGCAGTATCCTGACCCAGGCGAAGCTCTGAACTAAACACGGATAATCCTAACCAAGCTCAACATGGTGGGCAAATGAATGGGGCTGTGTGAGGAGAACTGGGGAGTAATCGTGTGTTCATTTAAGATAATTGTATTTTATATGGAATTAAGTCCAGGTGAGGGTTCGCCCCACTACTTTTCATGCCTTCCAGCCGAACAGCATTGGAAATAAATGATATCAAGGGGCTCAGACTTCTGTTAGCAAGGTAACTCTCCCAAACAGAACAGGACCACATTTGATGTGGGGAAGGAGGCTAGCCAAAAAAAAAAATCAGTTTAAAAAGGGAATAATTCTGGATGCTGGGCTGTGCAGCCCTATCCTGCTTGTGGGAGTGTCATGCATGTATTCCTGTACCCATGACTCCTCTGCAAGTTTTAAAAGGTGCATGGATTTGCCCCAGCGGCCCATTGGCACTGGGCCCCAGCTGTGGTGCTTCCCTGGCCCTGAGCCTCCGTCACGGCCTCGCCAGGTGCGGGAGATGGGTGGTGATCAAGTTAGATAGATAGATAGATAGATGATAGATGATAGATAGATAGATAGATGATAGATAGATAGATAGATAGATAGATAGATAGATAGATAGATGATAGATAGATCTTCCCTGGGATGCTCTACACAGCTGCAGTCCAACACATCTGGGGGGCACCAGTTTGGGAGAGGCAGCCCCAGGCCTGAGCCAAGGACAGGGCTGTCCTTAGAAAAATGCAGTCTTTGCTAATTCCGCTGCTGTCTCTGCTTCCTCAAGCCCATCACCTCACCGGCCTTGGCTGGCAAAACAGCATTTCTTCCTGGGGGCAGCAGAGCAGAGACATGGCAGGGCTGCGTCTCCCACATCTCACAGGCCAGGCAATGGAGCCCGGGGACAAGATGCCTTTTGGATCAAAAAGGGCATTTCAAACTGTGGGCACAAATGCAAGAAGAGAGTCCTGATGCCTGGAGCAGGGGATCCCGCCTGGCATCAGTGGCAAAGCTGGCAACCTGCCTGTGTAAATGGGTCCAAGTGATTGTGATCTTTGTTCTCCCTTCAGCTCGGTTTCTCAGTTGCGGAAAGGGGCATCTCTCCTTTCCATCCTCTGCCCACGTCAGGGCCAGCCACTTTTGCCTGACAAAGAGTCGGGCAGGTTAGGCCGTGCCCCAGAGCATGGGCAGAGTTACCGCTGCACCCCGGGAAAAAGGCTTCTTGCAGAACCCCAAGATGGAAGCAGCCCTAAGCCCAGGCTGCAAAAACCCCAGAATCTGAAAGCAGGCGGGGCGGGGGGAGGTGGAAATGGCTTGATCTAGAAACAGAAAACAGAAAGACCAGTTCACATCCACCATCTGCCTCTCTTGTGGCCACAGTCCCACCCCCCAGAACAGCCCTTGGGTATGCTGTGGCTAACAGGGGGCCAGCTGTTGCAGAGACCCACGGGGGGGGGGGGGTGGCTGACCAATCACAGCCTCCCCCACAATGGGTGGCAGTGGACTAGACTGCAGAGGGCAGCATGCACAAAGCTTTCAGTCCTCCAGGATGGCTCCATTTCCACCCCAGCATCGCCCACTTCAGACTGCCGCCCCTCTGCCCGGGACTCCTGCACTGGCACCCCCTACCTTCAGCCACCCTCAGCATCGAAAAGCTGGCAGCTCCAAGCTGGTTGATAGCAAGCGGGCCCCCATGGAGGGCATGGCTGTCTCCGGGCCACCATACGAGGCCCAGGTGCCCTTTCTGCCTTGCAGCTGTCCCTGAAATGAAGCCCCCAGTGCCTTGTTCCCAGGACTTTCAGGACCAAAATCAGCTTGCTTCCTATTTAAGAGCAATGGAGTCTCGTCTGGCCCCTCCTCTCACCCCCCCCCAGTCTTCCTTAGGGCCCTCCCCTGCCCGCCAGCATGGCTGCCACCTGTGGCTTCCCCAAGGGCATCAGGGCTACCTCGGAGAGGCACTCCAGCAGGGAGACCGCAGACCCTTTTGCCAAGGGGGGGGGGGCATCCAGCACGGGGCATCCAGATCTTCTGGGCACCCATTACCTACAGATGCTTAAAACGCCCAGGCGAGGGGCTGAAAACTGCTTGGGAGCTAAATGCCCCCTGCCAGGGAGCCTGGCATTTGCCAGCTCTCCTGTTCTGTTTCAGAGGGGCAGGCAATTAACAGCTACCTTCATCCACGATCAGGGGGGAAAATTGGTGAAGGGAAATACTGAGAATGACCAGAAAACTTTCTCTTTGGCAACAGCCTCCCCGCCGCCCACATAAAACTCTGGGACCGCAACCGGGCATCTGCCCAGTCCCAGGGCTCGCTGAAGCGCAGAGAGGGCCGGGGAAGGCGGGAACGACTGCAGGATCCCTCTCCTCCCCGCCTCTTGCACCCACGAGTCTCCTGCACGTCTGCACGCCGCCCAGGCTGGAGAGCAGCTTCTCTCCAAAAGGCCGGCCAAGCCGGACACCGCCTCTCTGCCCGAAGCAGAGCAGCGGGAGACCGTTCAGGCCCTGCCATCTGAGGCGCAACGGTGCCCCCCTGTGGCCAACTGGAGCGCCCGCCGCTCAAGGAGAGAGGCTTCTGGGACCCAGGTCCACGACGCTGCGTCAGCATGCTCACGACCGTCTCTGTGGCCATCCACGAATGGGGCACGTGAGAAGGCAGGGCCAAGAGGCTGATAGACAGGCCGGAGCCCCCGTTTCAGCCATGCCTTTGTCCTCCCACTCATCTGTCTTCCTGAAGGACTTGTGTGGCATCTTGGAGGTGAACAAATTCCTCCCTGGGAAGTGGAAAAACAGCCTCGAAAAGATGAGATGTATTTGCTATATAGTTTCCTTATATTTTACACCTACAGTATCCATTCATTATTCTGTTTGCTATGCACCTCCTTCTGTTATCCTCTCTCTGAAGCCTGCTGCGCTTTTTACGTCTCCTCCCGGCCGGAAAAGAGGAACGAAGAGAACGGCAAGCCAGGCCCCAGCCGGCCCCGCTCGGAGCTGATCGGCGCAAGCCAACCAAAGGAAACCTCTCTCAGCCTAGACGGCCCAGCCGGCGCCAGTAAAGAAGGCTTCGTTTCTGCGGGGAAGGGACCGACAGCATCGAGCAAAGGGACACCACCAGGCTGGCATCACGGGAGACCGAACGGATGCTGAGAACTGGCCCGGGATCCACCGAGCACCAAAGGTGGAGGCCGGCTTGGTGAAGCTCCTGGGCGTCTCCTGGGTCCCTTGACTCTTCCTTGAGAAAGGGGGCCTTCCTTCCTTCCTTCCTTCTTCCGGCAGGGCTGTTCTGGGCGTGGGAACGGGCCTGTTTGCAGGGTCTGCTCCCAAAAAGGAGTTAGAAAATGGTCGGTCCCGCTCTGGCCTCTTTGGCGCCACCGTGGCTGTCTCTGCCCTGACCCTGCCGAGAAGCCCCCCTCTCGTTTGTGATGTAACCCGCCTGTGAGGGCTGAACCTCGATCTTGCCCAAACTCACACCTCCCCTCCCCTGTTCTCAGGACCCCCGGGGCAGGGGAACAAGAGGAGAAGCAGGTGTCTGGCTGCCGTGTTGCTGTTGGGCCTCAGGGGGGCGCCAAGCCCACGCGCAGCTGCTTCTTGCATCCAGAACGGGGCTCGGAGCAGAGGCTGAGAGCGGCTGCAGAGCCCCTACCCCTCACCCCCGGTGGCAAGAGAAAGGAGTTCTTCGGATGTCGTCAGGTCCTTTGCAGCAGCCATGTCCTGACTCGGCTTAAGACGGTGGGGACCTTTGCGCACCGCCCCCCCCCGCAAAGAAGCCAGGCTAGCCTTCTAGTGACCAGCCGCACCCCAAGCCTGCAGGGACCGGCGGGAGACCAGCGGCAGGCTGCGAGCCCTCCGGTCTGGCGTCCCGCAAGCCATTTTCTGCAAGCGGGAGGGGGCGTGGCCTCGTTGTGGAGAGAGGCGACCGGACTGCATCATCCAGAAAAAGTGAAACTAAAACGAAATTAGCAGGGTGCGAAGGGACGAGCTGGCCAAATGCATTTGGATCTAGGCTGGAGCTAGTCTGCAAGGGCCGTTGGTAAAGTCTGTCCTGCAAAGGAGAAGGGGAAGGAAAGGGCCCCACCGAGGGTGACCAGGGGCTAGGGCTATTCCGGTCTCAGAGTCCCACCCCAACTGGCAGCGGGAGTGCGATTCTGGGGAAGGTGGTGCACACCGGGGGCCACGGGGATGTTCCACAGGAGCAGAAACTTCAGGGAATCTGCCCCTGCTTTCTAACACCGCAAACAGGAGCAAACTTCAGGCCACAGGCTTACCCAGCCTCAAAATTAGTTTGCTCCAAACTAAGGTTAAAAGTAACCCAGGATGGAGCATCATGTGATGTGGCCATAAGCTCTCTCCTCCCCCAACCTGCTGAAGGGCGTTGTGAGGGCCCACCCAGTGACCCTCCAAGGCAACTGCGGGGTGGGGCCAGCTTCCCACCACGGGCAGCAGTCTTGTGGAGCAACAGCAGGATGGTGTCTTGACCCCCTGGGATGAATGGGGGGCGGCAGCACCAATGGCAAGGCCAGGCCCCACCTCCCAGGTGAGAGTGCTGGGCAGGTGGGCTGGGAGAGGGATGTGGGTGGAAGGACAGGGCTGAGGCAGGCGAAATCTCCTCCACCAGGGAGGCAGAATATATGTAGTGGCAGGTTAAGCTGGCTGGGGAATTCTGGGAGTTGAAGTCCACACAGCTGAAAGTTGCCCAGGTTGAGAAGCACTGCCATAGGGTGGAGTTCCCGTTCCAGGAGGATCTGCAGCTGGCCCACGAGATACAGCTGTGAGAAGGCCTTCCTGGCCACCACTGCCCCCCCTGTGTTCATTGAGCAACAGCTGCAAATCTGGGGGGGGCAGGGGGGGTCTGAGCTACGGGCTGGGGCAGGACAAGGGGACTCGAAACGGCATCTCCTTGGAATCAGGCGGGTGCAGCAAAGGAAGGTCTGGACTTCCTTCACACAGCTTAAAGTGGCCAAGATTGAGAAACACTGCGCTACAGAATCAGGTGAATCTGTTTCAAAGCTGGACTAAGTTATTTAATAAAGTTGAATCATTTGTCTGAATATTGGCCAAGTGTCTCTGCCATCCTAGGCTTTCACCAATTTCCCCTCTTTCTCTCCATCCATCCATTAGAATTTATTATCTGCCAGACACCAACAGAGTTATGCTACCTTACAGCATTTATAGGCCTTTAAAGGGTTAACAGAGGCAGCAGGACAAAGGATAGTCAAAGGACGCAGAGGGTCTGCAACGCCCCTCCTGCTGGGTGGGCTGGACCCTCCTCGTGGGCACCGTGGGGGCAGGAGTGCCGGCGGGGCAGACTTTGGCTCTGCCTGGGCAAAACGCTGCTTTGCTTTGCCATCAGTCGCAAGGGCCCTGTTCTGTTCGCAAAGAGCTAAAATCCAGCTCTTGTCAAATAGTTATTCTGAGACTTGTATGGTTTTGTTTTGTCTTTTTGCAACCTGTAATTGAATTTATCTTCTTAAGTCAAGTCCTGAGTCTGTTTCTCTTCGCTCAAGCCGTTTTGGCTGAAGATGAGCTCTCCCCGACCCATAACATCACTTTCAGCATCTGGAGCATCAAAGAGATTAATAAAGGCTCTTGCCTGAATTGCTCTGCACTTGTGTGTGCGTGTGTGTGTGTGTTTTGTTGTGTGGAAGAAAGAGATCTGAGGGTGCCGCCAACCCAGCATCCCTTAGAGAAGCCAAAAGGCACAATCACTCCAACAGAGACACAGCTCAGGATGGGAGGGGCCGTGGGGGGGCCACATCCCCCCCCATCATAAGCTCCCAGTCCAACTTCCTCGGCTGGCATCATGCCCGCTTGCTTGGCTGGCTGTGGCAGACATGATCTCAGCAGCATCGGCCCGGCAAAGCTGGAGACAGGACGGCCAGGGGGGCTGCCCAGAGGGAGATGCCCCTTCCCCTCTGTCCCCCCCCCCGCCCCTTTTGTGCCCAAGCGCTCCGGCTGCCATTGCAGCTGCTCTGCTCACGATCCAGAGCAAAGCCAAGCTGGAGAGCCAGAATCACGTAGGCAGGGCTGAGCCCACAATTTTAATCAGCCGTTTTTATCTCTGCTTATCAGCTGCTGAGAGGGAGGGGGGCCTTCTCTTCCCGTCCCTTCCCTTCCCTGGGAAATCACAGGCCTTGGAGATGGCGCGGTTAAAAGCCAAACATCTCCAGAAATCAGATTTGCAGCAAGAAAAAGGCCCAGCAGCTTTTCCCAAGCCGGGACTCTCCGGATGCCTGGGACGACAAATCCTAGAATCCGCAGCCAGGAGAACTCCCCTCCTTTCAAGCAGCAAGTGCTACAGAGGGACTTCCTGGCTCATGGGTCATGCCATGCACTCCTGCCTCCTGCCCACCATGCTGGGCTGACCTTTCCTTGCTTGGGGCCTTGACCTGGCAATGCTGAGCTACAGCATCTGATCCAGTGGGTGTGTTCACACAACACACCAAGCCCCCAAGTCTAGCCAAGACAGAGTAGCCAAGCTCAGCACATTGTGCAAATAGGCCACCCAGGACGTCAAATGACTCAGTCACTTGGGTTTGTTAAACGCAGCCCAGACAGGGCAGGTTGGGGGCTTCCTGTGGGGAAACCCCCCTCGCAAAGCATCCTAATTGCACTCGGAGACTGAGCATTGCTGTAACCCTTTTCCTGGCACACCAGGTTATTTCAAAAATGCACTGTCCTAACAGCCAGGAACCACGCTGAGACAAGGAATAGGTCTCTAGTGTTTATTTACTGCTACATAACAGAGAATCCTAACAAACTGAAGAAGCGTGGGAAAACTCAGACATACAAACCCCAAAGACTATGTCTGTGTCTCTTTGAATGGCCACCTAATTCCTCAGTACTACGCATGCGCTTTACAGCCTGGATGGGAGCCCCCTGCTCGCCATCCTCACTCATGACATGCACAGCCGTTCCCCGGTGCAAGGGAGGGGGAGTGGCCCCATTGGCATGACACGCCTAACCGGGTCCATGGAGGGAGGAGTCTTGAGACCACCAGGAAGGTGCTCATTGACCTGGTCAGCCAACTGGGGATCCACCAACGCCCAAGCGGTCAAGGGGCCCAGGGAGAGCCACATTGCACCTGACCCATTTTCTCTATCCAGAGAAATGAGGGAGGAGGGAAGATTAAACCAAGTCCTTCTTCTACAAGAGTAAAGGTAAAGGTTTCCCTTGACGTGAAGTCCAGTTGTGTCCGACTCTAGGGGCCGGTGCTCGTCTCCATTTCACAGCCGAAGAGCCGGCGTTTGTCCGTAGACACTTACTCCGTGGTCGTGTGGCCGGCATGACTACACGGAACGCCGTTACCTGCCCGCCGAAGTGGTACCTATTAATTGACTCACATTGGCATGTTTTCGAACTGCTAGGTTGGCAGGAGCTGGGACTAGCAACGGGAGCTCACCCCGTCACGCGGATTCGAACCACCGACCTTCCAATCAGCAAGCTCAGCAGCTCAGCGGTTTAACCTGCAGCGCCACTGCATCCCTTTTACAATATCATTGTGCAAATAGGCCACCCACCTGTTCCCTGCACAACAAAGCCTATGTTCCCACAACTCTTAACCATACGTTACATACTATGCAGCTGGACCTGCACATACGAAGACTGGTTAGAGTTCTTTTGTTTTCCTTTAGTGTGTTGTATGAAGCCACTTGGTTTGGTTAGTTTGTGTTTCCTTGTACACATGCAGAAACTGGATTATCTAATCCAGGATTTCTCAACCAGGGTTCTGTGGCACCCTCGGGTTCCACGAGAGGTCACCAGGGGTTCCCTGGGAGATCAGGATTTATTTAAAAAACTATTTCAAATTTGGGCAACTTCACATTAAAGAGGTAAGCTTCTTTCTGTATTTTTAGTTTAAGAACACCATTCAAGCATATAGACAGGCCTGCCCGTGAAACGTATATAATAATTTTGTAACTTCTAGCCTACATTTGAGCCTGAACATGCAGGGGTTCCCCGGGGCCTGAAAAATATTTCAAGGGTTCCTCTGGGGTCAAAAGGTTGAGAAAGGCTGATCTAATAAGTATTAAACATGTTGCTATCGGGCAGACCAGTTCCCTCTGTTTACTCCATGACACGTTTAATAGAGAGAAGACTTTTGTGATCTCTCTGACAGTTTTCCATAATAGCTGCATTCACACACCAAGCTTCACCAGACCACAGCTACATTCACACAACATGCCAAGTTTGGTTAGGGTTAACCTGACTTAAGTTTTTTGTAGCTTGGTATGTTGCATTAATACAGTCTACTTGCTTACTTCACACTGGAAAGAACTGTGTGAATCCAGAAAATGGATTAATTCAGTGACCAGATTAATCATGCTATGGGAATGAAGCCAGAAGAGATTTTGCCTTCGCTGATCAGTGGAGTGTGAAGACGCAGCTCCCTCAAAAAGTCCATAATGCTGGGAAAGGTGGAAGGAAAGAGAAGAGGAGGGCCACCAGGAGCGAGGGGGATGGACGCAGTGACAGTGGCGAGGGGGGCTCCATTGGGAAACCTGAAGGACCAGGTTAGGGACAGATAATCCTGGAGAAAACCTATCTAGGTGGTTGCTAGGAGTTGGCACCGACTTGATAATCAATCAACCAATCAGTGGAGAGTGACTGGGAGAAATCCTTATGTTCATTCAAGTGATTGGATTGATATCTGACCACAGGATAGCGTTACTGTAGAGCAGGGTTTCTCAACCTTGGCCACTTTAAGACGGGTGGACTTCAACTCCCAGAATTCCCCAGCCAGCGTTCTGGGAGTTGAAGTCCACCCGTCTTAAAGTGGCCGAGGTTGAGAAACCCTGCTATAGAGCCAAGAAAGAGAAAGCAGATCAGTTCAGAAACCAAGCAGCAAATACCTTGCGTGAACACCACCATGAGTGGCTGCAGAAAGCTTATCAAAACAGCCCACAGCTGGCAGGCCTTTCCTGGCTCCTGTGCCAGCCAAATTCCAACCGAGGAAGGTGAGGAAGCCCTCAGAAGCCCCTTTAACCCTGACGGAAAACGGAAGAGTCAGCCGCCCCCAACTGAATGCTGCTTCCTTTTGCCTCGCCCCTCTGACCTGGCCCTCTGCTGTTCCCGCCCTGCTGAAGGCCCTTCCAGGCACACACGCTCTGACTCAGACCTTGGCTTACAAAAGTCTGCGCCAAAGCCTCCGCAGAGCTTTATGGGGCCGATTCCTTCTCAAGCTGGGTACCGCCCCCTCTGTGGAATCAGGACCCCGTCCCTATTCCTTATTTCTACGCCATTTCTTTAACTTCAGATACGTCTCCCTATAGAAGCCCTTTGATCTTTATGGTGCGGGCAGTGACGGAGGCACCGCGTTATGCCCATGTGATCCCGCTGCTCTGTGACTTGCGCTGTTGACCTCTGGGTGCAGCTCAAGGATCTGGTTCTCACCTGTGGATGGGGTCAGTTTATCTGTGGGACCACCTCTCCCCCACGGCTTCTGCCTGCCCCATTCAGTCCAGAAAGGTGGGCACCCTCCGGGTCCCGTCAAGGAAAGACTGCCATCTTTTGAGACCCTGGTGGTGTGCCTACCCTGTTGCGATTCCTGCCCTCTGGAGTGACACACAGCGATTTGGGTGACAGCATTCAAGGTAGACTACAGGTAGTCCTTGCTTAACAACCACAATTGGGACCAGGATTTTGGTTGCTAAGTAAAGTAGTCATTAAGCGAATCCAACCCAATTTTATGACCTTTTTTGCAGTGGTCATTAAGTGAATTGCCGTGGGTATTAAGCGAACCACGTGGTCGTCAAGTGAATCATGTGGTTCCTCATTGATTTTGCTTGCCAGAAGGCAGCCAAGAAGGTTGAAAATGGCGATCATGTGACCATGGGATGCTACAACCGGTTGCCAAGCACCCAGACCATGATCACGTGCCCTTGGGGATGCTGTGACAGTCGTAAGTGTGAGGACCACTTGTAAGTCGGGTTTTTAGCACCGTCGTAAGTCCAAACCATCATTAAACAAATAGTTGTTAAGTGAGGACTACTTGTAATGTACGCCTAGTTGTTTTCCCAGGTGTCTTTGTTTTGCCTTATTTTGGTTTGATCTCTGTTGGTGTGGTTTGGGTATGTGGCTCATCTGCTTAGTTGCATTTTTATATGTTGGTTTTTGGTTATAAGCCACCCAGAATTGTTTGGGAGTTCAACGGCCTAACTATAAATTAATTAACTAAATAATAAATGCCTGCAACTACAAAGCCCTGGGAAGCTTGTTAAGCCCGTCTCTGGGAACTGTAGTTGCTGAAACAGAACTGAACGTGCTGCGGCGCATTCCCAAAACTGCCACCGGCCTCCCCGCTCCGGGGCATTGCAGAACCTCATGGAAAAGGGGCAAAGGAATCACCTGCAGCCCTCCATCCCAGGGAGCCTGAAAAAGTTGCTTCTAATTTTTGACAGAATGAAAACATTATTAAAACTACAGGGAGTTTATAATTTATTCTATTTCTTTTCAGTTAAACCAGATCAAATTTATTATTTCTGCTTTATTCAGCCCCTGCCTGATTTTCTATTCTGGTTTCACCCATTTCTTGTTCTGCGTCTTGGCTCTCAAAGACAAGAGCATCCTTTGCCCTGGAAATAGCTTTATACGTGGCTGAGTCCACCCCACAAACCCTGACGTCTCTGGGCAGTTTACCATACAGGTAGTCCTTGCTTAATGACCATTCGTTTAGTGACAGCTTGGACTTACGATGGTGCTGAAAAACTGACTTACAGCCGGTCCTCACACTTATGACCATCGCGGTGTCCCCATGGTCACATGATCACGATTTGGGCACTTGGCAAACGGTTCACATTTATGACTGTTGCAGCGTCCCGTGGTCATGTGATCACCATTTTTGATCTTCCTGGCCAGTTTCTGGGAAGCAAAATCAATGGGGAACTGCATGGTTCGCTTAACACCCAAGGTGATTTGCTTAACAACCACTGCAAAAAAGGACGTAAATCCTGTCAGATTCACTTAATGACTGCTTTGCTTAGCAACTGAAATTCCAGTCCCAATTCTGGTCATTAAGTGAGGACTATCGGTAAAGGCAAATTTAAAGTCAAGACATTAGAAACCATTAAAATAATAACGAAGCCAAATAAAACCAAGGAAAACAAAGGAAGTCAATAACCAACAACTTTCAACAGTTGAAAGCCTGTTCAGAAGGATAGGTTTTAAGATGAATGAAAAGACAATGTCAGCCACTCAACTCTGCAGGGAGTCTTTGCTAAAGAGCTGAAGGGGCCCTTGACCAGGAGCCACCATCAGAGAAGTTCATGGCCACCACAGTGGAACCTTGCCAGATGGCGTCAGTAGACGTGGGAATCCTACCCCCCCCCCAACCTTGGCCCCTAAATCTTTTTCCAGGATCTGGATTCTGAGTCCCCCAAACCTGTGGAAAAGCAGCCCCCCCCAGGCCAGCCCTGCTGAGAGGATCCAGCAGTGCTGCAGAGACAGGCCCAAAACCTCACCTTGGCCAGAGGAACACCTTCCAAGGAAAATGCTCCCTGCCAGAGTCAAAGGCAAATGCCGGAGCCACGAAGACTGCTAACATCCCAAGAGTTCAAAAATAGAACCTGGGAGCTTTCCAAAAGTGTGCCTTCTCAGCTGCCCAACTGCTTGGCAATCACTGCAATTGCACTCGCAAATGAGTCCACAATCTTGAATGCTCCCCCACCCCCGAATCAAGAGTCTTTTGTGCTATTCTTGTGGCAGTTTCCAATCAACCGTTTTTCAGTTTCAAACACAAACTCATGCAGTCATCAGAAAGCAGAAGATGCTTGAGGACACTTGGGGCGGGAGAGAGAGAGAGAGAGAACGCGAACATAAAGTGTCACTTGCTGAAGAACTTTAAGGGTTCTTCCCCCTCTGAACAAGTCGGTGCCAGAAGAACCAAAAGACAGAAGAATACCAGGCCAGTGAGAGGCACTAGCCTCAAGAGGTGCCAGGCAGGACTTGCTAATCTGCCCTCCTTATTCGGAAGGGCTCCTTCAACACCCTTAACTGAACCCATTTGACCAATTTGAACCATAAATCAGCCCAGTTTTTCCACACAAAAAAGGAGCAAGCTTAACGCTAATTAAAGCCACCATGCTGGACAAGCACATCTTCTGAGCCTCCCCTGGCTAAGCCAGTTGTGAGAACATTCCCTCTGAACCATAACGACAGAGCCCGGGTGCACGCAACAGGGTAAGCCACAAAGCGACTCCACCCAGCTAAATGTGCTGGGCAAACAGAGTCATTGACCTGGTTAAGCACATGAACTCAGCCTGCCTGCTTTTGCTGCTCAGAGAGGTGAGGAACAAATGAACCGTTAATCCAGACAGAATCAGCCCATGGTGGGTAAAATGAAGCGGGAGTCATTCGGGACCCACAGCCAAAGATGTATTTGACATAAACGCTGGCTAGGGGAATTCTGGGAGTTGAAGTCCACACATCTTAACGTTGCTGAGGTTGAGAAACCCTGATCTAAAAGCAGAACTCTGCAGGGCTTCCAAAATCCTAGGAAGAGATTCAGCCCAAGCAGCTGGGATAACAGCAGCACTCAAATCTGGGGCCTGTATTTATTTAAGCCCCTGCCCGAAAGAGGGCTCAGACACTTCGCTTCACAAAGCAACCCTGGAATTCATTGCTGGGAAAGGAGAGGCAGAGCTCGACAAAGACCACTTAGGACGCAGGCAGGTTCCCAGCCGTTCACGCTTGCAAGGCGCTGCCATCTCCGGCTTAAATCCCAGGAAGGAGGCAGCACCCTGGTGGATTTAAAGTACACCTGCATGCTTCTTTTGCACATGCCCAGACTGTGGTACAGATACTCATAGGAAGCTCCCATTAAGCCATCCTCAAGAAGAGTTCTTAAAACCAGATAACAGGCATTCAGGCATTCATAAAACACCCAAAGTGTGTTGTGTTTTTTGCATATGAAAGCCCCTTGCAGGGGTGTCCAGAATATCTTCACATCCCTCTTGATTCTATTTGCCCCCTACCCCCAGTCTTACAACCCAGAATCACAGGATTGGAGGGGAAATATGATGGCCCCAAAACTCACCGTAAGGGGTCTAATGAATCTTTGACTCCACACCTCCCAAACTCCCTGTCAATCAGCCATGCCGGCTGGGGACCATGGAAGAGGAGTCCAAGCTGTTTGAGCATGGACACCAGATGGTCCAAATGTCAAAGGAAGTACTGCACAGCATTCTATACTTTCTGCATTTCTTTTCCCTCCCACTTCAAAGTTCACCATTCACACAACCCAATGTACTTGCATGTATAATTCAAGCAGCACTGGACAAAGCGGCCTACGCTCCTTGAGCAGCTGTGCCCTAACAAACGTGCCACAAGGTTTTGCTGGCTTGGTTCATGCCAAGCTTCAGCAGGAAGAACACCTCCCGTTCTCCCTCCTTTTATGACTTCTGACAAGCCCAGAAGTGGTTGAAGAGATCTGCACTTTGCTTGAGCAGCCTTCCCCGCCTGGCACCATCCAGATGTGTTAGAACTGCAGGTGCTGGGAATTCTGGGAGCTGTAGTCCAAGCATGTTTGGGAGGCATCACAAAGGAGGTGACCACTTCATCAAAACAGCAAGAGAGGAGGAAGACATGTGAGGAGTCCTTATTTCATACTCTGGTGGTTGTGCCTCAGGATGAGATCCTCTCTGGATCTTGGCTAGGTGAAGCAGGGTTCATCCTCACGTTAACAGACAACCCGAACTCCAGCATGTCCTCCAACGCTCTTTCGAGATGCCTAGCTTCACTCATGAAGACACAAGCGGGCCCAAGAGGATCGCTGGGTTGTTCTGTTCTTCCTCTCCACCTCCATCAGGACCTGACAAGGCCGAAAGGGCCTTCTATATGGCATGGCTCCTCCCCCAAAGCATCTTCCAGCTCCTGCCCGTTTGGGGGGATGCTCGTTTGACTGTGGCTGCCTTGGTCCACTCTCAGAGGCCAGGGGGCCTCTTGTGCCAGGAAGGCGCCTTGCTCAGTGGAAGATCTTCCTGACCCTTCTGTTTGCCGCTGTTGCAATGGCACCGATCCCTGCCCTTGGCCCACGCTGCGCCACAGGTGGCCAATCTTCCTAGTGACCATGCCTGGCAGAAACCAGTTTATTTTCTTACCCGTTTTCCAGGGGCAGCCAATCCCAGGGAGGGAGGAGGCCAGCCATTAAGGGAAACACAAACTGCCTCCTCCGTGAGGTTTTCAGGATAGACAACAAGATCTTGCTTTTATTGCTGAACAATGCAGCACTTCTTCAGTCTGCTTCTAAGCCTCTGTCTGCGGCTGACCTCAGCTGCCTGCCTGCCAGCCAGCCAGCAAAATCCCAGCTCTGAATCCGTTCTGGGGACCAGCAGAATCTCGTGGCCCTTGAGGAGCTGGACTTTGCCCTCGGAGGTAAAAGCCACCCCTGGGCCATAGACCTACTCTTCAGGTGGCATCGCATCCCTTCTTCTGCTCTTCGGCCTTTAACAGAAGCCTCTGAGGGAGTGGGCTGTGACCCTGAATGGTTACGAAACAATGGATGGGTCTGTCTTCAAGGTGCCAACACAGACAGTGGAGTAGAGAAGGGAGTGTCTACTTTAAATATTTTTTTTAACCACTTAATTGTTAGTGGCATCTGGGCAACTTTCTGTAACAACTGCTTCCCATGTGCTGGGACTTGCTTTCTAAAATTCATCTGCTGAGGCCTCAGTTGAGGAAGGGTCTGTCAGTATCCACCCCACACAGTGCTTAACACAAGATTCGCCCCCCCCCCCCAAAAAAAAATTCCAGGAAGTAAGCGAACAAAGGGTGGCAGGAAAGTCTGGAAGGAGTCAATCACCACTGCAGCCAAGTCAGGCCAAATACTGAGACTCAATCATCAAACTAATCTGAGGCTGTAAAGTTTTTCCAGGGGAAACTGCCAGAGTTTGTACACTGCCAGATAATTTATACCACCACTCAAAAGCAGTGACTGGGATCTTCTGAAAAGCCCCTTTTCTCCACTTCTATTTCTGCTGTGCCACCCAAGCTGCTTGGGTGAAAGCGAACCAGTGTTAAAAGTAGCACGGGGTCCTCCTTTGGATCCTGCAAGACTGCCCATATTGGCAACCACTGGCTAACACGGATTGGCAAGAGGAGGCCAAGGAAGAACCAGCGGCTGGAAGAGGAGATGGAATGGACAGCTGGTGACTGACTGAGAGGATGCTGTGGTCCACCCGAGAGAGGAATACTCTGCAAGGCAGAAATCGAGGGAGGCCCTGCTAAGTCCAGCTGCAGGCTGTGGGCACAGTCTGCAGGCAGTCTGGGTCTGGGTGCACAGCCCTTTCCTCCTGATCCTGCCACAGGGCAGGAAGAACAAAGAGAAACTCCACAAGGCTGAGAACCAGAGTTCATGATCAGCTTTTGATATCCACTTCTTTATTTTGAAAGCTTTCCCCTGATCCTTCAAGATTGCCTTTCTCAAGTCAGCTAACAAAGAAAGAAGGTCACATAATCGTGTTTACACAACACTCAGTTAAAATTCAGCATCAGCATCTCAACCACATCCCAAGTTTGATTACTTTTAACCGGGTTTGTTCCTTTATTCTTTGGCTTAGTGTGTGGTACAACCCTAACCCATCAAGAAGTTTATGATTCAGAGAATTGGGCCAACCCAGAAGATGGATTAATTTGCTCATGAAGTTAACTCTATTTTGTGAACCCAGACAGCAAGTAGCCAAATGAAACGTAACAGCTCAGCAGTACAAAACCAAATTTTAAAAAGACTCGAAGGCAAACATAAACGGGGGGAAGAAGAGAACTATATTTGAAAGGACTGGAAGATCCTTTCCTTGGTTGCCAACTGCCAGACCTCTGAGGGAAGCATTTACAAGCACGTTCAGTGGCAAATCAACTTCCCTTTCTCCTTTTCCAGCCCCAAAGGTTTCTAGGAGCTCTAGGATCACAAAAGGGAGGAAGACAAGAACTTTTCTCATGACTGGTCAATTGTTCCGGTTAATGTGGAAATACCAGAGGTGTTCTGCCTGAAGGCTGGCCTGTCTCCTGCCCTGGCCCAAAACTCAGCAAGAAATCAGCAATGCAGGCGGAAGCCCCGTACTGGAGCCGTCCCCAGGAAGGTTCTTGCGTGTGCTGCAAGTCAACGCTTAGGGAGAACCGCCACTGCTACGCCACAACCCCAGGAGCACAGGAGGGAGAGGAGGTGCTGCAGGTGCACTGGCGTGCCTGTTTGTCCCACTTGCACCACGTCTGCACCAGCCCCAACTCCTACTGACGCGGCTGAAACCTCAAGCGCCGGCATGTGTTCTTCGCGAGGATCCGGCTTCAGGGTCAGAAGGGACCCCCAGAGCACCACCCCAGCCTTCGTTCTTTCATTGGAAAACCAGGAGAAGCCTACTTGCCAGGCAGGAGAGGTTTCCTCTCCAGGGAGGAGACCTTTGCACAAGAAAACAACGCAACAGTTGCCAAGGCAACAGCAGCCAGTCACGCCCTGGATCGCTGCTCTTTAGAACAAGCCTGTCCAAGTGGGGATTAGCCAATCCCGCAAATCCACCTTTCATCAGACTGGCTGAAATGTCCCAAAACCTTGTGCAGCTTCCAAGTTCCCTGAAACTCTCTCAGTTTGGACTGTAAGCAAAGCACAGCAGAGAGCCTGAAGGGAGGGGGCCACGAGGCATCATCCTGAGACAGAAAGAGCTGCAAATGTTATTTGAAAGCTTCCTGGTTATGGCTGTGCCAGCCTAGCCCAGTTCAACAACCCCAGTTCCACCGTGTCCTAAATTGGTTTAGTCTTGGCTCAGCTGATTTGTATGACATTATGACAGCTTTTGCATTATACAGAATGGTTGGATTAGCTGAGAAAGAAGAACCCTTTGCAACTGATAAATTTACCCATGCCTGGAACAATACAATTTCAATGAAAATTCAGTCCAATGCACATTTACTCAGAAGAATGTTCCAACTGGTCAAAGATGAATTATTCCCAGGTTAGGATTTGCCCAAGTACACAACTTCAGCTACGTTGTCCCTTTAATGCCATGGGTTCAGCATCACAACAAGTGGTTGACTAATATAACAAAAGCCTTCCTCCATCTCATTGGAGGGCAGCTTTTCAGGGCAGGGGTCTATGATTTGCTCCCTGGCCAGTTGGGGGGGCTGCAGTCACAGCACCACAATCACCAGCTATTAAGGACAACACTAGATGGGCATAATGTGATGCCACAGGAAGTGGTGGTGGGTTTTTCAGTCAAGTTTTAAAGCCGCTGTTCCATGGCTAAATTTCAGCAGTTAGGATCTTGGGAGAAGGTGAAAGATGGACATTGGGACAATGTATTCCAGAGATCCCCCAGTTCCACCCTTACCGTTTGAAAAAAAAGAAGGTGCCACCAAAAACGGCACAATCTTGGGACACTGGGGGGCTACAAAGGAGGGTTGGGGGGCAGCGATAAAATACGATAATTTTATGTTTGAAAGCTGCGGTATAAAGAACTGACAAAGAAAACTGTAATATCCATGAATAGCCATTTTTTGTGCATCCCATAAGATTACCAACGCAGTTCTAGAAAGCAAACGTATTTGTTAGAAGGTCAACCTGTTAGGTTCATAGAAGTCTCCCCTGTCCTTCCATACTGAGAAAACACAAATATATTTTAAAGTATTCCTAGGTTAAAATAAATTCAATGCACAACATTGGAAAATGATCAGAATTAGAAAGTCAAGAACCAGAAGGGCTGCAGTAAGTCATTCCAAAGTTTGAAGCTTCCAGCAAGAGGCTCCCTCTGCTCCTGTCTGGCCTGCCTGGCTGCCTGTGGAGGGGAAACCAATTTACCACTCTTCTCATCACCTGCTCAGGGGACCAGGCAATCCTGATGCTCTGCCAGAGACCCTGCTTGCAATCACTCCACCTCCCACCCACCCCCTTTTCATGGACCCCTTCATTGCCATGCCCAGGGAACAGGCTGTATCTGAGTCATCTGGAGCCAAGTGGAAGGCCGGAGGGTGGGGCTCTTTAAGGAAGAGTGGGTTGGATTAGGCCCCCTCAGAAGTCACCCCCTGGTGACCAAGCGCAGCAAAATCCGTTCTGCCTTTAAGACTTACAGTGATGAGGCTTGTTTAATCTACCAATTAGCCAGGTGGCCACAGCCTCTTAAAGCTCCTGATTCATGAGTGGGGGCACCGTTTGCCTCCCAACCTGCTGGGAGATGCAGCGGCCATGTCAAGAGGGCCCAGGCTGGATGTTTCCAGCCCATCGTTCACTTGATCTGCAGAGACACCAAGGCATCCCTCACTGAAGCCTCAAGCTCCTATTCCCACTCTAAATCCCAAAACAGGTTCCACACAGACCCCGTCACAACAGATTCCCATCTTCTGAGGTCTGCTCCTAAAAAAAGGAAAGCTAGCTTTCAAAACAGTGACATGTAGAAGCCACTCTGATCTTATTCAGACACTGGCTGTGTTCACACAATATATTTAACCAAGACAGGTGAAGCCATAATTGTTCCATTCACATAATACATTAAGCCTGGTTAGTGTCAACATTTGGTTAATTTATGACTTAATGTGTTGTGCAAACCAGGAAAATGGGTTAATTCAGAAATCAGATTAGCATCTTGTGTGAACACAGTCCTGATATTTGGATAAAGGTCTGGCCCCTGCCCTTCACTTTGCTAGCTTAAGACATGTTTGCACACACTACAGGAATGTGTCTCAGTCACTTGCAGAGAGACATGGATGCCACAGGTCTAAAATGAACTCAAGAAAAGAACTTCTAAGTCAAAAAACAGCTTCAAAATTCTAGGTTCACATAATATGCAAGATAAGGCAAAAACGGGATGTTGTGGGGCAAGGAAAACCCAGCTATTTTCTTCCAGTGGGGTTTAAAGTAAGGTGGTCACCCTAAGCCACAATGACCTTTATTCTTAGAGCAACACATTACATGAACAGAGCAAGTCTATTTTGTTTGGCACATTGCATGAAGCTGGACCAAAACCCTGCACATGTAGCAGAATTCCTAAAAGGACAGGGTGCCTCTGAGAACAATCAGAGTGATTCTCCTCCATTCCAGGCCAAGGACCCAGATTCAAGGGATTAGATCCCAGACGTTGCCAATCAACCGCTCCTTCCAAGCCATCCCCAGCATCCCTTTTCAGCGCCATGGACAGCGACACTGCTGTCCAGGGTGCTGAATCCCGACTCTCGCCCTGCGGGAAGAGGCTCCGGGGATCCACCCGTCCAATGGTGGGGCCGACCGCGCTTGGGAGACCAGGGGCCACCTCGAGCCAGAGGGGAGAGGGACCACGCCGGGGACCGACCCACCCACCCGTCGGCCGGCCGTGCCACCTACCTGGAGAGGTGCTGAAACTCAGGCGCCCTCCACAGAGACACTGCAGCATATGCTTGCTTTTGATCCAGAGCAGCCCCGTGATCCTCATGGAGTCCCGCCGCGGGCCCGCAAAGGCACCCAGGCCCCCCGCCGGCAGCTAGTGGCCGCCCCAGGCTCGGCAGCGTGCGCCACAGCCGGGGCTCCGGCCGCCCAGAGGCCCGGCGGAGGGGCGCATGGAGGCGGCTGCGAAGTTGCGGATCAGCTGCGTTCCGGAGCTACTTGCCGGGACTTGGGGACGGACGTCACGGCCCGGAGGAGGAGGCGCTGCCGGGCGCTGGCCGCACCCCCTGCCGCCGGAGCGTGGAACAGCTGCCGGGGCTCCGGAGGGGGCAATTCCGGCAGGAAGCCCCTCTGCCCCTGTCGCCCATTTCCCCCCGGGCGCCGGGTCACCTGAGCGCAGCGGCACCGCCGAAAGCTGGCCGGGACTCCGCCTCTGCAGCGGTTCTTCCTGTACTGGTCTACAGTCTCTTTCCAGCCATCCTCCGATCCTTGAGCGACCCTCCTGTCCTCCCCACCGCACTTCCCACAATTCTTACTGTGCCTCTGCAAAGCAAAGAACCGGGGTCTCCACAGTCCGGGTTCAACCCTGTAACGGCTACTATTTACAGTGTCTATACAGTGGGTGGGGGTGCAGCGGGTTTTGTATTTGGGTTATTTTTGTAAGCCACCTGGAGTCACCACGAGTTGGGAAGCCATATAAATCTCTTTAATAAATAAATAAATGACACCCTTTTGAAACTGCAGAACTACAATACAACAGACCAAGATGTTTTAAAGAATGAAAATCAAAAGGCAGCAGTTTCAGACTTGGGAAGAGAGTGCCTTTGAGCATGTACAAAGTACCAGTCTGTCACACAGCCAATACCTATAGGAATTTAGACCCGTCTCTCCACCCTAAAAGATGTAGCTACGAGATCTTTATGTGACCCAGCTCAGCTGGTTGTGTGAACCCACCACCATCAGCTGAGCCAGAAAAATTTAAAGCATTTGATTAATCTGCGTTATTGTTGCTGCTTTCCTCACTCAATATACTGATTAAACCCTCCAAGTCCTATCCTGTATTTAGCTAAAGGAGAATTCACACCGTCCTTAATGGGGCCTGAGATCTGAAGAAACTTCAAAGTGGGCAGATGCAGAGCAACAAAAACTGGCACATGGGGGAGGGACTGAGAAGCAATGGATCACCAGCAAGCAAGCAAGCTTAGTGAGGGGGGGGGGGGTGTCTAAAAACCCAAACAGTGGTGGAATGGCCTTGCCTGGAAGGGGCCCTGGGCAGACCCTGGCTGGCGGTCTAGGCAGAAGCCCGCCTGTGTCCTACTGGGCCCTAATCGCACAGGTGTTGTTCTTACTTTGATTATCCTTGAAAGAAAGTGCCAACTCTGGGCCAAAGGGAGTGTGCTGCTGAGCAACTTGCCCAGGGAAGAGTGAACCTTGATCGGAGGCCATGCCAATCCTGCCAATTGCTGGAAATAAGCAGATGGGCCCTTCCCAGGGGTCTTCTCAATTCCCTCCAGTGCAAGGAGCAGCTCAGCAATTAGGAGGGGGCGAAAGGAAAGGCTGGAGATGTGCCCAAGAGAAGACTATCCAGGGGGAAACCAACTTGCAGGTGACCTCTGTGGCATCTCAGCCTCACATGCCAGACCTCCGCCACAGACACACCCACCAGCCTTCAAGTGGATCACTCCAGAATCCAGATTCCTTATTCGCGATTTGGGCACTAAAGACAAAATGAAATCAGCATGGAATAAAATTAGCCTCCCTGGTTCCCCTTCCATGTCCTGAAAGCCAATTTTTTTTTAAAAGGGGGGGGGGCAGGGGGATAAGCCACATCAACCTTGGCCAGAAAATTCCTCTTCCAAGAGCATGGGGGCCTGGGGATCTAAGGTAGTGAGGGGGGGCATGAAGGTTGGCTGAAGAAACCCCCAAAGTGGCTTCTTGTTTGGAAAGGAATTGCGTCTAGCTGGTAACAGACAGATCCGGTGAACGAATGCAAGACGTTCCCTGCAACCAATGTGGGGAGAACAAGCGAGCGCATCAGCTGCCCCAGAACCTGCAGGCTGGCGAACAGGGCTGTGATGAAACTGAATGGGTGACAGACAAGCTGCCAGACAAGGCTTCAGCTGCAGAGGCAGAGCCAGCCTTCCCTCCCAGATGACACTTAGAAAGCAGGGAGGGTGGTGGGAACACCCTCTTTGCCTGATGGTCTTTGGGACCAGAGATTCTGGGCAGTGGGGGCGGGGGAGGAATTGTGACTCCCAGAAAAATCCTCAGCATAAACGAAAAGGATCCAGGCTGAGATCTGTAAGAACGAGCCCCAGGAGGATCCAGATGGAAAACCGGCTGAGCCGACTCTTCTTAAGAGAGCTGCTTCCAGTCAGCCCCCAGCTCTCCAGTGGAAGTGCTGCCAGCTCCCATCAGCTCCTGTCGCCCCTTGGGCACAGTTGCCAGGCAGTGGGTGCAGCTGCTGCACCTCCCCCAGGAGACCTGTGGCCTCCCTGCTGCTGGGGACTGTGCAGGAAACAGCCACAGGGAGGTAGACTTCTCTGCGCTAGCATTTCCCAGCCCTGAGGAGATGGGGTGGGCATCAGGTGCAACCAAACAGCATGCTTAACCTGGTTATTGAATTAAGCCACTTCCTGGCTCACACATTACACTGAACCATGGACTAACCAAACAAACTACGTTTGCAGGACACATTTCACCAGCAAAAAACACAAGATGAAGCCACCTTTCAAGTAGGGGCTGGACAGCCACATGCACTCGATATATTTAATGGCCCCTTCCAGGGATGCTGATTAAGCTTAGCATGTTGTGTGAAAGATCTGCTAGACCAGTGTTTTTCAACCTTGGCAACTTTAAGATGTGTGGACTTCAACTCCCAGAATTCCCCAGCCAGCAAAGCTGGCTGAGGAATTCTGGGAGTTGAAGTCCACACATCTTAAAGTTGCCAAGGTTGAGAAACACTGCATTAGTTACTTGAACTGATGAAGCACACTGTGTGAACACAGCCAGTGTCTAGTTGTGGTGTTTCCAGGGGCAACTTGCATTGGCTACCTTCTTTCTACAGACAGCCTGGTCACTGGAAAAAAACACACCCTCCAGATCTAAGATTTACATCAAAATGCTTCCTCCACACCTCCACAGATCTCCCCAGCTGCCTCTGCTAGATTATGGGAGCTGAAATCCAAAATATCCAGTAGGCACCATGTTGGGGAAGCAAAATCAATCTTGTGTTTAATTGTGCCAATGTGTTTATATATGCACAAATGCATGTGCCAATGTGTTTATATATGCACAAATCCATACATGCGTGATGACGATGATGTTGATGATGATTACAAATTATAGCAAACACTTAGCTTCCTACTTCACTTTTAGCCATACTGGCAACTGCAGAAAATTTGCAGCTCAAGAATTATCAGCTTGCCTTCACCAGGTGGCTGGATGATCAAACATTTTCTCTTCCTCTCCCGACCTTGGTACAAAACTGAAATGAGATGCAAATGTGAAACATCTTATCTCACCAATTCTGTTCTTATTGCTATGTGCTACTAAAACTCTTGCATTTGTCTGTTTGTAACCTTTAACTGGGGGAAACGGTGCATCATAGGCCAACAATTTTTGAACCAAGGAACCTCAAATGGGCTAACTTACAGAATGCAACCAAAATCCAGGGCCCATGACTCCTGTGGAATTGAAATTTGGCAAATGTTCTAAAACATTTTATGACACAAAAATGATCATAAAACATTTTATGACATAATACAAATGGCCATAAAACATTTCCTGTGGTCAACTCCTGATGTTTGACTGTGCTATACAGCTCATTAAGAATGACATGGGCTATTTTCAAGCCAGATACATCTCTGAATATCTCCCTAAATTTTAAAGTACTTTTCCAGCGAAGGCAGCACATGAGAAGCTCTGCCGCTGCTGAAGGCATTGAGGAATCCAGTTAAGCAATGTCTCTGAAATGATGACCCAACAGGTCACAGGTTGTCTAGTCATCTACAAAATGGTTCCTGCCTCCATAAAAACTGGGCACTTTGGCCGAGTTGCTGTGATGTCATGGGATGCTTGTCCCTGTCCTAGGATCAACTGGCACATCCAGCTTCAGCTGGCGTGCCGCTTGCAACCCTAGCTGGACCAGGATGCCTCAGCAATGCAGACTTGCATCACTTGGCCGGACCACTGCAACGCACTCTATGTGGGTCTGCCTTTGGAGATCACTTGAATGGCTGCTAGGGGGACAAAACCGCCATCACCGAAGAACCCCTGTCACTTTCACTGATTCAATGTAGTTTATACATCGTAATGTTTCACATGCCATGGTGCTGACGCGCGTTTCTGTTTGGCAGGGAGCTGCTGTGAGACCTTGTGCCAAGCTCTGCATGTGAAATCAGTACAATGGAATGTGTTTGGGTTATTTTCTCTGTTCAAGGCCTTTTCCCGCAGACCATCAGAAACCGTTAGGAGCACCTGGGATTGTGAGCCTGGGAAGATTCTACGGGGGGAGGGATTTCATTTGCACCGAGGGTTTTTAGTTTGAATTTGGCGTGCTTTCATCATTCTCAGCTTTCTCTGTGATCCTGCATACTATTCCTTAATAAATCAGATATCTTTGAATTCATACTCATGAGTCTGATGGTGTTTTAGAATAGGCAACCATTACATAAAGCTGAGAATCCCCAAAGTTGTACCGTTAGCTCCTACCAAGATCAGTCTCTTGTGAGGGAAAATAGTTAACGATGGCTGAGTCAAAATCCACGACCGGGGGACTCGAGGAGACGGCTAGCTTGATTCCTGAGTCGATGGTCAAGAGCAGAGAACTGAATCTCACCACAGAACCTTCCGAATCCCAAGACCTGTCAAGGGATGAATCGAATTCCAATTCTGATGCAGAGGAATCTGACAATGGGGAAGAGCCAAAGCAACCAGCACCCAGTGAACTGCTCACAGAGTTGATCACCTTGGATGAAGTGGAGGAACCCCAACCAGGGATGTCGGGGACGTCCTGGAAGTATCGGTTCCCACTAACCCCAGACAAAGAATCTACTACAGTGTCAACTGAGAGGAAACCAGGCATGCGAAGGAGAGGGGACTCTTGAACACTTGAGAGACTAAGAGTGGTGGAAGCCAAAATAGAATCGATGGAGTACATGTTGGAAAACCTGTCTTTGTCACTGGAGGGGCAGGGGAGGCGCGGAGATCCCAGCTTCCCGCAACCATCCCCCATCCTCCCATCCAGACCGCTGGCGGAGCAGGGCCGGAGACAGCTCTGGGATGAATCTCCACCCTGCAGAGCCCAGCCATCAGTATCCCCACCCCAAAAAGGGAAAGCTACTGTAACCTGGAGCCCAACCACTCAAGCACTGGCTGGTTCCACTCCAACCGGAGGCGGAGTGAGAGACTTTTCTGTCAAATTCGATGGGGATCCGACAAAGTTATCTTTCTTTTTAACTAATGCTAAAAGTTATAGGAGGCAGTTTGGGGCATGCTTCCCTTCTGAAGAGGCTAAAATAACTGCCATTGCCACCAAGTTGAAGGGTTGAGTGGCTGACTGGTATGTTCAGTTAAGTGATGCTGACTCCCCTGCACTTGATTATTTCGATGGATTTCATTGTGGACCTACCTCACAGTCAGAAGAAAACTGTCATTTGGTTTGTAAAGGATTTTTTCTCTAAACAAGCTCATTTCATTCCATGTGCATCCATCCCGTCAGCCCCACAATTAGTGCGCCTATTTCTCCACCACATCTACCGCCTCCACAGTAGCCCCTCCTGTTTAATTTCTGACCACGGCACACAGTTTACTTCCCAATTTTGGAAATCATTTTTAAAATTGATTGGCACTAAACAAGCAGTCCACATCGTCCCATCCACACACTGACGGTTCTACTGAGATTTTAAATGCCACTCTTGAACAGTTTCTTAGAGTATACATTAACTACCATCAGGATGATTGGGTGGAGTTATTATCTTTTGCTGAAGTAGCTTACAACAATGCTGTGCATCAAAGTACCAGACAAGCCCCTTTTCATGTGATTTCTGGTCACGACTTTGTTCCCATCCCTGAACTGCCACAACCCCCTTCCCAAACATGTTCTGCGTCTGACTGGGCTGTTAAACTGTCTGATTCCTGGCCAGTAATTCAACAAGCTTTGGCTGATGCCCAGGCTGCTTACAAGTCTCAAGCTGATAAGCATCGTTCTTTACAACACAACTTCAAAGTTGGGGATCAGGTGTATCTATCTAAGTTTATCAAATCACCTCAACCCTCAAAAAAACTTGCTCCCAAATTCATTGGTCCTTTTCCTGTTGTTCATCGTGTCAATCCAGTTACTGTTAAATTGGGACTGCCTCACAATTTGAAACGCTTGCACCCTGTTTTCCATTGCAGCTTGCTTAAGCCTGTGCACCACTCACCGCGTTGGCACCCTCAACAACCTCCTCCTGCTCCAATCATGATTGACGGCCAACACTTTGAAGTCAAGGACATGGTTGATTCTTGCAAGCTTTGAAGCACCCTGCAGTATCTGGTCTGATGGAAACACTTCCCTCATCCTGAATGGGTGTCTGCCCACCATGTTAACGCTCCTTATTTAGTTAACCGTTTCCACCTTGCTTATCCTTTGAAGCCTGCTGCTTAATGCATTCTTCATTTGGGGGGGGCAGTATGTCATGTTCACTGATTCAATGTAGTTTATACATCGTAATGTTTCACATGCCATGGTGCTGATGCGCGTTTCTGTTTGGAAAGGAGCTGCTGTGAGACCTTGTACCAAGCTCTGTATGTGAAATCAGTACAATGGAATGTGTTTGGGTTATGTTCTCTGTTCAAGGCCTTTTCCCGCAGACCATCAGAAACCGTTAGGAGCACCTGGGATTGTGAACTTGGGGAAGATTCCATGGGGGGAGGGATCTCATTTGCACTGAGGGTTTTCTGTTTGAATTTGGTGCGCTTTCATCATTCTCAGCTTTCTCTGTGATCCTGCATACTATTCTTTAATAAATCAGATATCTTTGAATTCATACTCATGAGTCTGATGGTGTTTTAGAATAGGCAACCATTACAACCCCATTCTTAGGTCTCTGCACTGGCTCTTGCAGTGCCTGCTTTTTCTCTTTTCCCAGCATTTCTTGGAACACCTTTTTCTGAAGCTTAAACCCATGATTCTGCCTCTTGTCTTCTTGTAAGAGAGACCCCCAGCCCCAGCCCCACCCCAGCCCCAGCCCCACCCCACCCCCAGCTGCCTCTTCTCAAGGCTCAGCATTTCCAGTTTCTCCCCTCTCTCTTCATGGACTCCATCTCCGGCTTCACAGGTTGAGCAAAACATGCCCATCAAGCCATTAACGGACTCACATGAGACTGCTAGGGCAACCCAGCCATGGACTACTTTTCTGTGATTTTGTTTGCATAACACACTTAACCAGGATTGCTAAAGGTCCAGTTGCTTTATCCTAAACTTGATTAGTTGTCACTTTGGTCTTTGTGGCTTAGAGTGTTGTACAAATTGAGCTTACCTGATTTATGTTGGGTGTCTTGGCAAACGAAGAAAATGGGTTCATTCAGTAACAAGAATAAGGAAGGCTGAGCGAAGGAAGATCAATGCTTTTGAACTGTGGTGTTGGAGGAAAATTCTGAGAGTGCCTTGGACTGCAAGAAGATCAAACCAGTCTCTACTCCAGGAAATCAAGCCAGACTGCTCACTTGAGGGAATGATATTAAAGGCAAAACTGAAATACTTTGGCCACATAATGAGAAGACAGGACAGCCTGGAGAAGATGCTGATGCTGGGGACAGTGGAGGGCAAAAGGAAGAGGGGCCGACCAAGGGCAAGGTGGACGGATGATATTCTGGAGGTGACGGACTCGTCCCTGGGGGAGCTGGGAGTGTTGACGACTGACAGGAAGGTCTGGCGTGGGCTGGTCCATGAAGTCACGAAGAGTCGGAAGCGACTAAACGAATAAACAACAAACAGTAACAAGACTGAGTGTTGTGTGAATCCAGCTACTGTATGGGGTGGTGGAGCGTCAAGTGGATCTTTAGAAAAATAAGGCTGTTTTGTCCTTTTTGAAAGATTTACTGAAAAATCACCTCTCCTTGTGTGCATTTCTCTCTCAGGTGTTTTGTGTTTGCCCCACCTGATTTCCTGGCACAGATCCCCTTCCGCTGAGATTATTTTCTCCAGCAATCCTGCTCTGCTTTACATGTATATGTGCTTTAATGCTGGCCACTGGCTGGCATTTACTTGTTTTAAATGCTGGAAGGGCATCTGGTCACTTAGTCCTGATTTGAATCATGCTCCCTGTGGATGGAGGCATCTATTTCTGTCTAGAACCAGAGGTAAGTGTCTTTTCCTTTTCAAATGTAGTTGCACCTTCCATTTCCCCAGGCAACCCAAAAACATGTGGATCCTTGGTGCTCTCCCAGCTTGGTTGATTGCTTGTAAATGTTTCGTTACCCAACTAGGTAACATTATCAGTGCTAGTGAGGGTGGGGTTTGCTTCCTGTTTCTATACAGTATCTTGCCCTGCCAGTGTTGGTGGGGGTGTGGTTTCCTCCTTGGCAGTTCCTTGATTACACTCACTTGCACTGATGATGTAACCTAGTTGGATAATGAAACGTCTGCAAGCCAATCACCCAGCTCAGAGAGCATCAAGGGCGCCACAGTTCAACACTGAGCTACAGAGGTTCTCTTCTACTGGAATCCAAAAACATGCTGGTAGGAATTCTGAAGTAGGTAGGTAGCACCAGGCATCTGAAGGCTGGCCAATTGGTGAAAGCTGGTCTAGCCTGTTGGCCGTTCCAGAGGGCAGTTGCAAAGTTTGAACACGGGGAGCAGATGATCCAGAGGAGTTGTGCTCCCTTTTCCTGGATGTGTTCAAGCAGAAGCTGGTTGCCTATTGGGAATGTTTCATTTTAGGGGGTGGACGAGCGGGTCTTAATGGCCTCTTTCACTGCAAGATCTGGGGATTCATACAGGAACGGTGGACCTTTTCTCAGTCATCAGCAAGATGACCAAATGTACGTGGTCTTCTGAGGACACAACAGTCCCCCTTCCTGCTCACTCAGTCAGTTTTACATCCCAGCCGTTGACTCCCAAAAACCCTAACTCCACCTCCCTCTTTTTGTTTCAAAATCCAGAGACCCCAAAAGCTGGGGCCAGACATTCCTCAAGGCACAAAGTCCATCACTGGTCCAATAAGGAATCTCTGGTGCAGATCAGCTGGGCCCACACATCATGTGAAACTGTGACGTGGCCTGTTTGATTTTCACTTGGTGTGTTGTGTGAACTCAGATACTGCGCTTTATTCAACACAATGCAGTACAAACGAGTCACAGCTTAGTGTGGGGTGCAAACCCGGCTGCGTTGGTGTGGATGCCATTGTCAAGGACATACCCAGCAACCGTAGCAGGGTGGCCCCTGGCAGGAAACCGCTGGCAGAAATTCCTCTCACCCCCCGCACCCGCCGCTGAAGCCCCACTGTCTGGCTCCCCTGCTCTATTTCCTCCTCTGAAGGACCCTCTTGAGGTAGGAACCAGCCTTGCATGCTTCCAAGTGCCACCTCCTCCCCTGAAGCACCTTCTCAGGTGACGGCCCTCCTGGGCAGAAGGTGCCTGTCTGCAACAAACCTCCAATGCAGGCGACACGATCTTCCACTCCCTGGTTCTCTACTGCTGGTTGGATTAGGGCCTGTCTCTGTCTCAAAGACATGGATCACCTTCTCAGAAACGGAAACTTCTCTTCTAGACAGGAACTCTGATGCCACAAGTACGTGGGGCTCCAGAAAATGGGCTTCGACCCTAATCCCTGTTCTCCCAGGAGGCCTCACTCAGTGCCCTATAACAGGCCACCATATCTCAGAAATGGCCTGCTGGGGATAGGGAGCCCTCCTTCTTGTGAGGCAAGAACATCATGGACTAGTTGAGCCGTGTCATGATATAGAAAATGGACCATCCTAACAGGATGAGCCAACGCAAACATTTTTGGGAGGGGAGTTTCACATGAAAGTTGGTCTTCTTAAAAATGTCAGCGTTATCGTGACAGCAGTGCTGGGACAGAGAGTGCTAGCCTGTCCGATGGTTATTTCTTAGGGATCGATTGATTGATCGATGATTGATTATGTGCCATCAAGTTGTTGTCAACTCTTAGCAACCACCTTAGGGATTAAAGGTAAATTTCTAATGCAACCTTGAAGGAGTCCATCTGCTCAACAGCCGTTTGGTCATTTAGCATCCAAGGTAAGTGCTCCAGAAATGCTTGCTGTCAGAAATTATTTTCAACTCTAATCCCTAAGAGGAATCAAACAAGGTGCTGCTTGTTGGCTGCACCTCTCTTTTGTTCTGTGGCCTCACAAACAGTGAGAACGAGAAGACACTTTAGGCGAACATAAATGCAAAGCAGCTCCCTTGCACCTTCACAAATAGTAATTACCTGTATCTGTTGTAAAAGAAGTCGGGAGTTACTCCTTTTTCTTTTTCTGTTCTTTTCTTTTCTTTTTCTTCCTGCATTTCTGTTCTCTTTCTCTTTATTAGTTTGTTAGATTTTTATCTCTTTGTTCCAAAACTTAATAATTTTTCTTTTAAAAAGGTGATTCTGACGCTCTATTCCTCACACAACCACCAGGGGGCACCAAAGCCTTTCTACAAACAAAGCTGTGCTGATTTACTGACCCCTCCTAAGTCCTGCTGCAGCTGAGCTTCTCCAGCCCAGGGCCAGGTGGACTCTCAGCTGAACTCTGATCTTCACTCAAAGCCCAACAGATTAATTAACTAAATACATAAACTAATTAAGTAATCAGTTGCAGTTCTGGCACCAAAAGTCTGAAGAAGAACATGACAGACTACTGTGCCTTATGCTTCATCATTTCCCTAGGAAAGTCATTCCAGAAACGTCACAGAGTCCATAGCACCCCCAAATCATTCCCCGGACAGGTAGGCCAGCAATTGCCCATTGAAGAGAACCCCTGGGGGGGGAGAGGTGCAGTTTTTCTCCAAGTTGCTTTCTCAACTTGTTCCTTGGTAGACTGAAAACGTGCTGTTCTTAAAGAGTCATGAGACGGAGTAAAAATTAAGGAATGACTAGATATACTGCATTTCCTGAATTTCTGATGGTTCCAGAATTCACAGGCCAAAATGTAAAATCAATGTCCCACTTAGAATAAGTTAAAGCCCCGGAACAGGTTCAGATGCTCAAATGCCAGAAAGTGGGGAGTGGGAACTCCCAGGGGGGGGGGGGGTGATTCCGTCTAGGCACTGCATTCCTGCTTACCTTGGAGCACCCATCAGCTGCTCCAGACACAGAATAGAAATGAAATTCGACTGGCTCTGATGGACTTGCTCAACTCATTTCAAACGGAGTACATTCTGGGCATTTAGAACCATTTTCACAGTTTTGACCGTGTGTGGTGAGAACGTCCCGGCAGTGTGCAGCGGGGTTCAGCCTCCAGAACCCCCGTGCCCATGCGCCGGGCCCAGATCCAGGCTGCGGACACTGGACTGACCAGTGGGGCAAGCCCCAACAGACTCGGCCAATGGGGGGCTCTCTTCAGCAGAAAGAGCAAGAGGGTGATGTCAAAAGAGGAGCGAGCCTTGCCCATCGTGGTTTCCTTGATAGCTCTGAAACAAAAATGTGGCCAGCATCACTGGACCTCACCTGGCTTCCAGTGAGCTCTTGCTGCAAACACCCAAGGAGCTGCGGTGGAAAGACAGGAGGGAGTGTGTTCCTTTAGCGAATGAAAGGGGAGAGTTTAGGAGAAGGGCTGGGATGCCTCTGTATGTCACCTCACCTCCTCTCCTTTTCCCCCGGCCAGTATGCGAGGGAAAGGAAAATGGGAAAGACCGTACCCTTTTTTGATGGCTAGGGCCAGGGACAAAAACCCTCCTCTGTTTCAGCAGATGCTCGATTCGGTTCTGCCCCAAAGGTGCCCCCTGCTTGCCTGCCACCATGTCATTCGCTCCATCTGAGGCAGCCCTTGGAAGGAGAGACCCTGTTTAGTCAGAAAGCCCCATAGCAGCTCAACCACCAGCCGGGCCCCCTTCGAGTTTGTTGCAATGGTGGACTGGGAATTGTTTGGTGCCCCTGTCTTGATTCCCTTGGAGGAAGCCAGCCGGGCAAAGCTCAGCCACTTTCCCTGAAGGTTGGATGTTCAGTGTGCCAGAGCAAGGCATAGGGTGGGCATCGGGTCACGCCAGGTCCCCCAGCCCCTGGCTGATCAAACAAGTCTTTTCTTTTGGCGGCTAAACGGAAAGAGGTCTGGGCCAGCAAACAGCTGGCTAAGATGCAAGAGGTGGCTCCAGAAAAGCCCCCATTAATGGACTTCCCCTGCTTCCATCCAAAACCAACAATGTCACGAAACGAGCCAGAAGAAGCAGCAGAGTATAATAAAGGATTTAGAGAGCCACTGCCACCTTCTTGATCTGTGATACTGGAGTTGGAAGCAGGCAAGAGACGAGGGACCTCTTGGCCGCAATGCCGTTTTGTTGGGCTCAGATGATGCCTGTAAATAAAGGCTGGAAGAGTCATGTCAGATCTTTTGCTCTGACAAATACTTATTAACACAGCTTTCTGAGCATATGTTTTGAGTTTGGGGTGGGGAATTATTAGGTAAAGGTAAAGGTTTCCCTTGACACTAAGTCCAGTCGTGTCCGACTCTAGCGGGTGGTACTCATCTCGGTTTCACAGCCAAAGAGCTGGCGTTTCTGCGGTCACGTGGCCGGCATGACTACACAGAACGCTGTCACCTGCCCGCCGAAGCAGTGCCTATTAATCTACTCACATTTGCATGTTTTCGAACTGCTAGGTTGGCAGGAGCTGGGACTAGCAACGGGAGCTCACCCCGTCACGCGGATTCGAACCGCCGACCTTCCGATCGGCAAGCTCAGCAGCTCAGCGGTTTAACCCGCAGCGCCACCGCATCCCGGGGACTTATTACTTATTAAGTAATAAGAAATATATTAATAGGGAGTCCCAGCTCCTGCCAACCTAGCAGTTTGAAAACATGCCAATGTGAGTAGATTAATAGGTACCGCTTTGGTGGGCAGGTAACGGCGTTCCGTGTAGTCATGCCGGCCACATGACCACAGAGGAAGTGTCTTTGGACAAACGCCGGCTCTTCGGCTTTGAAACGGAGATGAGCACCGCCCCCTGGAGTCGGACACGACTGGACTTAGTGTCAAGGGAAGCCTTTACCTTTACCTAATATATTAATTATACTTATAAATAATTACTTATTACTTACTGGAAAGCAGAGTTGGACTAAATGTCCAGAAAGAATTCCAATCGCCGAAGAACTTTTCACCAGTGGAAGAATCCACGCAGCTCCTTTGGGCTTGCGGGAGAGAGAGCAGGCCATCTGTCCTCAATGGACTAGATTACCTCCTTCCATCCTGGGTTTCCTCTGATTCCTTTTAGACTCTAGCTCAGTTTTTGGCATCGGTCGGGCTACAGTTTTCTCTCTGCATTCACGCAACGTGCTAATTTGGTTACTGCGTTAAGTCATGTTGGGCGTTCACACATTACACTGAGTTACCAAAGGAGCTGAGTGTGCACTACACCTTTCTGGCAAACAGGGTTAGCTAGTTGGACCCTCATGGAATGGCCTTTGCCCTGCAGTGCAGTGTTTTCACTCTGCTTTGCTGTAAGTTTTCTGTATTGTCAGTGGAGTCACTAGACTGAGGTGGGTGGCCTTAAAATGTCAAACAGACAGAGGAAACCAGAAATACTAAAATTAACCAAGCTTTTCTCCTTCCCTCCCTAAATTGTACCCTTGATCGGCTGGTGCTTGTGCAGTCCCAATGCTCTGGTCAACGCCCTGAGGCTGGAAAGGCTGTTTGCAGACAGCGGCTGTCTCCTAGGATGAAAGTTGGCACCCTGCTGCACAAGAAAGGTACTGGCTGGTACCTTTGTGGCTGGTACCGGCCTTTTTCGAAAAAACATAAAAGTGACCCGTTCTTAGAAAAGATACAAATAATTACTCTTTTTCCCCGGGGCCAAAGTTGCCAGCCATCATCTCTCCAGCATGCTGGTCAGAGGGGAAAAGAGCAGAGATTTTGCCTGAAGTCCTTGCCCAGGGACTGGCAATCAGGTGATGTGACCCTTAAAACAGTTTCCCTGTGCATGAGCAAAAGCCTGCGCATCGCTTTGTGCTTGCAGAAAGTAACCAATATGTAATAGCCCAGTGTTTTTCAACCTTGGCAACTTTAAGATGTGTGGACTTCAACTCCCAGAATTCCCCAGCCAGCAACACTGGCTGGGGAATTCTGGGAGTTGAAGTCCACACATCTTAAAGTTGCCAAGGTTGGAAAATTATTGTAGCAGACTATGAAAAAGGCATTGGGGGGGGGGGAAGGGTCCCAGCTATGGAGTTTAGGACACCCACCCTAAAAGGAAACTGGCAGGGATGTGTCCTCTTCTGGCAGCTGTCATGATCCTGAAAGGGATCTTGAAAGGGATCCCAGGCGAAGTTTTCAGACAAGAAATTACTTGAAGATTGTGCAGGCCTGCCTTTCCACATGGACGCTACAAATTATTCATAAGATGATGACAGCAGCTGTCTTGTGGGAAGCCAGTGACCCTGCTAGCATCTTCCTTTAGCAAGCAAGGAAAAAATCCAGAAAACCCTATCCACCTCTATCAAATCTGTTTCGGCAGGAAAGGCTTTCAGCCAAACTAGGCGCTGTGTTCTGCTGTGCATTTCCTCAATAACAGAACCTTTCAACTTAAGCTTCTCTTCATTAACCACATTTCCCCCTAGCTGGTTTAGTTCCATATTTATCTCAATACCCCATCTTTCCTGATCTTCCCCTCCCTTGCCTATTCTGGCTGCTGCATGATACGGCATCCTTTCCTAATGCCAATTAGACAGTGTGATTTGGGTTTCTTTGGTGGATCTTGCAGGTTCAATCTGTCTCTGCCCTTAAGTTGACCAGGCTGAACCAGTCAGGAATCAATCACCATCTAGCTGCGTAGAAGCGGTTCCTAGATCCCTTCTGGTGGAAAATACATTGGCTGGAACCTCATGGTGATCATCTCGGCTGCACAAGGGATCACAGCAGGAGGAGGAGGGAAGGGGCCTGGCAACCACCCTGGAGTTAGTATTGCAGAGGCTGATGCTCCAACAACAGGGGGGTTGTGACAAAGCTCAGGCACATTTTGGTAAAGATAGCCTGTAGCTTAACGGAGAGGCTCCAGGCTAGCCCAGCCAAGCTCCTGAGTATTGAAACTCAGCTGAGATGCATCCTAAACCAGGTTACTCAACCAGGGTTCTGTGGCACCCCAGGGTTCCACAAGAGGTCACTAGGGGTTCCCTGGGAGATCACGATTTATTTTAAAAACTATTTCAAATTTGGGTAACTTCACATTAAAGAGGTAAGCTTCGTTCTGTATTTTTAGTTTAAGAACACCATTCAAGCATATAGACAGGCCTGCCCGTGAAATGGATATAATAATTTTGTGACTTCTAGCCTACATTTGAGCCTGAATGTGCAGGGGTTCCCTGGGGCCTGAAAAATATTTCAAGGGTTCCTCCAGGGTGAAAAGGTTGCGAAAGGCTGTCCTAAACCACATCCTGGCCTTCAGTTAGCAGGCCTGATGAACGCGGTTGATGCTTCCCCTTGACTGCTAACTCTTGTAAAATTGCAGGCATCAGAAGAGAACCAAAGATTTCACAAGTAAGAATTATACTGACGTGCATTTTCCTATTTAAGCCAAAAGGGAAAAATGTACAGATAGAGGCAGCCTTGACTTCTGGGCTTTTCTCCCTTTTCTGAGCTGAATGTGAAAGAAACAGACTAAATCCTGAGATGCTGAACCATCTTAGTTTAACCTGCTGTGGCTGCTACATTCAAGCCTTCAGTACAACCATTTTTTAAGATAATCCCTGAAGAGGTCCTATCACTAATCATGACCCTAAAGAGTCCCTGGAGCCCGGTAAGAGAAGAAAGAAGCAAATCTAACCTTTTTTCTTCTGCTGGGCAACATTTTGTTTATGTTTGTTTGTCTGTTTACACAATTATAGATAGACTGTCCATTTCCGAAAGTACTCAAAATGCTTTACAATGCCATACCATAAAAAATGCAATGCTTAAAAACCAACAGCAACCTGATTAAGGCAGCCCATATTATCAGGATACGCTGTGAGGAGTAAACCTGTTTTTAAGGTCTTCTGAAAAACCCAGAAGTTGTGGGCATTCTGTATCTCAGGAGGCAAGATGCTCCAAAGGCCAAGGGCAGCCACTGAGAAGCTGTGTTGTTGAGTACCCCACTCTGCACCTTCTGTGGGGCTGAAACCTTTAGCGTCCCTTCCCTCAAAGACGTCCAACAGCATGGGGGAAAGGACCAAGCCCTATGACACCCCCCTGGAGCACCCATAGATGTCATCACTCTTCCCCCAGGCACAAACAGACTGGAACTGTCTGTTTGAGAACAGCAGAACCACCCCAAGATGGTGCCTCTGGGCCCCAACCCTTGCAGGCGACCCAGAAGGACTCCATGGTTGATGGTCCTGAAGGCTGCTGAGTGGCCTACAAGGACCAAGAGAGATGCATGCCTCCAGCCATGTCCCCACAGATGTCATCCACCAGGGTTATCACTGATTTCCTGAAGTCTTTTATTTGCTCAGTCCCCCGAAGAAAGAATGCAACTGATTCTCAACCATCCAGTCAGTCAGAGGAGAATGCAGCAGCCCACCACCCTCCTCCCTTTTCTCTCTGTTCCTGTTCCTCCCCTTTACTTTAACCAACAGAAGCTGAGCTAGCTCCCACCAGGTATCACAAGGACAGGCAACTCCATTCCTCTTTTCTCAGCTGATCTAGAAAGTACACCCTTTTCCAAGAATTCCCACAAAGTGACCTTCTGCACATTCCCCTCCCCTTCCTCCTCCTGAGCTTCTTTATCCACTTGACTTCCCACTCTTCCTGCCGTCAGCCTAGGACAGTCCCGGTTGTAGGTTAAGACCTCTGTATTAATCATTAGGCTGCCAACTGCTCAAGATCTCTGTTATCCTTGAGACTGCCAACTGCTTAAAACATCCATGTTAGTCTGCAAATTGTGATCTGTAACTACTGAATATCAAGGGATTACTGGATTGTCTAACGTGCTCTTAGCCTCAAATATTCTTTAATAAATGTTATTGGTTATGGATTCAAAGCCTTTTCAATAACTTACTGTGTTCATGTCCCAATGGAATTGGCTCTGTGGGAGGCCCCAGTCCATAATGAAGCTTAGTACCCTGCACCAACAGAGCACCTAAGTTTTTAGCTGCCGAAACTCACTGGTTAAGGGTGTCCTGCAAACACAGCCTTAAGCTGCAGTCAGCCACTCCAGAAAGGCTGCAGATGGGCAAAGGCTGAACTGCACGATAAATTCATTATGTAAAAGAGTATTATGCAAAGGCAGAGGGCGACAATTGCTTGATTTTACTTCCACAGGCAGGACCAAAACAACTGCTCTCCGTTTCCAGAAGGCGAACCGCAATGAACGGCAACTTGTGTTTTCTGAGAAGGCAACAACTGGGCAAAAGTAGCATCTCCTCAGACTGACTGTTCACCCATGTTCAGCTGCAACACACTCGAGTTCATGCAAGCCCCCCTCCTCACATGGCCAAGCACTAAGGACACGGGATTGGGAAGACCCTTCTTCATCCCAGAAGATTTGGGGCCTCGGTGGGGTTCCACGGGCCCAGGAATTCACTGGCCAGAACAGCGTTTCTCAACTTTGGCCACTTTCAGATGTGTGGACTTCAACTCCCAGAATTCCCCAGCCAGCCATGCTGGCTGCTAGCTGGGGAATTCTGGGAGTTGAAGTCCGCACATCTTAAAGTGGCCAAGGTTGAGAAACGCTGGGCTAGAGTATTGTTTCCCTGCTGACATGGAAGCACCCAGGGAGGTGGCCTAATTTTATTTCTACATTTATACACCATTGCAGTCCAATAGGACTCTCAGTGGTTTACAATATAAAATAAAATGCAACAATAATAATGCAGTAATGTGAAAATAAAACAAATAGAAATACGTACAGTAAAACCATGCCACTGGTGGTCCCGGAATTGATCCCAAAGAGCGCCGTGCAAACTGGGTCTTGACAGAGTTCCGAAGAGCCCCAAGCGTGGGGGCCCTCCTGGTCTCAGAGGGAAGCCCTAGAGGGAACGCTTGCCTTGGGGCCCTCCTGCCCTGCCTCTTGCTGGGTGAGGAACTGAGGCAGACGTTCCCAGGCAGTCGGGCTGGCAGGTCTGGTCGGGGAGCAGCCGCCTCTCAGATGCCCAAGGCCGAGCCTCCGAGGTCCTTGGAGGAGCAAACGGCACCTTGAACTGCACCTGGAAACACACTGCTGGCAGCGCACCGACCATGCAGCGTGACAGCACCAAGACTGCTTGGGCAGCAGGCGAGGCACCGCCCTTGGGACCAGCTGGAGTCTCCATGCAGTCTGCAAGGGCACCGCGGGACTTCTACAGCGGTAGAGCGAACTGCAGGAATCTACATTCCTTGGAGAGCTTGCCAAGGAGGATCGTGGTAAGGGAGACATTCCGTGGAGAGCACTGGGGAGTCTCCCCAAGAAGGAGCCCCATCAGTTTAGCCTTCCTGTTTCTCAGGCGGCCGGAAGAGGAGCAGAAAGCAGCTGCTGCCCAGCTGCTCTTCCAAAACCAGCCACGTGAAACGTTAACGGTGCTGTGACAGGCCACACCGGGCTCACCAAACTGCAGTCTAAGATGACCAGCATCGGGATACAGAAAACCATCCCAGCCCGGGGGAGGAGAAAAGGCCTGTCCGAGTGTTAAGCAACCCTTGTCTCCTTTCATCAAGCTGAAGCAGGTGCACAGGGCAGACCTTAGATGGTGCAGGCAGACCGGTGGGGATCCCAGAAGGCTTCAGCTAAGCAGGTCCTTAAGCTGCCAGAGCAGCCCTGTTCCCAGCAAAAAACGTCCATTGGGGAAGCTGGATTTGCTCAATGACCCGTGATTTGCTTAACAACTGTCATAAAAATGGTGGTAAGATCGGGTCCGGCCACACGGTGACTCGGCTTACAACTGCAATGACTTACGATGGGAATTCCGGTCCCAATTGTGGTTGTAAGTCAAGGACTATCTGTAAGCAGCTGGTTAGGAACTACAGGATGAGCACTGCAGTCCAGGGCACTTTGGAAGGCATCCAGTTGGGGAAGATGGTTCAGCCCTTCCTTTTCTGAGACTTCCAGCTTTTGGGAGGAGGAAATACCCCCGTAGCTGTCCTGAGGAGAGGGGCTTTTCTGTCGCTACAAGGGACAGTTGATCCCTGGGGAAGCCTTTCTTCCTGCCCACAACCTCAGTGAGTGTTCGGACCCTGAATGGGAGGCCACTGAAAGGCAACAGGATTTAACAGAGCTGTCATTGGGCCCTCTGCAAATCGCCAGAGCTCTGGAGCAGAGACCTTTCCTCGGCCTCTATCTGCACATCACTCAGCTCGTTTGTTCCAGATACCAGATTTCTAAGTGCCTGAACATCCCTTCCTGGCATTGCTGTTGTTCTGCTTCCTCCCTCCTTCCGATTCATTCTCTGATCGCAGCAAAGCGTGGCTCTCATCATGTGCTGGTCAGGGCAGCAGTACAATTACGGGGATGCACGGTTGGCCCAGGAAAGTGCCCGCAGACGCTCCCTCCTCAAACCAACAATCACAACGGGTTCAAAAGATCGATGAAAGCCACAGAATGAAAATTAATAAATATTGCTCCCCACTTCGGAAGCCAATCAAAGGGTGCGCAGGACATGGGGTAACAGTTCAAGGCCAGGAAGGTGGAGTTCAGCTGGATGGTGGAAAACTCTGCCTGCAGCGGGGACTGCCAGAGGCCCCACAGCCAGAGAGGGGGCACGCTGCCCCTCCCTGGGGATGCGTCCAATCGAGGCTGGACAGCTCTCAGTTGAGGGTGCTTCAACCGGGATTCCTGGCCTGAGCAGGGGGCTGGACTGGATGGCCTCAAGGACCCCTTCTGACTTCAGAGTTCTTCTTGCTCTCCTCCAGAGGAGGAAAAATATTATGCAGATGAGCTTAGGCAAATAAAGCAAAGCCTCTTCTCCTCCCGCTTAATGGGACACCTCTGTGTTTTCTCATTAGCTGCCGGTGGCGTTTCCCTTTCTGCTGATTCTTAACTTCTTCGGCTGTCGGTTGGCAATGTGCTGACTGGCCAAATACAATCTGTTCAGATAAATTACCCCAGGAAGGAACATGGCTTGATGAGCCTAAATAGGGCAGCCTGGCGCCGGCCAGGGAGGGACTGAGCCGAGCCACAGCTCTCGGTCACAGGACCGTGTTCTCACAAGCCCCTCCTTAACCAAGTCGACCAAAGGCTCAGGGCTCCATTGGCACAAGCTGCCACAGTGGGCGAGTGTTGGCCTTGTCTGGCTTCGGTGAGGGTTAGGGGACGGAGCAAGTCCAGCTTCTTGGGCAGCCTTCTAGCTCCGTGCCCTGTGAGCACTCAGAAAGGACTCAAGTTAAGGACGTTGTCAGGAACCAGTCAACTGGAACCCATGGCATTTCCGCAAGCAGGCCAGTCCCCAAAGATCTCAAGGCAAAGATTCCAGGAAAAAAGGCTGAAGGGTTTAGTGAATATAAACAATATATCCCGTCTGGACTGATCTGAAGCTGGCATGCCTGCTCCTGCATCCTTAGGGTGGCCACACACAGGGTTCGAAAGCAACTTCTCTCCCCGCTGCCCCCAGAGCACTCAGGAACATCTGGATTCAGGCCCAGAGCTTCCAGACCACCATTCCTCTTTGCGGGTGGTCAGCCCCCCTCAGAAGGCAAAGGGCCGGCCCACCAGGGCAGGGAATGCCACGGATTAACTGCATGGCCGGGCTCCCTTGCCTCCCCAAATCCACCGCCCTTCAATTTAATTGGCTGACCAGGAGCTCCAACATTCAGGGAGATTTCCTCTAAAGGCAAAGGATGGCACCGAGATTTAACAACGAACCCAAGCAGTTCGTTCAACCCTCCCAGCAACTTTTCCAGCGCTACAAATCCCTTTCGGCAATCAGGTGGCAGAAGCGAAGATAATTGTCATGAGTAAGGATGGGAGCCCCCTGCTCGCCATCCTTACTCATGACATCAATATCCCATAAGCAGAGGAGCACAGCCTTCGGCCCCAGAGCCCCATGCGGCCAACTGGGGGGGGGGGGGTCCAACGCAGCCCCCCTTCTGTTTCCCCCAGCAACAAAGCATCTCACCACCAGCACCTCTCTCTGCCTTGCCCTGCCACCGCCTCTGCAGATGAGACACAAGTCAAAATCCAATGAATAAATGCATTGGAAGGTTTATGTAGACATGTGGATATAGTGTGGATGTACAGGGGCAGAAAATTACATTAAGTATTAATATCTCAGGCTGGTGAAGACTGAGGTGGGAGAAACGCAGACCGACTAACGTGGTCAACAGAGAGAGCCGCTTCCCGGCCGGTTCACAGAAGAGCCACGGGGGATGCATCACGAAGGTCCCGCCCTTCTGACCTGGAAGATGAATCAGTTCCAGTAGGAAACTGCTGAGAGCCTTGTGGCCTCCACAGATCCAGTGCGGAGACCCACGTGAGCCACACCTGGGAAATGGGTTCCTTCTGGATGGTCAACTGCCCAAGCCCAGGGTGGCCTTCAGCCCCTGAGGGGGGCACTCCTCCCTACCACAGACTTACAGGAAGGTGCCAGGATACTGGCAGTCTGACTTTGGACCCTCCAATTCATGTGGAATTCAACTTTCTCGCAGCTGCCACCCCATCATCCAGGACCCCAAGATTTCGGGCTGTCAGGAACCTTTGAGGTTGATTTCCAGGATGTGAGGTGCCACCTTGCACATTTTCCTTACAGATGCACTTCATTTCTTCTCTTGGAGAACAATACCAGCTTGTTCTGTTCTTTTTTTCCTTGATAAATGCTGTATTACAAAAATGCTCCCAGCTTCCTTGCAATTGAGCAGCATGATACCCCCGAAAGATTTCCATCTCCCTGCAAGTGGCAGGACGCCAAGCTCTCCACCTCCCCTTTGGATGGCCACCAGTTCAGCCAGACTGGCAAACTTGCAGCAGGGCCCAGCCAGGCAGGACCAAAGCAAATCCCACGGAGGTGGAGGACACAAGTTGTCATGTTCACCGTTTCAATGTGCTTGGTACATCGTAACGTTTCGCATGTCATTAGCCTGATATGTGTTTGATCTTAGAAGGGAGGAGGATTCCTCTTCAGGGAGTTCTTATCTGTTGGCTTGGAATGTGTTTGGGTTATCTCATGTATTCAAGGGTGCTTTCCCAGGATGTGTAGAAAACGGTTACCGGCACCTGGGAGGGGGGTGGTTGCTATGGCTGGTAGGGGGGAGGGATTACGTTTGGAGCCGAGGGTTTTTAGTTTGTATTTGGCGCGCTTTTAGTCATTCTCAGCTTTCTCTGTAACTGTCATACTTTCCCTAATAAATCAGATTTCATTTAAGTAACCTCTTGTGAGTCTGAGTGTTTGGGATAGGCAACCATTACACAAGTCTAAGCAAAATATACCTGCCCCCCGGTGGCCCTCCTTGCTTGTCAGACCCCACAGCAACCCCACCACCAAGCTTCTCAGTCCAGGCACATGAAACATTTCCTGAGCACAGTGAATGACCTGTTGACCAACATTACGCGGTCCTTGAAGCTAAAATCTCCAGCAAATCAAGCTGGGCTTTTGGAGATGACATGGACGCGTTCTTGGCAGCAGGACAAAAAGCCAGCCAGACCCCACTTGGCTTTTGGAAATCAGCCAAGATCAGCAAAGAGTTGCCAGCTGCTACGGACCAGGAACCAAATGACCTTTCCAACTCTGCAATTCTACGACAACCGAGCTGACCATACTGTAGGAGTGGGGCCACTGGGGTTTTAACCAGCCTGGCGTGAACATGGCTAAGCTGGGCTGCTCTTCTCCTGTGCAGACCCCCCAACAGCTCTGCTCTGCGGGGACCCTGGCAGGGTCTCCAGGACAAAGGCCGCGCTCCCGAGGGTGCAGGAACCTTGCTTGGGGGCATCCTGGAGGGATCTACTCCACTCAGAAATAAATCCCCCCCAATCCAACAGATCATACCTCCATTACCTCTTGTTCACATTTGCATTTTAAAATTTTGAATTAAATCATATATGGGCTTTGACACATCCTAAAAATGCACAACATCCACTTGCCTTGAACCAGAAATCCAAAGGCTGGGGGTGTGCCACACCAGAAGCTGAATTCACCCCCCAGAAAAACCTGTTCTGATTGCTCCCTGTGTGGACATCAGCCAGGCCAGGCAGCCGGGCGATCAGCTAACTGGCGGACTGAACCGCCAGACCTTCCTACAAAGCGCTGCCCTCTTTGGTGACTTTGCTGCCCAGCAGCCTGCCCTGCCCCTATGCCATTCATCATGACGAGCCCCCTCAAAGTGCACTAAGTCCAGAACAGAATGACTGGACTCAGCTTTTATTATAATTTACTGCTACGAGAAAGGGGGGAAAGTTAATTAGCTTCTCCCTCCCTCCCCTTTTCTTCAGAAGCTACCAAATTCTCCATGAACCTTCACAGGCAAGCACCCACTCAGCCGCTTCCCTCGTAACCCCCCCCGGAAGCCAGAGCACCAACCGAATCTCCCCTCAGGCCCCTTCTGCAGGAAACCCTGTGGCCCCCAAGACTGACTTAGGCCACCCCCTCCCCTTTTGGTAGAGGGCAGCAACAGTGCTAAGCAGGAGCTGTTGGGGGATCCTCCACAGAATATGCGTAGAATGCGCAGACGCCCCTTTGAAAGAATCCCCAGCCAGCTTCATCTTCCCCTAGAACTGCAGTTGGGCTTTGCTCGGAGAGCCCCCTTTCGTCTCAGTGGTTGGAGATGCCCACTCATGGGCAACTGGATGGCATTGCTCGTGCCATGGGATTGTACTGCCTGGCCGGGTCCACGCAACACACCAAGCCCTAAGCCTGGGCTAGCCAAGGGCTGTGCATTCCTATCACTGACACCGCCCCACCAAGCACGCTCCATGCCGGCTTTCAGTCTGCCTCCGGGTTCATAAAGCTGTCAAGGCAACGGAGGGGAGCTTCGTTCAAGAGGCCAGCTGGTGTCTGAGCCCCGTCCGCCTTGCTCAGCTGGTGGCACGACACGAGCCCTGGCGTCCTTTGACTCCTTCGGCTCTGGGGCCACCATGCAACGGTCACAGAAGGCCTGCTTAGGGTGGGCCCTCTGCTGCAGCTGTTGTCCAGAACCAGCCCTCCGCTGCCCACCAGTTGAAGGCAAGGGCCTGACCGGGTCAGCCCAGAAGGTTGTGCCACCTCAAGGGGAGAGACAGGCAGAGCAAAGCCCAGGAAGATTATATGGAACAGATGCTTTTAAAGACTGATGGCCCAAGGCCAAGGAAAGGTGGAGGGAGGGGTGGAGACAAAGAAGGGGGGAGATACAGTATGTTTAGCTTAACAAAGAGAAGACGCAGGGGAGGCGTGATGGCAGCGCTCCCATACTCGAAGGGCTGCCCCAGGGAAGAGGGTGTCAACTTTTTCTCTGTGGCACCTGAGGGAGGGACAAGGAGCCGTGGGTGGGGGCTCCTCAGAGGGAGACCCAGCCTGGGCACAAGGAGGGATTTCCTGACAGTGAGAACTATCGAGCAGCGGAACGGCCGGCCTCCCGGAGTGGTGGGTGCTCCATCGCTGGAGGTTTTCAAGGAAAGGTTGGACAACCGTTGGTCCAAGATGGTGTGAGGACTCCTGCCTTGGGCTTGGGCAGGGGTTGGACTAGAAGACCTCCAAGGTCCCTTCCAGCCCAAGGATTCTGTGAGATGCTGCTTCCAGGAAAAGCAACTCAGAGCCCTCAGCCCTGCCTGCAGGGGCCAAGCTGTAGTGGCTGCTGCTTCCTGCCTGCCTGCCTGTCCTTCTCAGCATTTCACATGGAAATGCGAAATGCCAGCGAGGCAGCCCTGCCCCCACCCCCCGCATTCCAAGGAAGGGAACAGCGATCAGATTGGCGTCCTTGGGAAGGTGGGAAGGCACCAGTCTGAGCCGTCCGTCGGCTCTCTTCAGCCCACTGTTCCTCCGAGGCGGCTCTCTGGCTGAGGGTGGTGGGACCAGAGACCTGCACCACCACCACTTTTGGCTCACATGTGAACTTGGTGGGTGCAGCTCTTATCCTCCTTTTAACCAACCTCACAAGCAGCAGCTCTGGGGTGGAAGCGGGACACGTGAAGGGAGATGGGTGTGCATGGACAGAGAATGGAAAATGGCTGAAAGGAAGAGATGCGCCCCCCACCCTGACCCCTTTCTCAGGACTGGTGCCTTGTGACATTTACTGGACCACCCCAGCAGCCTTCCTGCCCACCAAATGGCCTTCATACGGACCCACAGAGGACAGGAAGAGGGAGACACAGCCAAAAGTCCAACTCCCCAACACAGAAGGGGGAAAATGCACCAAAAAATTAAAACTTTTTAAAAAGCAACTCAGGGAATAAAATAAAAGCGCAAATTGATTTTTTATTTGCTCATGAAAGGAGAAGTAGGATGATCCATGAAACTGCAGATTTCTTGGTTTGATGTCTATTCTGGGCAGGGATTCAAATGGATTACGAAGCAGCATGTTTGTGAGCATGCTACAGTTAACAGGAGCCAGCATGGCTCCTTCACTAACAAATGATGCCAAACTGACCTTATCTCCTGTGATAGTGTTGCTAGCTTAGTAGATCTGGGGAATGCTGTAGACACAGTATACCTTGATCTCAGCAAAGCCTTCACAATATTCTCCTTCATAAAATGATATAATATGATCAGATTAATACTGTTATATGGACTCCCCACGGCTGAATGACAGCACCCAAAGAATGCTCATTAATGGCTCCAGATTGGAGGGAGTTCCACAGGGCTCCTTCCTGGGCACTGTGCTGTTCAACATTTTTATGCATTACCTGATGGGGGAGTTGAGAGGATTCTCATCAAATCTGCAGATGACAAAAAGCTGGGAGGAGTGGGTTTAGGGAAAAGAGCAAAGATTCATTTCTCTCTTTTAATCTGATCATTTGGAGATCTGGGCATCAAAATTCAGAAAAAACGTGACACATTGGAACAAGTTCAGAGGAAAGCTGCCAGGATGGTGAGGGATCTGGAAACCAGGCTCTGCAAGAAACCAAGTCAAGAAACCAGGGATAGATGACCTCTGTGATCTCTTCCCTCTCCATGTGACTCTATGTTTCTGTGATCTTTGGGGATGACTGAAGTGGCCAAGATGGCTAATGGCATCTAATTATTTCAACTGGTAAAATCAAACAGAATTCTGGAAGTTGACTGTATACTCCTATCAAGGCTGCGTGTAGTAAGGATCCTGTGGAAGCCAGGGCAGGATTCATTTCTTTTTGGAAAAAAAATTAAACCAAGTTTCCCATCTCACGGCTGAGACATATGGCTAGTAGGACCAGTGACCAGAGAGGCTGTGCACCCCCACTTCCCTAAACTCAGGGGACATGGTGCAAAATTGCAGAAATAATGGCAGGGTGTTGGGGGCGGGTTAGTTCAGTTTGCATAATTCATGTGCCGCTTGCAGAATCCAGCTCTCTTGGCAAAGAATCTTGCTTGTGGCTGCAGAAGGCTGATGCGCTCCTTCTGCTGAAGCCTGGTGTTGGAGGACGGAGGGAGGCAGGGAGGGAAGCCCAAGCAGGCCTCTTAGCAGCGAAGGGGGGCTCCCACGAAGACCCTTCCCTGGCAGTTCTGTTGCCCCTTCATCCGCCAGAAGGGGCAGCGGCCGAGGAAGTCAGTTCTGAGCCCTGGAGCCATTATTCTCCGCACCCAGCATCTTCTCTTGCAGCAGAACAGCCCTATGCCCTGGGCATGCCCCTCATGCCACCCCAACCCCCAGCTAAGCCTGTGGGAGAAGGAAGGGAGGAGGGGGAGGAGGCGGCGGTGGTGGCGGCGGCGGCTCAGTCTAAACCTCCCAAGGCTGTTTCTGGGCAGGGAAGGGAGGCCTGGCCCAGGCAGAGCAGAGCCCCCCCACTGGAGAGCAGGCTTTTCTTCTGTGCCAAGTAACTACTTCCTTATCCTTTGAGGCTGAGAACAGCAAGAGGCTGTGTGTGTATCCCCTGACCAGCCCAAACACTTGCCCATTCCAGGGACCAAAGTTATTCCATGGATGCCTTCGCACAACACACTTAGCCAGATAAGCAAAGACCTAGAACGTGCGTTCACACAACATGCTCAACCTGGGTACTGCTAACTTTGGTGGTGGTGTTTGCTCATGTGGACCCCATTTGCTTCATTTGTAGCTCCATGTAACTACACAAACACAGAAAATGGGTGGATTCAGTAACCAAGTTGCATTCACACCACATGCTTAACCTGGTTACTGAGGTCACCCGGTTTCTGGCTTTGTACAACAAGCTGAACCAAAAAGAAGCTAATATTGGGCCACACCAAACTCAGCACTGGCCAACTTCTGCCAATTGTGCGAAAACACCGACCAGAGCCTCCATCAGTCTGGTTAGACATGCCACGCGAAAGAGGCCTGGGTCATCTGGGACTTCTGTGATGCACAGAGAAGGCAACAGGGCCAGAGACGGGCAACCCAGAACTTCTTCCAACGTCCGTATCAAAAGCGGGGCGACACTGCACCCCGGAACAGGACACCGTTACCTGCTGGAAAGTCTCTCCAGCCCAACTCTGGCTTACGCAGAAAGAGCCAGAAGGAGGGCGAAGGGGGGCTGGATGCTGCCCAGACACAGTCAGTGGCACTTCTGGACAGGGAGCAAAGCACCTGACTGGCATCCAAATGGGCATCTACGCTAGAAATCAGCCTCTGCAGCTGTTGAGCCACTCGCTCGCCTCTTTTCGGCACCGCCTTCCCTCTTCCCAGGGTGGTGCGTGAATGGGCAACCCCTTGAGAGGGTTTTCCACACAGAGAAGATGGCAATTGCTCAGCCAAGAGAGACGAGAGCCAGGCCAGGGTGGCCAAGCACCCTTTTGCAGAGCTTCCCTGCAAGGACCCAGAGCCTCCACAACTCACCCGGTGGGACCAACCCTGCCCTCCACAGCCCGGGCACCCAAGGAAGGCCCATGTCTGAGTGAACATGATGAAGGCAGGCCTGCCAAAAGAAGCCAGGATCAGGGCCTTCCTCTCATTTGCTCCTCTAACTGTGCAGGTTAGCGGGACTACTCCAGGGAAGAGCGTTCCTGCCAGAAACCTTGCTGGGGATGTTTCCATTTCTTCCTGCCTCTCTTGGAGAGAGAAACTCTTTGAGTTTGCCTCTCAAATGTTCAGGACAGCAGAGCCAGGAGTGAAGATGCGCCTTTGGCCTTGCAGCCCGGCTTCAGGGCTTTGCGGGCGGCCTGGGCACACCTGGTACGCTGCTTCCCATCACAGCAAGTGCCACCTTCTGACCCATCAGGACCACAGCACCACCTTTCTTCCACAAGGCCTGGCCCCCCAGTTCCCCTGGCTTCATCTCCTGCCCGGGCTGGCCGTCAGGAGACGTGGCAACCTGGCTGATGGCAAGAGTGTGTCCCTAATTCCAGTTCTGGGGGAAAGGTCATCTCGGGCCAGCCACGCCACTGCCCAATGACCCAGCTACTTCTGGGTGGGCCGTGGGCTCGGCGCCTGCAGAATTTACTGACAAAAGCGGGGGGGGGGGGGGAGTGGTGGGCTGAAGATGCAAATCTGAGTGGGGTGGATCTGAGCTTCCCAAAGCTGCTGCCTTTGCTCAGCAGACTTAACCTGGCTACTGAATCAACTCATCTTCTGGAGCCTCATGCGACACTCACAAGCTAAGGATACAGGCTGGGTTCGCACAATGCTCTGAGACACAAAACCCAACCACGAAGTCCACGCTAACCAAGCACAGCAGACTGTGCAAAGGAGCACCAAAGTCTTTCCCTGACGTGGCTGAGCTTGCGTTATGAACATGGGTCACCGGCCTGGCAGTTCCCTGGCAGAAGCCCTGGGCCACAAAGAGAAGCGCAGCCCCCAGCCCAAAGAGACCTCCCTGGGGTGACGTCGGTGGGGGGAGCTGTCCTGCTCCTGCAACCACCTTCTTCCTCTCCTCTCTCTCTACCATCTCAGCTGCCCACTCTTGACTTTCCCTGGGACTGAAAAGCCCCCAGCAGCTCATCCATGTGCCCTCCAGATGTGCCAAAAGACGAGGGTGATGGGTGCTGCAGAACAAAACATCTGGAGGATTCCAAGGGGAGAAGCATGGCTCCAAATGATGCCTTTTACCAATCAACTTTTGTCCCTCTTCAAACGGAATTTAAGATGCCATCCTCTGCCGCCCTTTTGCTTATAGCGTTCCAGCTCTGCAACCTTAAAATTCCAGAGGCAGAAGGGACCCTGGAGGTCAGCTAGCTGTAGTTTGGAAAAATGAAACTGGCCTGATGTTATGAACAGAAAGGCACCCTTGGCCGTTCTGAGCTGCTGGCTCTCCTTTGGCAGACTCCTGGCCCCATCCTCGGCTGACACCCAGCCTTCCACAGAACTTCAGAAGCCATTAAAGAAGCACATCTGAGTGCTAACGTCAGAATAACATCTTACACGAAAATCAGATCTTGCAAGGCTTAGTGAGAGAAAGCACCCACCACTGCAGCAGTAACACACAAACCCAGAGTTTGCTTCCCCCCTCCCCCCCTCTGGATTGGCTGCCAGCCTCTTGTTCCATGCAGCTCCCTGTCAGCCATTTTTCATTGGGACCCTAGGCTGGGCAGAACCCTGCCAACCTACTCCTGGCAGACTCACAAGCTGAGACTTGGCCACCCTAGACAGGGTGAGGCTCTCTTACACATTTCCTTTGCCAAGTTCACACCACAAACTTCAAGTCCAATGAAGACCTCACAGGTCCGTTTATTTGCACAACCTGTAAAAACTGGTGAGTGATCATCCCGGGCAATTTTCTGTGGCTCAGCACAGCGTGTCGTGTGAGCCTAACCTGGCTGACCGTGGGTCAACGTATTGCACAAGCCCAGGAAACAGGCTACTTCTTGGTTGAGTGCAACTGTTGCCACAGATGCAGAGCAGCAGGAACGCTTGCTTCAATTGCACCAGCTCCCAAATGAGGCTCCCAGTGTGTCAGGATCGCACAGGGAGGCCAGGTTGGCATAAAACGCTGAGCTTTGTGGATAGAAGAGGCCAACTGGGACTGCGGTTGACCATGCACCATTTGGTGGGAGTAAACATAAAGCGCAGAATGCAAGGTGCCCATCAGGGATGGTGCTGCCCGTTCCTGATTTCTCAATTCTAGGGGCGCAGACACACCTCCAAATCGACTAGCTAACACCCTGCGCCAAAATCAAGATACAGATTGCAAGCTAAATATAGGATGCTGTGTTATGATATAGTAAGGAAATACGATGGGCACCCTCCCCAAACAAATTTCATCCTGTCCATTAAAAAAAACCCAAACGACGTAAGATATTCCCAGACTGTCAAAACACCGAGACTGTCCCGGTTCCACTCTCATCGCCTCACCTTCTCTAGCCACAGCTGGCCAGTGAAAGCTAAGCCACCCAAGAAGTTGGGCCCTCGCATCACCCTGGCTGAAAAGCCAACACGCCTCATTATAAGCTGGGGACCGCAGGGGATGAGCGAATTAGCGAGGCGGCTCCATTATTCACATCCCATTATTAATATCCCTTCCCCTATTCTTTTCTTTTCTGCTTTAGTTTTGCTTTTATACTTTTTACATGGTTTTAGGTAATGATTGTTTATATATTTATTGCTTTAGCAGATTGCTGTATGCCACCCAGGGTCTCTTTTGTGAGATGGGCAGCTATATTCTGTAAATTAGATGGAGAGAGAGAAAGGGAGGGATGGGCGGGCTAGGGAAAAAGAAGCATATATTTTAGCTAAAATAAATGGGCCCTGGGTCAGCCACCCACTCCCTCCCCATCGCGGGCTGCGAGACGAGACGGGGGTGTCTCTCCCAGCCTTCCCCGGCTCAGGAGCAGGTCCCTTCCTTAGGCTGGAGGGCTTCTGCTGCCAGGGCTTGAGAGGCAACATGTGCAGTTCTCACATTCATCCCACAGCAGAGTGGAATGGCTGAAGCTGAAGCAAGCACAGCGTCCACCAGCAGCAGCCACACCATGGGCAGCGGAGGGGAGCTGGGCCTGCAGACAGCAGCACCAGCCGAGGCTTCAAGCGCAGGAGGAATCTGCAGTGGGAATGCCAGGCAGGCCGAGCCCCATCCTGGTTGGCTTCTAACCAAGAGAAAGAATTAGCCCAGCCCTTCTCGCAAAGGGTATCTCCCTTCACCCCCAGTGTGACTCTTTGGGCAAAGGGAGACACCTTTTTCCACTTCCGTACCAGAACCAATAATCTGGCTAGCAAAAACTGAGCCACGAGGCCCGTGACAATGCCACCATTTGGAAATGGCCATGGTAAGATGCGCTTTTGAAAAAAGGCTACCTGCTCTGCATGACTAGCCGTCCTCCTGAAGAATCCGCCCTCACGCCTTGTAAACCGTGGCAAGCGAGGACTGCTTTCTCTCCGTTCCATTGACTGGCCTAGATCTCCTTTTGCATCGCTGCAACTTACACCTTTGGGTTTGAAAATCAGGGACAGAGATTAAGGATGAATCAAAATGATTCTCCTGGATGTAAACTCAAGGAAGAGTTGCTTCACCTGAAATTCCTTATGTGCTCAGTCAGTAAGGGTTTCCTTATTCACAGCAGAAACCTAACCAAATTCAGGCAGGGATGATTGCCTTATATGCAGCACATCACACAGCAGGGTAAGCTAAAATACTTAGAATGTGGTTTCTGAAGGGAAGATCATCCTCATCCAAAGAGAAAGAAGTAATCATGTTCAAAGTATAAAAATATTCAAGCAGCAACTAGTGACTGGGGGGAAAAGGTGGGGGGTGGGAGAGAAAGAGCTACAAAAATACCTTTTTTAAAAAACCTTTTTTTCAAAAATCTTTTACAACCATTTATGTCCTTTCTTCCTTTCTAATTCTGTAAAGTTCTTTTTCTTTTTTTGTATTCAGTCATTAAAAGATTTCTTGGGGGGGGGGGGAGTTTCCTGATGCTCGAGAGCAATGCAGGATCATTCAAGTGCCTTCCAGAAACTCCTGGGCAGGAGAAGAAGGTGAGGCTGGCCATCTGCAACTGGCAGGGAGGAGGCAGACATCAAACTGGCAGCCGCTGAGGGGTGCAGCCTTTTCTAAAACTGTCCAAACTGGGGGGCCCCCTCAGACCAAGCACTTTCCTACCTTGGCTGACCTGGGGCTGGACCGCAGCAAAGCCACGACTCCTTTCACAACCGGAAGATGCTCATGGGCCATCTAGGTCCTCTCTGGTGCAGAACATTTCCTGGCCTTGCATCCACTAGAAGCCTCCCTCCAGCTTCTGCTTAAGAGGTATGATGGAAGAGGCCAACTGCTTTCCAGCAGAGAACCCAGGGGCATCCAGTGCCAGGCTTCCTTTAAACCAACTGAGACTGGCTTATGTTAAGCTTGGTCCCTGGAATGCTGGTCCCCTAAGCCCAGGAACAGAGGAGTTGGGCAATTCCAGCACCGCTGTCCATTGTTTTACTTCTCCATAAATCTTTCCAAACACGCTCATCTGAACTCCTGCCCTCAGGCCTGTTTCCAGCCATGGAAATGGCAGCAGCAAAAGCAGTAATCCACGTTGCCTGCCCAAGCCTCATCTTTGCAGTCCAGTGCAATCTGCTGAGCCGTCTCATCTCCCTGCAAGATGGCACTGCAAGGTGTCATTCCCCAGGATGATAAATGTAGGCTCAAGGGCACTGTTTGAAAGTCCTGGGTTTGTGGCACCAGGCTGAAAAGCTTGCTCCTTTAGCTGACCAAGGAAATCGCTTTTGAGTACTCTCTCCTAGCGCAAAGACAAAAGTAAGAGGTTACCCTATGAAATATTAATTGGGGCTTCAGCCTGTAACAGAGCAGCCTTGGGGGTGGAACGGTGAAGCCCATTCTCCCAGTAGACCTTGCTTTCAAGGGCAAGTGCATCAAAGGCCAGTCAAAACACTGCTCCCAGCAAAGGAGAGTGCTTGGCCTCTGCAGTCCAAACTAGGTACCCCAAAGCACTCTGAAGCTCTGTGAGTGAAGAGCACCCCTGCCGAATCAGAGCAGAACTCCACATCCACTCCTGACAATGGCCAACCAGCTGCCTCCAGAAGATGACGGCAACAGTGCATCCCCAGTCTTTGTGGTTCGGGGTGTACTAGCTCTGATCCTAGAGCCCTACTGAAAGAGCAGAACAAGGACCCATGAAGGGGTTACAGGCCCACAGAGCCTAGGATTCTGCTTTCGCAAAGGCCCACAGGTGCCTCAATGGGATTATGCCCGCCAGCGGAATATTTATTTATTTATCAGATTTTTATCACTGCCCATCTCCCCTCACAATAAAAACAATTTAAAATTTGATAAAATCATAAATACTACCAATAATCAATAAATATAAAATGCAATGAAATCCAAGCCACGGCAGATCTAATTCAACCCACAAGGGGATAAATCCAGTCCCGGCAGAACCAGGGAACCAACCAGCCCCAAGAATGGGAGTATGGTCACCAAAGAGCCCTCTGGCTCCTACGGAAGGTTCTCAATTATGCTCACAGTCAGTAGCTGTTCATTGCCCAAGAACAAGGCTATCAAATTGGTGTAATTCCTTTTAAAGCCAAGTTGGAAGCCATCTCACCATCTGGTGGCAGTGAACTCCAGAGGTCAGCAATGGGCTGTGAGAAGAAGTCTTTCCTTTGATCTGTCTTGCATCTTTCAACAGTCATCTTAACTGGCTCCAGGATTATGAGGTTGGATAGGGGATCTGTCCTACTGGTATTCTTTATTGCATACACAATTTTGAGTAGGTATATCCTAAATTCTTTTTTTCCATTCAGTGTAACCTATCTCCAACCGTTTGATCTCTCTGCACCTTCTCCAGCCTCTGCAATCTCCAGAAAGGTCCACCTACATCCCCAGTATGACACCACCCACCAACATGCATAAATGTGTTATGTTAGGAAGAGTTCTGGTTTCCAGTCCTAATCAACCTTGCTTTTTTCACAGCCCTGCACCCATTTGCTTTGACCTATCTCCAAGAAATCATTTGTACCAATCAAAATGAATATTTGTAGCTCAGGGTTGAACGGCGGAGTCCTGGGTGCTCTCTGAGCCTTGTTGTTTTCTTGCAGATGTTTCATTGCCAGACTAGGCACTGAACATCTTCGCACCAAAGATGTTGTCTAGTCTGGCAATGAAATGTCTGCAAGAAAACAACAAGGCTCAGAGAGCACCCAGGACTCCACAAAACATTTGTGTGCCATCATTTCTAGCCCAGACGCCATCAACATCTCCAGGCAATTGGGATCTTTTGGTCAATGGAGCTTGCTAACATTGAGCCACCCAGGAGCTTTTTTTTCTTTTAACCACCTTAAGGAGTTTGGTGTCCTCAGCAAACTTGGCTACCTCACACCTGACCCTTAAATCCAGTTTATTTATGAACAAGTTGAAAACCACCAGTCCAATACTGACATTAGAGGGAACCTTGCATTGGGAAAACTGTCTCACATTTCCTCTTCTTCTTCTCCTTCACCATCATCTTTGTTGTCATCATCATGATCATCATGATCATCCCTTCTTCTGTTCCTGCTACACTGATCTTCCATTAATTTGCCTCCCCTTTTTTAAAAACTTACCTTCCTCACCACATCTCTAGGTAATAAATTCCATTAATTAACTACATGAGTCAAACCCTTTTCCCATCTCAGTCCACTTCCTTTCCCCTGCCCTCATCTCTGCTGGTATGTGGGGGGTCTCTCCTTCTGGGCATGGAAAACCAACCCTTGGCTGTTATTAAACATTGAGAAACCTACCCTCCGTAAAGTAGGAAACCAATGGCCATTCCAGATATTGCTGGCCTACAGTCCCCATCCTCCTGGACAGCTCTCATACAGGCTGGCCAAAGATTCCTTGATCACTGCATCTAAGAGTAAAACCCTCAACAGAGAATTGGCAGCAATCTCCACTGGTCAGCAAAGGGGAAGAGCAGTGGAAAAGTTGAGGATTGGCCAAGGAGTCTCAAGAGGAAAGAAGCCTGGAGAAGATGCATGGGAGCATGGCTGGGGTGGTCCAGAGAATGAAACTTTCTGAGCACAGAATTGCACCACACACCACACTCAAGAGAGGAAAAAGGGACTAATGCCAGACAACCTTACTGGGAAGGGAAGGGAAGGGAAGGGAAAGGAAAGGAAAGGAAAGGAAAGGAAAGGAAAGGAAAGGAAAGGAAAGGAAAGGAAAGGAAAGGAAAGGAAAGGAAAGGAAAGGAAAGGGGAAAGGAGAAAGTTCATTCCTCCTTGTTTCTTCAACATGCGTCTCAAAAGGCAGCCATAAAGTTCAATGGAATCAAAGAGCTAATTCTGGCCTTTTCCTTTCTAGCCACCGCCTACTCCAAATGCTCTGCTCCTGGAGACTCCAGAACCCCAAGTCATCACCAGCAGAGGCCCCTGTAGGCAAAACCAATCTGCGTGTGAAGAACTTCTACACCCAAAGCGAGCACAAGGTGTTGATGCCTTTGAAGAATGCCCCAAGCTTTCCTGATGAAGAAACTTGGAAAATGTGGCCCTAATCCATCTTACAGGCACCCCACCTTCTCACGGGGCAGGCAAACATTCATTCAACTTCTGGAGAAAAGCTTTGGTCAACCTGCTTGGAAAGCGAGAAGAACTATTCTGGCCAGCAGCCTTGATCTGGAGTAAACAGTCCAATTCAGGACAGAAGGAGGGGGGACTCCCTGATATTGCACACAGTTAGGACCGTCCACCCCCCAAAGCAATACTCATTATTATCAATAATAGATTTACAGCCCACTTTTCAAGATAAACCTGACAAAACCACAAAACCGCAGACTAAGAAACAGCTGGTGGAGGAGGAGGCCTTTGTGTGATGACTGCCTACTCAGCATACCACTGAAGTCGATTCATACATGATAAAGCAGAAATCTCATTAATGGAGTGTCGTGTGCAGTACAGAGGAAGAGTTGCGAATAGAAGTTCCCGCGCTTTCCCCAAGTTAAACAGCCCAATGAACTCAAACCCTGCCCCCTTCTTCGGTATGCAGCCCCCCTTTTCATGCCAGTCCGTTCAGTTCTGTGCAGATGTCTGTGACGGCTCTGCCGACTGGCCTTGGATGCCAGAGATAGTCCAAACAAGAGGCTTTCACACTCCTGGCTGGTCCCCCCTCCCACTTCCACTGACTCGCAGGTCTCAACCCGTGTTGATTCCATTCATGCATGCGAGTCGGATCAGATGTTCTGGGAGCATTTGATCTGGGAGCATGACACTTTGAAGAAGCACAATGGGGTGTGGGAGAATGTGGTTCTCACAATGATAGTTCCCAGACAAACGGGATGAGGCCCCAGCCCTCCAGTGGAAAAGTGGCAAGGAGAGAGCCCAGCTGGCACTGGCAAGCCTTGTTGGAAGTTATACAAGTGGGTGGGAACTGTAGTTCTTTGCACCCACTGCACAGAACACAGTTGGGATGATGGTGTTCTCTGAGCTTGGTCATTTTCCTGGCTCCTTGGTTATCAGGCTAGGGAACATCTTCAAAGAACCCAACAGTTCAACCCTGGGCTGCATATAAACTCTGCTATTGCAACAGAACAAGGCTCTGTGCGTGGCACGTACCCAACCTCAGTCCTTCTGGAAGTGAAACCTAGTTGGCCAACTGGCCAGACAAGCAAGGTAGTAAGAATGTCTCCTCACTTAGAGTGGCAACGAGTGCAACTTGGAAGAATAGGTTAGGGATAGATCATCATGGAGAGAATCTATCTATGTGCCGCTAGGAGTCAAAAACGACTTGACGGCACATAATCCATCATTCAAGAATGTGTCTGTGAGGGAGCATTTTGTTGAGGAGGGAGCACTAAAAGCTGCATTTGTTTCTACATATCCAGTCTTGGATAAAGACTAAGCAGCAGTAGTTGCATCATGAAGACCCTCTTTGATGCCCCTCCCAGTGCCAAGGAAAAGGGAAGGAAGATGGAGACGGGTGACACTGGCACAACCTAGTTAACCAGGAGAGCCAATATTCCTGCCTTTGGGGGCAGAACGTGGCTTGCTGCTCTCTATCTTCTCTTCCGCAACACCAGCCGGAGATACAAATTGCTCAGTCTGCCTCTATTTAGATATAAAACGCTCAGTTTCCTTCTATTTAATTATTTGTTCATTTTGTGTATTTACTGTCCTTCAACCAGAAGGAAGACAGGACAATATACTACCAAATATTGCTTGAACTAAATTAAGAGAACTAAACAACTCTTCGTAAACATCTCCCCCTCCCAAAAAAACCCCTTTCCTCCATTCGAGGAGAAGAGGAATCTTCTCTAACAAGCAAGTAATTGCTGCCTGCAGACTGAGAAGAAGACCTTGATTTATCATTCTCATTAAAAGGAGTCTAAAAAGCACAGCCTTGTGGGGGGAAAAAAAAGCCTGCTGAACCCAAATGAGCATAGGCACACTGGCAACCAAAGCATCCAATGTGATGGAGCACCCTTTCCATGTGGCATTTTCCTCTCCTAGTTCCCATTCTCTGTCTGCCTTCCGTGAGGCATTTCTGGAATCAGAAGGCCTCACAAGGGACTAGCAGCCAAAATCTAATTAAAAAGGGGACCATTACGGGCAAAGGGTGTGCATGATGAAGTGCTGAAACCACAGGGCAGAGGAATGAATAGCCCTGGAGGATAGGGATGGCAAAGCCGTTGCTCCAAGGAATTTATACCTTGACTTCTCCAAGCATTTGACGCAGCATAACGCTCTTTTGCAATGGAACAAAACTGGCCAGCCTTTCCAAGGGAACACACTGGGGCTCTCCCATAATTCCCTAGCAGAACCACCAAGCAGGCTGGGAATTCTGGGAGCAGAGGTTGATGCACCTCTAGGGCATTGGGTGGGGAAGGATGCTGAAGATTGGACAGCCTTTCCAATCTCAGAGGCCAGATCGGTGAGTTCTGCTGCTGTCGACCCAGAAGAGAGAGAAAGAGGCAAGGGCACCAGAGGGGAGGCATGGGCACACCCGGCCTATCTCCCAGCTATGGACCCCTCGCTTCTCACACTGCCCGGGGGAGGAGAGCCAGAAGGACTCCCAGCCTTTGATTCCACTGTCCTCCAAGGCACTGAAGAAAGAGACCTCACCCTGCAGCGAATTTCCATCGGTCTGCTTTGCACCGTCAGTTTCCAAAAAGAGCTTCCCATAGTCTGTTGGGACTACAATTCCCATAGATTAAGACTATACTGGCTGGGGATTCTAGGAGCTGAAGTCCCAAAACACGTAGACCAGATTAGAGAAGGCTGTTCTGTATGATGCCAAAGTATGGAAACTAAAGCTCTATGTCAGTGTTTCTTGATCTCAGCAACTTTAAGATGTGTGGACTTCAACTCCCAGAATTCCCCAGCCAGCAAGGCTGGCTGGGGAATTCTGGGAGTTGAAGTCCACACATCTTAAAGTTGCTGAGCGAGAAACACTGTCCTATCTACTTTTCTAACCACTTAAGCAGGCAGGACTATCCGATCATGGTTATTCATTCTGACCCACACTTTCTCCAGGAAAGGAAATGCCCCCGCCCTCTGTGGAGGCCTAAGCATGAACGTTCCCTGTGGTCCTCTTGCAAAGCCAAGACAAGGAAGCCAGAAGCAGCCTCATGGGAACTCTCTCTGAACTGGGCTTTTCAGTGCCACTTTGCCCAGCAGAAGTACGTATGTGCCATGCCCAAAGCAGTTTCTTTCCCCCAAGCAGTGGCCCCCATTAAAATATCCCAGAGGGAGACCCATGTGTGGGCCCTGCATTATTTAACGTATCTAAGAGACCCACATGGCCGCCCCATCTTGCAAAACACAACTGGGAGGCTCACAACGATGATTAAAGCAAAGGCAAGAGAATCGGCCACTTGACCCACCAACTCCAGGCTGTCAGTCCGTACCGTCCTCAGGCTCGGCTCCCGGGGGAAAAGCCAGCCTGTGGCGGCTGCCTGGGAGGCTCAAAGGGTGGGGGTCTGCTGGATCCTGGGGGGACAGCTGTTCCACAGGGCAGGGGAAGTGGGGTTATGGGACACAGTCACCCCACCCTTGCATCCTCTCTTGCAGGTTTTAAAGGGCCAATGGGAAGTTCTGCTTTGAGGGTTCCTAATAATTGATCTGTAGCTCGTTCTTCTGTGAATGGGCCCAGAGCATCACAGCAGTAACTCCATTAAGCCTGGCAGTACCCTAAAACAGCCCCCAAACCGCAGCCAATCCAGCACCAGAACACTGACAGGAAGCCACACCTTACTCTTCCCCTCTGAACAAAAGGGATGCCCCTTCTGGGTGGGAAAGAGATCACGGGGGGACTAGACCTATTTCCGATCAGAAGCTCGTCCTGCCCTTTTGTGCCCGCAACAGGGTGAAATGCCCAAACTGGGGCCGAGAGGCCAACAGGCCTCTGGGCTAAAGGGGTCTGCTGCTTGTTTTTTTCCTACAGACACGGAGAAGCTTCTTCTCTAATTAAGTCACCTGGGAGAGAGCGGGCAGAGCTGCCTTCCGGTAAAAACCTTCATCTGTTAGGCAGTGGAGGCAGCTGCCAGACACGGCCGGTATGGCACTTGTGCTGGGGGGCCTGGAGGACCCTAACCCTGGAGGGCCGGGTGAACCAAGCGCCCTCGGAGGAGGGATCTGCAGCCGGATCTGAACGAGAATCTGGGGAGCAGGCGGGCTGGCGGGGAAGACTGAACAGGCAGGGAGTCTGCAAGGACAGCTTGTCCAGAATGCTGGAATCCCAAAAAGCTCAGGAATGAGTTATTTTTCCCTCCTTTCCTCCACCTCTCTAAGTTGAAGGACGTGCGGCAGGGAAAGGCCTGAAGCTCCCCAGGGGGACGAGTGCATCAAAGTGGGGATCAGGAACCCCGGCATGAGTCCGGGAGGAACGGAGATGGTGAAGAAACTGTAAAAAGCTCCGCAGAGACGTACGCATGGCTTGTAACACTGAGGCCGCTGCATACATTAGAATAAACACGTACTTATTTACTTAAAAAAGGCCGTAACAATCAACATCGCTGGAACTTAAAACACACGCGCACACACACACAGTGTGTGGCTGTCTGGAAACTCTTGTCCTTTTTCCGTCCCCCAACAGTGCTAAGAGGACCGGGTGCTTCCAACCTGTTGTAGTTCCCAGACTGGGGGTGCCGGCTCCTTTCGCCAACCCGCAGCTTTCTAGGCATGTCTGACTACAACAGGCCCATCTCCAGCCAGCATGGCTAAGGGGGTGGGTAGGAGTCACGCTCCCCCAGGCTGGAGGAGAGCTGCCACCAGCTAGCCCACCCTTAAGCCACTCATCTGTCTCACTGAATGGTCCAGAACCACCCACTTGGGCTGACCCCAGAGCAGGGGACCAAGGAGAAGACCCCAATGCTACGGCAGCCCCCTGTGGGACCATCCGAGCTTGCAGCTTCAAAGCCAGCTCTTGGTGATGGGAGCAGCCTCAGTTAAAGCTCTGTGCTCAGCCACAGTTTGGCTGAACAAAAGATTACTGAGTTCACACAGCAGGCTGAAACAAAACCAACTTAGCCCTGTGAAGGCTTCGTATGATGGGTGGGGCCAACCAGCGGAGAATCCCACAATTCTCAGTGTTTGGGGCCTGCTCTTTGGCAGTTCAGCCAACAGAGCAATTTTGTGTGAACCATGGATGCTTGCATTTGTATACTTTTTAACGTAATGCCCCTGTTCGTGAAAATGCTTCTAACCAGATTAGTAAAGACTTAAGAAATACATTTGCATAACACACTGAACTTAATGTACCTTATCCTCGGTTACTTATTTATCTGGCTGAGTATGCTGGGCAAACCCATCCCAATTCTCAGCTTACGGTAGAGCATGTTGTGTGAACCCAAAAAACTGGGCTCATGCAGGAACCAGGTTAAGCATGTTGGTGAAGTGCTTTGGTGGAATATAAGCAGGAAAGCCAAAGATCTCAGAGAGCAGGCACGGACTGAGTCAAGAGATGACTCAGATTTAGGAAGGCAAGAACGCCTGTTCCTTGGCCAGTGTTCGTTAGGGGAGGATTTCCTATGATATGCCTTTGCCTCCTTGACAGAAAGACAGTGTTTCCTGCTCAGTGTCAGAACCAAGAAAAGGGAGGGAGAATATCATTTGTACATGAGGTGGAGTTGGTAGGATTTTGTCATTGCTCCAGAGAAGTGAAGCTATTTCTTCTCACCCCGGGCCCTCTTGTCGGGAGGAATGTTCCAGTTATGTCTGTCTCCAGATCAAGACCAACGGGATGGAATGGCTGTTCCTTCTGATGCCTTCCTGACCAGAAATGGCCGGGACAGCACAGCCAACACATGCATCTATTGCAACAAAGGTCAGGTTGGCTGAAGGCAGAAACACCATACTGCACATGATGAAAATGCAGCCCAGGAGGGTAAGGAATTGGCTTGAGACCTCACCACCTGTCATGGTCTGTGGGAATGACCTTGAGAGACAGGAAGGAGGGCCACAGCCTAGACAACCGTCATGCAAAATGGGCCTCAGTCCACAGAAGGAGAGAAGAGGTGGGAAGCATCTCAGAAGGGACCCTCCCTAGTCTTCTGGAAAGTAGAAGTAAAGGAGAAGAAGAATGCTTTCAAGATTCTGTTACTATAACCTTACAACAAAGATAGTGTTAGTGCTCATGGTTGGACTACCTCAAAAGGCTGACACCACCTCACCTCACCTTGACCCCACTTATGAAGCCAAAGGCAAACCAGCAGCCTTTGGGGTGATAGGATCAGGGAGCTGGAAGGCACCTGAGACGTCATCTAGCCCAGCCTCTGCCCAGTGTAGGATTCCCTGGAGCATCTCTGCCAGGGGCTTGGCCCACATGGTGGACTTTCAGGCACATTTGGAAAAGAAAGTCTTGCTGGAGCCCTAAAGATTTCCCTGCGCGGCTACTGCACCTTTGGCCGGGAGATGCCAGCAGATGGAGTAGCGTCTACCGGCAGAATCTCACCGGGTCTGGCAGGAGACCAGGCAGGCTTTTAATGGCAGCGGCAGCAGCAGCATGACTCCACCACCACAACTCCTCTCCCCATAGGACCCCCCCTCACAGAGAGACACCTCCTTGCTCTGGTTCAGTTGAGAAAGCCTTGGCGGGGTCATTGATGCGCAGCACGAGAAAGGACTCTGCGCTCCATTCCGCTGCAGAAATCGGTTCCAAAGATGTTCCCAGGCCTAGGATGCGTCAACTCACAAGGTGAGCCTTTTGCACCACGTGCGGGCTTGGGACGTTTGCTCAGCCCCGAGCGATGCCAGTGTGCTTGGGGGTGACGGCGCAACTGGATCCTCCACCTTTTTAGCTGGGGGAGGGAAAACTTTCCTGCTCCTCTCCTCCCGCTGCACGCACCCAGCCCTTTAGGAGAGCTCAGCAGGAAGGCAACCTGATGCAAAGGCGAGCCTGCTTCGTGTGGCATTTCTCAAACAGGTCAGCCCAGTTTGTAACCAACATCCACCAGCGCCGAAAGGAAAGAGACCGGCGATCTGTGCCATTTGCTGGGAAGCACAAAGCCACCGAGGGAGGCTGAGTAGTGATGAGAAGAACCTGGCATTTTGCTACCCTGGGGCCATCCTGTGGGGGGCAGCTGCCCAGAAACCCTGGGGATTGCCTCACGCTGCAGGAGCAAAATGCCAACCTCAACCTGGACGGAAGGGCTCCAGAAGAGCCACCTGCTTAGCGTGCTTCCTGGAAGCCTTCCTCGGCTCCCCCCAATACCTCCCGTTTCCCCCTTCCCCAGTTCCGCCCCTGCTGTGTCAGCCCTGTCAACATTTTGCAGGCCCTCCCAAATTCCTTTCCAAAGAAATCTTCCTCTTTGCCAGCCAAACCAGGCAAGGCTGTCCTCTCGCTCTTGCTATCCTGCTCCTCTCAACCCCCATCCTCTGTTCAACACCCGCAGCTCCCCCGGACTGGGACTGCCACAACCCCCCCCCCCCCCAATCCCTGTCCTCAAAGGAGCCGAGTCCTCCACCTTCTGCGTCCCTGAATGGGGTTAACGAAGGAGGGCTTGCGGGCATTTCTAGGGACTTCGTTAGACCGCCCAAACGAAGAGTGTTTCTTTGGAAAGAGGGCCCTTGGCTTCTGTTTGGACAGCGCCTAGCACTCTGGGGATGCTGCAGCAAGAAATGGGGGCTGCCTTCAGCATCTCCTTGCAGCCACCCCAATTTGGCATTTGAAATCCATTTCAGAGAACATTCCAGGCCCCTTCTGTATACCGGTCTTTCTTCTGAACAGGTTCTCTGCACCCCAGGGACGCTTGTAACTTGTGATCCGGGCAGGCAAAGAGGATCCACTCTGTCTAAGTGGGAGCCAGACATCTCAGGCCGTATCTCTGCAGGGACCACGTACTGCAAAGATGGAGCAGGCAATGGTGTAAATAGCTACCCAATCATTACCTAAACTCGTTAAAGGCTCTATGATTATGGGAAGGGGGGAACAAGACCCAAAGAGGGACAGTAAAAGATGCCAGGCTGATTTCACCTTCTGCCAGGGATATAAGCCCATCTTCAGGCACACACCTGGCTACAAATGTACTCACTAGTTGATGACACCGATCACCTACATGTTCATTGTTGATTTAAGGTCTTCACCAATTCACCCTTAGACTTTATCAGTCCAAACCCAGCAGAAATCTGCTCCCTCCCAGGGGTCTTCCAGCAAAGCATTTGCTCGTTCCAGTAAGACATGCAGATATTCCAACTCAGCAGAAGCACAGATTAAACCAACCACAATTTGAATGCCTTCACAGGCCCAACTCCTGGCTTCTTCTCGCTCATCCACAATCTGGCAGATAAACAAGGCATTTGAGAATAGGAAGCCTTAAAAGGGTACGCTTGATGCTCTCCAGAATGAGGTCTCTGAAAAGCATCTCTCTGCCCCTGGCCCAGCCCCAGGTTGTCCTTCTCAAAACATCACAGTCCCCTTCCTGGTGCCAGCATAGCTCTGCTGGGATCTTGAGTGTCCATTCAGAGATGACCTAGGAAGGAAATGGATCACCTGCGATCATGGCTTTGTGGGAATTTTCACCCTCCCTTCTTTCAGCAGTTCCTTTTTAACCCTTTCTGATGCCTGTAAACCAGCCACTCTGCCTAAATAAATCTTTTCTAAAAAATCTAAATTTTTTCTACCTGCTTTTGGGAAAAACACAAAACAAACTTGTGATGTTGTAGCCTATCAACTACCGCAAACCAGCCTTTAAATAAAAACTGATACTGCCTTTTCTCTCTTTCTCTAAATACAACTATAACAGATCTGCAAAAACATTTTCCACTAAAAAATGGCCATAGTCTATTTTTGAATTCAGGGTCATCTTTGGAAAGAAGTGAGCCCATCTCTTATATCCGAACTACATGCAGAAACCTTCCTGCTTAAAATGCCATACAAACTGAAAATGCTTAAATGCAATAATGAAATAAGGACACGAAAGGTGTCAAGTATCCAGATGCAGCTTTGGACCATGTGAGCTGAGTTCAACTGCTGACGGTGTCAGAGAGCTTGCTTGTCCAAAAGGCAGAAATGATTTCCAGGCAGCCTCCCATACAAAGATGAACCAGGTCGGACCCTGCTTGGTTTTTTTCAAGAGCAGCCAAGGTCAACCTGGGTAGAGTCGCCTTCACTGAGCCCAACTTTAGGGACAGGTCCGTGTGATTTTCTTGACAGCAAGAATGGTGTCTCACTACCTTCTTCCAGATTTATGTTTGTTTGTTTGACTATTTAATCTAACCCCCGAGATTTCCTGGTAGTCTCTCATCCGAGTACTGACCAGGTCAGACCCTGCTTCATTGAAATCAGCCAAGAAAGTGCATCAGTACAAAACCAAGGGCTGTGTCTAAAAGCCAGCCGAGCGTCCTGTCGCAGGGGCAGGGACCGGGACCGGGACCCTGGTCTGTGGCCAGAGCTCAGCCAGCACCCGCAAGTCTCTCCCCAGGAGGCACGGCCAGGATGCCATTTGGTCTCTTGCTCCACGGGGAACTGCTCACAAAGTGGGGAAGACCCCCTCGGGGCCCCAGATTAATCCCAAAGTCTCCAAGTGGGAATTCAGGCCTCCCAAGCCACCAAAGAACCCTTCTGCCTACCTGAGAGCAGCCTCCATCCATGACTTCAGCCCCAGCACTGCAAGCCGGTCTGGTTGGCTGCCCGTCGGCATCCCTGTAGCATGGTCCTTCCGATCGCCTGGGGAACTCAAAACTGAGCAAAGGCCATGGGATCCCAATTCTGCAAGGACCAGCTCTCGGCACAGAGTGTTACAGGCTCTCCTTGGCCTCCGGCTCTTCCTATCGAACAGCGTCAGCCCCCTTTTCCTAACCTGTTTGGGGAATGCCTTGTTGCCTCTTCATCTTGCTCAGCCTGAGCAGCTTCTCTTCAAGGCTCAGCCCACCCCACCCCCCCGAGTCTCCTAGACTCAGAACAGGGGCCAGAGGCCTCACCACCTTCTGGGTCAGTGTCTGGGCACAGGTGCAAGAGGGCATCCAGGGCACGACTTGCCGTTTTGTGAGCTGCAGAACATCGTCACCAATGCTCAGTCCCTAAGCCCAAGGGTTCTTCAGCTGGGTTTCCTTATACAGCCTCTTGGCTGTTAAATCCTCAGAAGGTGAGGAGTTGCCATAAAGGACCCCCGAATGCAGAGGGCAGAGGGCCGGTTGGCAAGCGGGGGGGGGGGGGAGCCTGTGAGCTTGTCTCACACTTGCCAGACAGGAAAGGAGGGGCCCTCTTGAGTCCTTCTCAGGTCAGGCAGACTTTGGAGTGACCCAGAGGCAAGTCAACCATCACAGACGCTCTGGTGTCCAGGGCAGGGACGCTGAGGAAAAGGCCTTCGACAGGGAGCCTTCCTCTTTCCTGGGACTGCCCCCAGGCCGCGTCCTGCCTTCCGAGCCACCAGCCCACTGGGCTCTCATCACCGGCTGGCTCTGTGCAGCCATAGCAACTGCTGCCAGGGAAGACAGCCTAGCGTCCTCTGCGGGAACAGTTCTCGAGGCAGCCCACGTGGCCCCATTGCGTCCCCGTAACAGGAACCCATTAAGCCGCTCTTCCAGAAGATGCCTGGCCTGGCCCAAAGTCCCCCAGGGAGCTTCCAGGCCTGCGATGGACTCGAACCCGCATCTCCCCACTCCTAATCCAAAACTTGAAATAATATGCAACCCTGGTGCCATCATAAGGACTACCCACCACACCAAATGGCACAGGAGTGTGGAAAGGTCTGGGCAGCGCCAAATTACCTGCCCCAATCCACAATGGTTCTGGCTGTTTCTCCCCTGAGTCATTAAGTCCAGGGAACAATGTTTTCTCATTAATAATGCATTGTTAATGATTTAGCAGCAGAAAGAAACCCCCTCCTGCCTACACACGGCATGGCACGCACACCTGCGTGACCCTGTTGTATAAACACACCATTTAATGCCAGGGACGGCTCTTCATCAAACATGGGCCAGGGAAGAAGAAACAAGAACAGGGACGGGGGAGAGAAAGCTGCCTCCCAGCCTTCCAAGCCCCAAGGCAGAAAGCTGGTGGACCAGAGGAGAAGTTGGGGAGGTGCTCCCCAAACTCCTCCACCCCACATGAGGCTCCTCTCTCTGGCCCTGGGATCAGCATCAGAGCGCCCGGCCTTTGGCCCTCTTGACTCACGACTGTGCCAAGCGCCCAGAAACCACAGCCGGCGACAAGCAGGCAGCCTCCCTCACGGTGAGCTCTTGCCAGCAAGTTTACCCAGGGAAGGAGGAGAAGGCACGTCCTGGAAGACCTGGAGGGTGGGGCTGGGGAAGCAGGAAGCGATGGGTGAAAACCCCGGTGCCAGAGCAGAGGAGGCAGGAACCCACAGGGTGGCAACTGGCAGCGAACCCCCCGAGGCAGGCAGATCCCCACAGGCCAGGGCTCCAGCGGTCCACGAACCAACAAGGGAGAAGAGATGGAAATGCCAGCTGGCCGGCAGGAGCTGGTGGGTTCAACTCTGCTCTGCCCTTCCCGACTCAGATGTATCCAGGAGGAGCCGGCAGGGAAAGGCTGGTGAGGGCAGGATGAGCTCAGCACCCTGGTGTCACCCTGTGAGCACAGCTCTTTGGGGGTGAGGACCTAGGGCAGGGCCCCAAGAGGCCCTGGGCAGCCAGTCTGAAGAGTGGGGCAGAAGAGAGCTGTGGGTACCCAGTGAAGGGTCACAACGGGGAGGCAGGGTCTCCCCTCCTCCCCAAAAAGGAGAGAGGGCAGGCAGGGGGTGGCCAGGCAGAAGCAGCAGGGAAATGTTTGGGAGGCCGAGCCCCAGCCAGGGGAGGCGGATCACACCGGGGGAGGGGACAGCGCTGACGGATTCCTCCCAGGCAACCGGGATGGGGGCTGCAGGTTCCTTCTTCCACCCACCTCATCCCCATTTTACCTTTGTGACACCTGTGCAAGCAGAAGGGCAGCCGCACAAGCCCCACAGAGAACCCAGCGCAGAGTTGGACCCAGGCCTCCTGGACCCCACCGGGACATCTTCAGGCTCCCCAGCATGGATCGGAACGGCAGCACAGCTGGTTGTACCACCCATGGCTTCTTAGTAGAGAGGCAGCCCTGTCTGTGGGCATTGTGAATGCCGAAACAAGAAGAGGGGTGTGAAGGAGGCAACTTGCAAATAACCTCTGGCTGGTAAAACGCTCCATTCTGCCCAAACTCCCAGGGATGGCTAGCAAGAAGGTGCGGGTCTCTCTCTGCCCCATCCCTAATTTCTCCTGTGAATTTCATGCTTTTTCCCCAAAACAATTATTTATTTATTTATTTATTTATTTATTATTAATTTTTCAAGCTATAATTAAGACTCATAATGCAGAATATAAGACCAAGAGAATACAGGTCTAAAAGAGAAACAGAGAAGGCTAAAACGGTGCAGGAATAAACAGAAAAGCATATCAGCCCAGAATTTCATGCTTCTTGACAAACTTGTACATATCCTCCCCGCTTCTACTCCCCCCTCCCGTTCCCCCCCCCCCAGCAGCTCCAAGAGAAAGACCAGCTTCTACAGCCCTGCGGAAAAGGGCCAGATCTCCCCCCACCCTCTCCAGCTCCACAGTGCCAGCTTTAGCCCCTGAACCACACAACATTACCTAACCAGGTCAGGGAGGATGCAATGGCTGCAGACACACAACATATGAAGGCTTGGCTGTATGATGGTGGCTTAGCACGTTGGGTAAACCTAGTTCTCAGATTAGGCCATGGCCCAACATTGCGTGAATGCAGGAAATGAGTTAACGTGAAACAGGTTAAGCACACTGTGCCAACTCAGCCTGATTGTGGGGCAGGTGGTTCCCCACCCTGTGGAGCCAGCCCATTGCTTCAGAGCCATCAGATCCGGAGGGTGGGGGAAGGCAGCTACTGTGTCTGGGGAGGCCTTGGATACGTTCCCCTTCCTGGCTCTTTCCGAGGATAAAGAAAAGCCGCCCTCTGAAATCCATGAATGGGCAGGAGAAGCCCCTCGCCTCCAGTCCTGCCTCACGGGGGTCCTCCAAGGCTTCAGCAGAGGAGGACCTTGGGCACAGACATCACTAGCTCCGGTCAACTGAGGCCTCAGGAAGGGCGGGCGGAAGTGGCATTTTCTGACACACCAGCAAAGGCGGCTGCAAGATTCCGAATAAGCTGCGCTGCGCGAGGGGATCTGATCTTTTATGCACACGCAGAGGGCTTCTGGGCCCGGGACGACAGCCACTGCCCAGTCTGATCCGGCACGTGCCAGGAAGGCAGGTGGCCTCACACGTCACCTGCCTCCCATCTTGCCTCCTGGGCCACCCTCCTCCTAGGGTGACCTGCCTGCTGTACTCTCTGCGGCCCACCCTCCCCGAAGAAAGAGCTCCACTTCCATTTAATGCTCCTGCCTCCCCCTCAAGCACCCCGGGAAGTTTGTGGAGTGCCTCTGCCTGGGCCTCCCGGGAAGGGGCCAGTCTATGGAGCCACCAGCTTCTGGGTACAACTCGCCCCTACAACTCGCCACTGAGTGGAGCTCCTACCACTGAACCTTCTAGAACTCCTCAGGGTGGGGAACAGCAGCCCCCCCCCTGCTCTGAGATTCTTCCCGGAGGCCCGGGCCAGTCAGAGGAGTCCAGACCCAGCTCCAGCTCTGCAGCTGAGATGGTACAAGTCCAAGGGGATGGAGATGCAGAGGCACAATACGGACCGGAACATTCCTGCTTTTTAAGGCTCTGAAAGCCTGCCCAGGATGTTCCCTCAGAGGAGGAAAACGTTTCCTAAAAGCTGCCTCTGTGCCCGCGAGAAACCAGGCCAGGCACAGGGTCCAACCCCGGTCTCTGGCGGGTGCAGCTGGCACGCAACTCCCCTGGGATGACCTGAGCAGCCAGTCTGCATCTGGAAGTCCTGTGGGGGGATGGAACCGCCCCACGGGAGAAGGTCTCACTGTGGAAGAGCAGCAGGGGGAGGGGAGGGGGGAGGCTTGGCCTGGGACTGACACAGGACCCGCAGCTGAGCAGGAAGGGGGCACTGGCTGCCATCACTCGTGCCGCAGAAGGAACTCTGCGGCCCAGACAAGCTTTGAAACGTTACGAATGGATGTGACAAGGACGAAAGTTCTTGTGGATAGGCGACCTGAGCCGGGAGAGGCTTCCAGACTGCAGAGAGAAGGACAGCCAGGGAACTGGAGGCTGCAACTGAGCTGGCAGGATCAAATCCCTCTAAACCTATCATCACAGTCACCATCATCACCATCATCATCGTCATCACAGAAAATCTTTTTAAAGGCTTGGATCTCTGTGCATGACAAGTTGCTCGGACGTCCAAAAGAGACCGCCCTGCTAGGTCCTGGGCAGGCACGGCCCCTGCTCTATGCCATGCAGGGTTTCACTAAATTCCTGCTCTGTCTAGTGCTAGTCCACAAGGCTGCAGAGAGACACCGGAGGGTATGTACAGAGGAGGGTGACCAAAATGATCAGCGGGTTCAAATGCTTTCCTAATGAGAAAAGGCTGTACCATTTGGGATGTTTTGTGGGGCGGGGGGGGGGGCAGTCAAGGTGTATAAAATCATGGGCACAAGGAGGAAGCTTTCTCAAACACTGGGGTGGGGGGATCCAGGGAAGCAGGCTGGAAGGAGGCTTAGAGAGGTATCCAGGCAGTCACCTTCGATGGTGCTGGGTTACCTTCAAGCCGGGGGCACCAGGACACCCAGTCCCAGCGGCAGGGGAGGAACAGCAGGAGTGGGGGAGGTCTGCGTCTCCCACTTGCCAGCAGCCCAGAGGTGCCAGGAGGCAAGCCGGCCTCGGAGGGCTGTTGTTGTGCGAAGAAGGCGGGACAACGAACGGCCTAACCGGGTGGCGCGTAGACAGCAGGACGACCGATCTCCCACCACTACCCAAACCAGCATCGCTCTCCCCTTCCTCCCCAAAGCCAGGAGGGCTTGCAGCCACGGACCCAGAGGAGGGCGGCTCCTTTGGGGCTCAGCGCTGTCCGCGGCGGGCCTGCTTGCCCCAGCCTGGCCCTGGAGGCTCCGGCCAGGGGCGCCCAAGCTTCCTCCCACGGAAACAATCTCTTGCCCCCCGCCCTTTTCCCCAGCGAAGCCCACAGCCCGCCCGAAAGAGCTCTGCGCGGCTCCCGAGCCCAGCGCTGGCAGCCGAGCCGGCATCGGGGCCAAAGCTCTCGGCTCAGGCGGCCTGCGACGGCCGAGCTGCCGGGTCCGCGAGGCTGGAGTCCTGCCCGGGCGGCCTCGCCTTCCCCCCTCCCCCGCTTCCTCCCCCAGTCCAGGGACCTCCCAGCCGGAATCGTGACGGTGCAGATCGCGGGCTATTATTATGCCGGAACAACTCCCACCTCCCCGCTCAACGGTGCAGCCGGCAGCACCGCTCCGCCGCGGGACACGCCGGGCGGCCTCTCCGGGAAGACGGCCGAGCCTCCGTGTCCCCGGAAAACCTCCGCGCCGCGGCGGCGGGGAAAACACGCACCTCCCCGGGCCCGCGCTCGGCCTCGGGCACCTTTCGCCGCCCCGGGCCCCCCGGGGGGAGGAGCGGCCTTCCCCCCAGGAAATCGCGCCACGTCCACATGGCACGAAGCCGAAGCCGCTGAGCCGAACCCCGCGGGAAAGGTGCGCCGGCTCCGCAGGCAGGGCCGCCCCGGGCCAGAAAGGGGGGGGCGGGGGTTGAAGCGGAGTCACGTCCACCCAGAGCCCCTCCGGATTGGCTGATTGAAGATGCCACTCACGTCCGGCAGGAATTCCCGCTCGGAGTTCAGGCACGGCGAGCCCGGCGGAATCGCCCATCGCGCCCGGGGGCGCCGGCTGGCCGCCCTCCCGACCCGCGCTGCGAGGGGGCAGGGGACGGGGCCGCGTAGTCCCCGAGCAACGGTTCCAGGGCTCCGCGGCTCCACCAGCGCGGGCTCGGCCGCACGAGACGCTCCGCGCTCCCTTCCGCCGCCCGGCGCCGCATGCAGCGGCGGCGGCGCGGGCTACCGGGGACGCGGATGCCCTGCGCCTGCCGAGCCGCCGCGCAGCTCCAGGCAGCGGGCAGGGGCCTAACGCGGCTGGGCCTCTTCCTCCTCCGGCGCAGCTGCGGGGGCGAGGCGAGGGCGAGCCGGGCGCCGCCGCTGCAACGGCGAGGGACCGGGCCTCGACGGGCTGGGCTGGGCTCGCTGCTGCGGCAGTCCTCCCGCGCCTACCTTTGCTTTCCATGGCGGGGCGCCGGGAAGTTGCCGCGAACTTTCAGGGTCGGTCCTGCTGGGCGGTCCCGGGTCGAGCGCCCTGCTCCGGGGCTGGCGGCGGCGGCGGCGGCGGCGCCTCGCTCCTGGGCGCGACGGACGCGGGCTCTGCTCCCGGCTCCCGGCGGCTGCAAGCGAAGCACCAAGACCGGGCATGAGAAGCGGCGCCCGCAAGGCTAGGGAGGGGGAAGGGGCGGGGGCGGCGCGCCACGAGCTGCGCCACGGGGGCGGGGCCAGAGCGGGGGGCGGGATTACCTGCGGAAGGCGGGGCCGAGCGCGGAGGAGCTGTCCGCTGCCGCCGGTTCTGCAGGTAGGACTGGACGCGCAGCCCCCCCGCCCGCCTCTCAACGGCGCGCGGCAGCTTCGCTGGGGAGGCTCCAGAGCGCATGCGCCGCCGTCGCCGCCCTGCCCTCGCCCCCGCCAGCAGCCTCTCGTGGGAGCCCCGCCGCCAGGCGGCCCCGAAGCGCGGGGACCGTCCGCCTTCCCCGCCCGCTGCGGCCCGGGGACCACGCCGGCCGGGGGCTGCGCCAAAGCGCGCTCCGCCGCGGAAGGAGTGGGGCAGCCGGGCGCCTGGGCGCACGCCCAACTTAGGCCGCCGCAGGGCCCGGAGGATCGCGGCAGCGCGTGCGCGGCTCGCGCGCTCCCGCAGGGCAGCAGCCGGCCTGGGGGAGCGCGTGGCCCGGTTGGCCGCCGCTGCTTGCTCCGCCGGGCTTGCGGGAGGGCGAGGGGGAGCCCCGCAGGCCTTCCCGGGGGGCTGCCGGGGCGGCGATCCTTCGTTCGCGCGGGCCTCTTGCGCAGAGGGACCGACGCGGGGGCGGACAGGGAGGGAGGAAGCGCCGGCGAGGCGGCTGTGGCCGTCCGCCGTTTTCTGCCCAGCCGCTCTCCCACCTGGCCCGGCACGGCAGAATATTGCTAAAGCGGGGCCTGCGAGCCCCCTTCCTCTCTCTCCACATGCCCCAACACCTCTAGCTGCCCTGGGAAGGCCAAGGCCGCGTTCACACGACCGCTTTCAGTCTGGATGGTTTTCTTGAGGCACCAACTGCGGTTGATGCCTTGAGGCAACCCCCTTCGTCCGTTGCGCCTCTGAAGCGTGCGCAAGGCGCCTTAGATCTGCCAGACGAGGGTTGTGCTGCGAGGCGGCTTGAATCCCTTGACTCAGACCCTGCGTGGCCCTGAGGCTGGCCTTGCCAAACCCCTCCCACTCTGGTGAAGCCCTGGAGAGGTGTGGGGGGAGGCTGCCCCCCCCAAACGGAGCTTCCTCGGAGCCTGCTTTCGGGGAGGGGGGGGCGGCGCCTGGAGGTCACCCATCCTTCTGTTGAGATCTAGTCCCTGCCTGCGTGTGTATCGGGTTAGGCCTCTGTCAGAGGTTTTGTGTTCACTTCCTTGCCTTGCACAAGCGGTGAGGTGATGTCAGCAATACTTGGCCATCTTGATGGACCTTTCCAGACAGTGAGCCTGTGCTGTGCGATGGTAGTTGGGAGGATTGACAGGCCCAGGAGGCTAGGAAGGGGGTGCAGGAGAGGGAGAGACCCACCTCTGGGGCCCCAGGCATCCCAGGCTGAAGGACCTCTCCCTTTGCCTCAGTGGGTGCATAACACACCCTCCCCCTGAAACCTCATGCAGCCCATTGCAGGCAAGTCATTAATGCACTTCGTCCTGGTTTTAAGCACTGCATAGGCCGTGTTTTTGCACAGACGCATTTTGGAGACTTGCCTCCAAGTGTATGTTGAGTGAGAGCCATTTTTCTCACTTTCCCCCCTAAAGTTGCCACTAAAATGTTAAGAAGTGACTGTGACAAGGTGCACACCCCACAGAGATATTTGTCACCCTGCTGAAATTGGATGCAAGGGTCTGTTGAAGTAATACGGACCGTGATTCCTGAGTCTGCACCTGGGTGCTCTTTCTTGGGTCCAAAACTGTTCTGCAAGGGAAAAAAGATATGCCTCAATTTGTTCCTTTATGGACCCCAAAATACAGTATTGTCTAAGGATTGTCTAATATCCCTGAGTTTCTGACAGAACTTTATTTAGTAAGAGAAAGAATGGGTTAGTTCAAAGGAAGAAAAAAAAATCATGGAAAAGGTTAAAATTTGTGTAACTTAGCCATTGTACTGGATCTTTCTGAAATTTGCCCAGGCTTGTTTGGAGTTTATACGGAAGAGAATAGCGACAGACACCCCCCTAGCCTTCTGCAGGTACTTTCAGCCATATTTAATTATGAACTGCAATGAACGTGAATGGCAAAAGATGAGAAAATCAGCCAGAGTCAGCCGTAATGACATTTGCTTGGCTGGAGAATTCTGGGATTTGAAGTCCGCACATCATAAAGTTGCCTAAACACTTGATTTAGCTTGTCTGAATCTCGCTGATGCAGTTCATTCAGTAAATCATGGTTAAGCGAACCATAACGGAGAGTAGTGAGTAAGTCCGGTTGTTCAGCCAGCCTGATCAAGGCGGATGAGTTCTGGGAGATCACCTTCCTGCTTCTGAAGTTTCTTGCAGGGAACCAGCACCCAGCACAAATCATCCACATTGGGCAATTCTCGAGAAATTGGCTGCAGAGTAAAAATATACATTTTATGGCCCCACGGAGGACGATCAGTCCTAATCAATTTAAGGTCAAGTTTCTGCAAAAAAGGAGATTAGTTGAGTCTCCTCCTCCTAAGCACTTTTGGGCTGTCAGGAAGGCCCAGAGTGAATCCGACCGGGCACGAGTGAGAGCCCCCGTTTGCTCCTACATCGTGGCGATAAAGGCAATGGTCTCAGCCTCTTTGAGGGAGGCGGTGGTCCTGCTGGCCTTAAAGGGGCTGGGGGTATGCCCCCCCCCAAGACATCATCACTGGATCCCTCATTTTGGACAGTTACGGCCCAGGCTCCAATCTTCTCCTTTGGGGGAAGGTGGTTGAGAAGGCGGTTGGGTGGCAGTTGCAGAGGGAACGGATGATCTGGGCCCGTCTTTTCTGTACAGACTGGGGGACAGTTTGGGGATAGTGCTGGCCATGCTGGTTGATGCCTTTGGCAGAGCCAGGACAGGGGTGGCGCATCCATCCTTGTGCTCCTTGATCCCTCGGTGGCTGTTGATGCCACTGACCACACTCTCCTTCTGGGCAGCTACAGGGGTTGGCGTGGGAGGGGCGCGCCTCCTTCCTCCGTGGTCAGGTCCAGTCAGTGATGACAAGGGAGGAGAGACTGTGCCCACCACCCTTCCCTTGCGGGGTCTCTCAGGACTCAACTCTCTCCCCCCTCCTGTTTAACATGCCACATTAATATGTGAAACTGCTGGGTGGGGTCATCCCTTGCTTCGGGGTTTGGCATCCTGAGCGTGCTGATGACACCCAGCGGCACATCTCAATCCTGGGCTGTGTGGGTGAAGCTGGCAGTGACTGGCCTGGGGTCCGGAGGCTCGTCGGGTCTGGATGGGGTGGAACCGGCTCAGCCCAGTCCTGCCAAGGCCGAGTGGCTGCGGCTGTTTGGGCCCGCAGGGTCTGGGACATTGTCGGCTTTGCTCTTGGAGGGGTGTCGCTTCCCCGCTCGAGGCTGACGCGCAGTTTGGGCGGCCTCCCGGACGTGCAGCTCCTGCTTGAAGAGCAGGCGGCCGCTGTGGCCAGAGGGCCCTTACGCGGGTCTGTCTTGTGCACCCGCTGTGCCCTTTCCTCCGCTGAGAGCCCTTTAGATGGTCACTTGCCCCCTCGTTACCTCCCAGTTGGCATACTGCAAGGCACTCGACATGGGGACCTTCCTGAAGATCACCCAGAAGCTCAGCGGGTTCACAATGAAGTAATGGCCACTTCTCATTATGCCCGCTTCCTTTGTGGGCTGGACTGGCTGCCAGTTGGCTTCCAGGCGCAATTCAGGGTGCTGGTTGCCACCTATAAAGCTGTTCATGGCACAGGGCCCAGTTACAGTATGTGAGGGATCACCTGTCTCCAGCTGTTCCTGCCCATCTGGTGCATTCAGGCAAAACAGGCACGATCCAGGTCCCCATAGCTGAGTGTTGCGGCCTTGTGAGACCGAGGAAGCATGTCTTCTCTAGCGTGGCCCCTGCCCTCCGGCACAGCTTCCCCCAGAGATGCGCACGCTCCCCACTCTCCCTGGAATCCGCAAGTCTCTTATGACCCGGCTCTGGCCCCGAGCCAGGGGTCTGGGTGGCCGTGGAGCCCCTGTTGAGTTTGTACAGGTTGCCAAGTGTTATTTTGGTCAGGGCAACCATGTGGTTTTTAATGTGTTCTTAATCTATGTATTGGACTTGTTGTATGCCTCTTCTTGGGGCTGGGTGGCCTTAACAAATCCAAAAAGCCAGTAAATCAGGACTGCATTCCTGTGCAGGACTGACAGATGAGCTGTTCAGAGCAGAGAACGAGAGTTAAGGACTTCCATTAGTGACCATATTAGTATAGCAATAATAGTAATAACAATAACCATGGAATGGCTTAAACAATAGGGGGAAACTATTCTCGGTTACCTAGAGAGAGCATTGCTGTCTGGAAGCCAAGGGCACCTTTGGGGGCACTTGCCAGGGTCAAGTGACATCAAGCTGGGAGTTGACACATCCTCTTTCCTCCCAATTTAGACTTGGCATTGACTGTGTTGCTGGATGTCAAGCTGCCGCAGGGTCGCACTGCTGCATCCGCTCCCTCCTGCCCCAGCCGCCCAGCCTCCCTGGGCTGAAGAAGCCATCCCTGGGGGTAATTTCCAGCCTGGCCTGCACCCAGCACTCCCCAGGTCCATATCAAAGCAAGCATGCCTGTGACTTGGCTCGGCCAGCCAAAAATATGCCTCCAGGTTCACTTATTGATCAGCAGCAAAGATCAAAACAACTGACTGGCAAAACAGGAGAAGAGGAGGCAGGGGAAAGCGGGGAGATGAACGACTGGCAACAATTCGCATTATCTACATCTACCTGCACCCGTCTCCGTCAGAAGGTGCAGGGCTTTCCAGAGCCGCTGGGCACAAGCCAGGGTAATCAGCCTGGACGGTCCCAATGGGTGGGGCCTTCGGTAATTCCAGCCTTGGCCCCGTTTGTAGACATAATGGCAGAACTGTAGAGATGGAAAGTAGGACACCAGGTGATCCCCCTTCTCTGCACCAGGAAGGAAAGAATTTGGTGAATGCAGATGATTGCAGGGCTCTCTGGCTGCTCTGGGTTTCCATGTTAGATGACACGCTGTGTTCGGAGGAGTCCTAAACCACGGTCAGGTGTTGCTTTACATTTTCATATTCCTGCTGATGTTTTCATAATGTTACTGTGCGGTCCCTTCAAAGGTGTAACAGAGTGGAATAAATAACCCACATTCAAGGGAGGGTGAGTCTGGGTGAGACAAAGGGCACAATCATTTCAGCTTGGTTCCGAGACTGCCGAAGTTTCAAAAGACGGTTTTGTAAATTGCAAAGGGGAGAACCACCAATTCATCGGCAGGCTTTTAGGAAGCCAATCCAAAGGTTTTGGCCCCACCGTACAAAGGACTGAATTGGTCTTCAGTGGAAGTAGGTCAGTTGCTCAAATTCTTGTAATCCACCCCTTCTTGCCAAACAGATTCTGTGAGAATCTTGCTTGGGGGGGGGGCGGAATCTTTGGATCCAAAACAGCCGGGTGGTGTGTGCTTGCAGCCAATGAGTTCTCACTCACTGGGGAGAAGTCAGAAGAATCTGAAGCCAGCATGTAGCAGAGTTGTGGGTCAAACCTCACAATAAACTAAAAATACCTGTCATACAAAGGTGAGCCAGCGCACGGAGGCCCAATAGGAGCCGAAAGTGGACACGTGCTCAACTTGCACGTGGGGAGAGCAGTGGCAACACTATAGGACAGCCTTTCCCAACCTGGGGCTCACCAGGTATGCAAATTACAAGACCCACCAGGCCGGCCAGCCAGCCACAGTCCCGCAGGACAGCATCAGTTGGGGAAGGATGAGATGGGAGAATCTGCTTTACCCAGAAGTGGCTGTTCTTCTGCCACAAGCCTGAGCAGTTGGGTGGATGGGAATGTGGAAAGTGGCCACTCTGGAGTCTGTCCGCCTGCCCAGCAGCAGGGGTGATTCTGTCCGTATTTCCCAGAAGAATGTTGATTTCCGCTTCATACCTGCTGAGCCTGGTAAGATTTGGGCTGGCCAGATTTCTGGCTCTCCACTGCTTCACAGCAAAGCTAGGTCTCCAAGTGGGAGAGGTTTTTCCATGCTGGAGACGTCCAGTTGCTTCTCTTCCTTTGCTTGGCCCTGTCCCCTTCAGTCCCCTCAAATGAGACTTCTTGGCTTGCAACTGACCGTGAATCAATGCCGCGTTATAGACCCTTGCAACGGAGGGGCCTTTCCTGCAAATGGCATTTGGAAAGTGTTTCAGCCAACACTTTCAACACAAGGTGTGTGTCATTCCCACACAGCCTCCCTCCCTTGGTGAAGAGTGGAGAAGCCACCTTTTCCCTGAAATAGCCCTTTTCACTGGGAAGAAAGTATTCCAAAAACAAGGAACAACTCCTGCAAAGGAGGCCAGGCTGCAGAAAGGACTGTCTCCAGAAGATGCCCAGAAACCCTGTCTTGCGGACTCCCATTGTTCTGTAAATCAAATGCTCACTTGAATGATAACCCTCCTTCAAACTTCACAGGGAAGCTGCTTGGAAAGATCCGCAGGGAAGCCGAGTCTCTGTGGAAATTGCAGATATCTTGTCCACAAAGGAGTCATTTCCCAGAATGGAGCAGGGGGAGAGAGCCCTTCTTGAGGTCTGCTTGAAGGTGGTGCATTGCATTAGACCAGGAGTTTAAAAGCCAGCACCCATTAAACCTACAGGATCCTGCTTAATGGCAGCTGGATCCAGTCCACCCACTGTAAACCTTGGATCATTGCCTGGGAAATGCTGAACACTCACCCTTCCTATTGAAAGCTGTGCAGAAGGCCAGATGCTTTCCGGGGAGGGAGTGTATATGAATAAATACAATGAAGTCAAGGCTACCAGAGGCCATCTACTTAACTATGCTTTGCACCCCATGCCATCCTTGCGAGACCACGGGGCATATTTGAGGGACTGCCCATCCCTGATCGTTTCTGCCCATCTGGAGAAATCAGGCAGAGGAAGCGAGCTCTCGGTCTCTCCAGTGCAACAGGGTCATCTACTGGGACCCAGAAATTCGCCCTGTCTATGGTGGCACCTGCCTTCTGGAATAGTATGTCCCTGGAGATCCATACAGCTCCCATCTGTACAGCTCTCCCAGGCCTTGGGGCAGCATGGCTGCTGAGCCCTGTAGGTTTAGGGGTTTCTCTTCTGGACACACAGTTTTTTAAAATTGTTTCCTGCTTTTAAAATATGAGCTGTCCACAATTGTTTGGAGTTGGGCAGCCTGTAATTATATCAATTAAAAAGATATATAAGCCAGTGTAAGACTCTTCCCTCCCAGCATCCTTCCACTGTTGCAAGGGAACCTGCAGGATCTTGGCCACAGCCTGGATAGACTGGTGCCCCATATCACTTCTCCTTTGATCTTGAGATCCTGGTATGCTGCCCAAGCACCAGCTGAGCCAGGAGTGGTGTGATACAAGGTACACAGACTGTCTTCTGCCCCCAAGATCTTGTGTTATGCCACATGTATCTCTTCCCTTCCATCTACCCACTCATGGGAATATCTGGATGCATCCCCATTGTGGCTGCCTACATCCTAAAATCTCCTGGTGTTTAGCCACTTCTGGGTCCCAAGAGGGGCTGAGATTTCTTGCAGGGAACAGGCATCCAGGAGATCCGCCCCTGGAAGGTTTAGCCTCTGTGCAATGAAAGCCTGTGAGGGCAACCACAGCCCATTTTACCTTGCCACTGCTGACCATCCCATCAATTTAAGCAATGGGATCTTCACTTCCATTTCTGGTATAATGTCAGTTAATCCATTTAATTTGTTCTGGCTACGGAAGAACATTCTGGTTTGGAGGCTAAAGAAGAAGCAGAGTTGAGTCTGGCTCCAAGGCAGCTGATTTTCAACCACAGCGTGCCTTCCCAACATTAAGCAGGGAGATAAAACAAGGAAGGAAGTCCTGCCTTCTGGAAGCACCAAGTTGATCCTTTGTTGGTTTCAAAGGGAAAAGCATCTCTTTGAAACAATTGCCACCCTACTCATCAGTAAATACAAAATAACTGGAATCAATACACAAAACCCACCCAGTTTAGGTTGTTAAGAGGTTATGGTTTAACCCATCCAGCTGACTCAGGTGTGTGAATGCTGCCAAGAGGCCTTCACCTGATCTGGGCAGGTGTGTTGTGTGAATCAGCCAGGAGGGGATGGAGCTGTCCTGACAGGCCCTGAGAGGTATTTCCTTTGCAACCAAGACTGCGGGGAAAGTCTCTTGCTTGACTACAGGAGGGTAGCAGAGACTGTTCTGTGCAGGAGGTCACCCCCACTCCCTTCCCCAGCTCTGCAGAGGATGGCCTTCAAACTCCCTGGATGTGAGGCACCAGCATCCTGTGGGAAAGGCGGAGTAGCTCAGGCCACAGGTGGCTCCTTGCAAGACCAGACATGAGAGCAGCAGGCCTGGGCTACCTTGGGGGAATCTAAGCAAACCCTCAACCTATTTTAAAATAAATGCAGACGTGCCCAACCTTCCAGTAAGCCTCATCACTCAAAGATTTGGGACAGGCATCCAAATGGGGAAAGAAGGTTCCCTGACCTCCAGATGTTCCTCAGGAGAGAGAAGCCCTTCATCTCAGGGGCAAAGCACAGGGTTTGCATGCAAGAAAAGCTATTGGCATTGTCAGCAAGGAAGGATACCAAGTCACAGCGGTGTGAGGGATGGCCCACCTCTGGACACCACAGAAGGTCCCAGCCAATTATAGGCTACCTGCAGGCATCACCTAGGTTGCTTTAGGTCCTAAGGGCAAGGTATATACACACAGATACACCGATAGACACTGACCATCTTGCAGGACAAATAGCATGCAAAAAGAATAGCATTTCCTGAATCAAGCAAAGATTGGGAAAATGGCTCAACCAACTGCTTCCAGCCTCTGAGTCAGTGGAAACAAGAAGTATTTTTAAAACAGCAGCAATGAGGGAGATTTTAAAAAGGAGCATAGGGATATCTCATGAGAACAGAAGCCTAGCACAGGTACCTGTATTCGGTGACTGAACAAGGATCACAAACGGGCAGTGATGGGACCATCCTAGCCTTGGCTTGGATCAGCAGATAAATTGGCTGTTTTCACACAATACTCTTAACCAGGGTTGAGTAAAGATCTAGAAACTATATTCACACAACATGAATATTAACCTTGATTCAGTCTTTTGTGGCTTATCATAGGAAGCAAATCCAGTCTGATTGATTTATGGTTGCAGGGATATGTACCTCCAGAAAATGGGTTAGTCCACGACTCAGGTTAAGCATGTTGTGTGAATGCCACCCATGTGTATAATTAGCAGAAGGCTAAGGAAGAATTGATGATCAGCAAAAGCAATAAAGGGCTTGGAGGACAAAAGGAATGTCTCATGCTGAAAGCTACTGAACAAATTGATAAACAGTGGGGAGCAGCAGTGCTGAAATATTTAAGAGGCTGCTGTAAAGCTGAGGAATGTTTAGACTTCGCTGCTCATCAGATCTGAGACACAGGGCCAAAGTGCTCTGAAGATGCTTTGACTCAGAGTGGAAAGTGAGCTAGGAGACCCTTTCTTGCTCTTGGCAGAAGTTGTAAAAAATGCTTTTCCCTCTTCTTGGAAAGGAAAGGAGACCAGTAGGAGAAGCCAACAGGCCAGGAAATGGGAAGGATTTAGAAGCGACTTGTTCTCTGCGAAAGCTGATCAGGCGAAGCTCATGGAACAAAACGCTCAGCCTTAGGAAGCCCCTGCGGCCATGTCTGCAGGAAGGCTGGCACAAGGAGCGGCCCAGGAGGGTCCAGTGAGAAGCCACATCTGTCTGGGCAGGATGGAAGGGCGCAAGGCCGCTGCTGGGGAAGACCCCAGGCCAGAGCATGAAAGGGTTGAGAGGAGCTGAGCAAAAGCACAGCTGTAAAAGAGGCTGAAGGCCAGTGGGAACAGCTGTGCCCCTCTTGTGGCCTTCGTCCCTGGAGGGAGGGGGCAGCAGCTGGTTGGCCTTGTGGGAACAGAAGGCTGGACTCAGCAGGGCCCCTGATGAGGCTTCTCACCACCTGGGCATTCAACCCGTGGAGAGCAGAGTGGCACAGCCACGGAAGGTAAGGGGGTGGGCAGCACGGGTACGAGCATGGCTCAACTACAGAGCTCGCTGGTGACTCATGGCCACTTACGGTCCCTCCCTCTGACCTTCTTCACCAGGGCGCTGTGAAGGTAAACTTGGCAGAGGAAGTGCCTCCAACTCTTGGAGGAAGTCCAGCAAATGGATAAACACGAGTTTGGCAGCTGCATCGGATCGAAATCCAGTCGACTCTTCCTACAAAGGGCTGTCCAAGGCCCACTTGGAAGTCTCCCTGCACAACCCAGGAGGGCAATTTCTCCAAATCTCATCTCTCTTCCCAGAAACTGACCTCTCAGACAATCCCTGCTTTCCATACTAGGGAAATATCCAGACGTCCTGACCAGGAATCGGGATGTTCTGGTACCCACTAAAAAGCGGCAGGGACCATCGCTATCGAATGGCTGACAGACCGGATCTCCAGGGACCAGGAGGCCCTGGGCAAGAGGGAAAGGGATCTTTTTTGTCCATCTTTGAGAAGAGAGAACGGTGTCCTAGAAGGGGACAGCTGGATGTGCAGATGGTGCTCCCGAGAAAGGTCGGGGTTCCTCGACCGCTGACTGCATTATCTACACAACAGATTCCTGGCAAGAGACAGGCTAAACCTCACAAAGACTGGGAGGGATGTATTTGACAGGCATCTTGCCAATCTCTTCAAGAAGGCATTGAACTAGTGCAAAAGAAGGATGGCAAAAGCCCAGAACCAAATATGCAGCCGTGGACAGAGGCCAACAACCCAGGAGCCAAACAGTGAAGCCAGTAAGGAGTGCTGCTCCCCATCTCAGGTGGTTCCACAGCAACACCCAGAATACAGGAAACAAGCAGGGACAACTTGAAATCCTAGCCCAGGAGGATCAGTTGGGTGTCATAGGCATCCCTGACACTTGGTGTGATGACACACAATTACAGGTAGTCCTCACTTAACAACCATTCATTTAGTGATCATTCAGACTTAAGACGGTGCTGAAAAAAACAACTTACAACCAGTCCTCACGCCTATGACCGTCACAGCGTCCCCATGGTCATGTGATCACAATTTGGGTGCTTGGCAACCACTTTGCATTTATGACCATTGCAGCATCCCAGGGTCACATGATCACCATTTTTTACCTTCCCAGCCGGCTTCTGGCAAGCAAAATCAATAGAGAAATGTGTGATTCACTTAACAACCACATGGTTTGCTTAATGCCCACAGTGATTTGCTTAACAACCACTGCAAAAAGGTCATAAAATTGGGTCAGATTTGCTTAATGGCCATTTCACTTAGCAACTGAAATTCCAATCCCAATTGTGGTCATTAAGTGAGGACTATCTATAGAACATAACTCTGGAAGGCTACATATAGGCAGAAGATAGGCTTTTCTGTGTCAGACAATCCAAGTTGCCTGTGATAGTGAAAATCGAAGAAGGAATAAGAAGGGGCAGGGGATTCACTATACTAGACCCCAACAGGGAGTAGCTGCTCAAAGAAATTAAGGAGACTGGCACCTTGGGAGAAGGCAGTCATGTCATCTTTGAGTTCATTTTATCAAGAGGCAGAGGAATGGAGCAGCCATATTTGTGTCTTGGACTTCAGAAGGTCAGATTTTGATGAACTCCAAGGGAAGGTAGGCTGGATCCAATGTCTTGCAATCCCGGTAGCCTAACGTGCCCAGGAAGGATGGGAAATTCTATGAAATGAGTTGCTGGAGGTGCAATTGAAAACCATCCCCATAAGAAGGAAAAACGAGAGAATTCTGAAGAGGCCAAGGTGGATATATGCAGGAGTCTCTCCAGATGCTGGAGAGAAAAAGCCAAAGTCAAAGAAACAAAAGAAAGAAAACAACAGTGTCAGAACAAACAGTGGAAATTGCCAAGAAGAGGAGAGAAGTCAAAGCCAACACGAACATTTCAGGAAGGGAGTTAACAAAGAATGTAAGAGAACCGTTAGAAAAGACAAGACGACGTTCAAACACAAGGAAAGTCTTCCAAAAGGTCTCCAAATTCAGAAGGATGTTCCAATCTCAAATTGATATGCTAAAGGATACCAACGGGCAGAAAATAACCGATTCAAAGAAGATAAAACAAAGGTGAAAGGAGAACACTGAGATTCTCTACGTCCAAGAGACTTCAGAAGATATTCCCTATTTACGAGGACCTCTGGAGGATGATTAGCACTCCAGTCATTACTAGGTCAGAAACGACAGGAATTCAAGAACTACTTATGAAAACATGGCAAGCAGTAGGAGGAGGATTAGTAAAGGCTCTAACAAATCTGGGGAATGACACAGCGGCCAACAGATTGGAAGAAGTGCATCTGCAGATCAATGCAAAGTAAAGGAGATTTGATAGAGTGCATTCATTATCAGACAATATCCTCAATTTCACTTACTAGCAAAACCATGTGTAAGATTGACCAGCATAACGTCCTGCATGGAAAAGGAGATGACACATGTTCAGGCTGGCTTTAGAAAAGGCCAGGGAACAAGAGACATTACTGCTGATGGACCTTGGATAATCGAGAAAGCCAAAGAATACCAAAAAGAGGTCAGCAGGTGCTTCACTGATTATAGAAAGGCCTTTGGTTATGTTGACCATGTCAAGCTGTGGCATGTCTTTTGGAAAATGGGGATCCCAGAACGTATCATTGTCCTCACGTGAAACCTATGTAAGGGTCAGGAAGCCACAGTACAGACAGAACATGGCAGAAGAGACTGGCTCCAGGTGGGCAAAGGAGTGCCACAAGGCTGCACACTCTGCCCTTATTCGACCTGTATGCCAAATACTCATTGAGGGTGGCTGGATTGGAAGAAGATAGCATGGTTTTGAAACTAGAGGAAGAAATATCAATAACCTGCACTATGCCTTTTGACCTGAGGTCGACCAAGTGACCTGGTCAAGGTTCTGTCCCAATGCCTGGAGGCTGTATAGGCCTAGATGAGGAGGAAGTAACTCAGACTTAATCCCACCAAGACCGAGTGTGGATATCAGGACCATCTGGGTCTGAACCTTTAACCTTGGATGGGGTGACCCTAACCCTAGCCCTTCCCCTCTGATGGCATTCTGGAAAGCCCTGGAGCCCTGGCCGCGTGGGTGGAGTTCCCTGTAAAGTGCCTGTTACGTGCGCTGCGGTCGTTGGCCAGATTTGCCCCCTTGTTTCATGTTTAGAATTTTTATTCCAGTTACATATTTGTGTTTTGCTTTTATGCTGTGAGCTGCCCAGGGTTAATTCAGTGTCAGACGGCACCTAAATGGAATTTAACTGAATACATTAGATGGACTTGCAGTTGGCTGGGGATCACACCCAAAGAGTGACCTTTAATGGTGCCACTTCAGCAGGAAGGGAACATTTTTGCCCCTGACTCTGAGGAAGGCCCTGGGGAGTTGCTGATCCCCGCTTGCTCAGAACGCTGCCGGTAACAACGAGCGGTGCCTCCTACCTGCCAGTCAAGGGGAGCATAAACATTTTCTCTGAGGAGAGCTCCTGGTCCTCTCTCCTCCCACCTCCCCGACCCCCCTGCTTCCGTCTCCTCCAGCCAACCTGCGCTGGGTGGTGGGATCAGGCCATCCTGGGCTCTCAGCTGCCTGCGGGGCCTGATGGATCAAGGCTGCAAAACCCTGAGTGGCTTTCTGCAAAGCAGGTTTTGTCCTTCCGAGAAATGCAGCGGGCCCAGATTAGGTTTCAGACAAAGGAGCTGCACCGGCTCCCGTTTATCAGCACAGCACAAGGGCGAGCCGGACAAAGGAGTGTCAGGCAGAGGCTGCAAAATGACACACAGCCCCTCCTGCCATTAGTCAAGGTCTGCAGCCAGATGGGGGAAGCGGCGGGGCAGGGCGGGGCGGGGGGCGCTACTCTGCAAATACAGCACCTGGAGCACCCTGATCCTACAGATGGACCCATTCCATTCTGCTCTGTAGGACCTGAGCCCCTGCAGGGTGTGCATGGGAGAGGAAGCAGGCCTCCACACCAACCAGATCCCTGGCAGGTACATCTGTGCACCACACACTGGGGCAGCCAAGTGCAAGGGGAGGGGAGTGTCCTGCCCAGGAAGGAGGGCCAAGCTGCCCTTCTCCCAGCCATCTTAAACCCTTCTTTGCTAGCAGCCTCAGTTCGAAGGGTTTCTTGGCAGCCTCATCTAGAAAAACACACCATTACACACAAACACACACCCGTAGATTAATTATTGTGGAATTTTCTCCCCAAACCAAGTTTTTACCATCATGTCAGGTTTGTGTAGATGCATGAGAAAGGGCCATACTTGCTCCTCCCTGTTGTCCTCTCTTGGGGTGGGGAATTCAAGACCTGCAGAGCATTTAGCATCACTCATGTTCACCTCCCGCCAGACCCATCTTTTTCTACCCTTTGGGATTCTGCAGATCGTTCCTCCTACGGTGTGTATGTGAGCATGTGTGCTGCTGGGTGCTGGAAGGCTTCTCTGCTCCTTAATGTTCGGTGCTGAGCACTTCCCATGTTGCCCAATCCAGTTTTCCTTCTCTCCCTGCAGTGTAGAAAGTGAGCTCCTTAGGGGCAGGGCCTTCCCTGGGACCCTGTGGATCTAGAGAAGCTTGCTCCAGGCTTCCTGTCTTTCAGCCTTGCCCACTCCACATGTGGTATACTCAGCAGCTACGTGTGGTGCCATATGCTTTGAAAAACATGTTCTGTTGGCACGGTTGAATGCCTTGCTTTGTGCCACAGGAGAGCTTGGAAGAACGCAGGTTGTTGCTGCAAAGGGTCAAAGCCAACCACGAGAGCTGGTGGCCTCTTCTCCATCTGTGCAGTTACTCTCCCTTTCCTTGAAGTGACTGCTTTTGCTACGTGTCAGACACAACCGTTGCTGGAATGCTTTGCACATTCAGAGTTAGGAGTGTCCTCTTCCAGCACTCTAGCAAAGGCAGGGCAAGGCGATCCGTTGCCCATGTTCCCAGCACCAGATGTGGTGGTGGCACAGCTAAGGCCACTGGGCCAATTGAGGGATGGGTCAGTGGCTGCTGCCTGCTGGAGGCATGACAACTGGCCCCCCTCCCTCAGTTGCAGGTCTGGGCCTGGAATAAGGTGGCTTTTTCACAGGACCTGACTGCAAGGGGGGTGGGGGGGCAATGGACAGAAGAGCATGATGCATCTGAGAGGGAGAAGGGCTGTGCTCATTGGGGGAAGTGTCTGCATTTGACCGGGGAAGACATTTCAGGTCCAAAAAGGTTATTATTTCTGAAAATGACAGGCTAAGAAAGGAAGCAAAAGATGCAAGTTGCACATTCCGCCTGAGTTATTTGGGCGGACAGCTGGCCACTGGGCTGTCTGAATACTTCATATAAAATTATACACCCCCCCCCCCCAATGAAGAATTAGGCTACTTAATCAAAGCACCTGCTTCACTCAGCTCCAGAATTAATCGATTTTCTGGGCTTGTGCAATACCTGAAACTACAGACTAACCAAGCTAGATTTGTATGCAAAAACAAGCCACTAAAGATCTAACCAAGATAAGCACTAACCAGGGTTAACACGTGCAAAGACAGCAGCCAGGATTTACCCTGGATTCAACACATTCTGTGACCGCAGGGGGAGAGTGCTGTCCTTGGTGCTGAGCCGGCCCAGGCAGCCTCCTTGCCTTCCGGAGCCCTGTCCCTTTCTGGCTCTTTCTACGGGATTGAAGCGACCTCAGGGAAGGAAGGAAGGGACGGACGTGGAGGAAGCTCAACTGGAGGACAAGGGAAGCCAACCAAAACCTTTCTTGCATCTGCCCACCAGCTGAGGAAGTATTTGCACGAGTCACTGCTCTTGAGGAGCAGAGCTCCACTTAGTCAGCATAATGCAGTTCCTTCCCCAAAGGCAACCCTTTTGGACACCTTCTTGAAGATGGGCCACTGATGCTTCATGGATCTAAAAACTTCTGGCTTTCCCGTACCAAACTGGATTTTGCATTTCTGAGCTCCATCCAAACCGGATGCAGCTTTCCAAAGAAATGTCAACAGCCATCAAGCTCTCTGCAATGATAAAACCAAGCAGGGGGCACCTTTTGTCCAAGTATTAAAAGAGCATTCACACCCCAGGCTCCCTCCAGATACGTTGGAATACAACCCCTAAAGCCACAGCCAGAAATCTTGGCTATCCAGGCTGGGGACAATGGGAGTTGGAGTCCAGTGTATCTGGAAGACTCCAGCTTGGGGGAGGCCGCAGTATGATTACTCCTCTTCTGAAAAAGGAAATGCCTTTGGAGCTTTTCCCTTCTGCTGGCTGGCCATTTACAAAAAGCTGCTTTTTAATCAATCAGGAACCCATACATTTCAACTAGAAAAACAAAAGCATTACAAATTGACAAAGTAAGGCAGCATCCAATCTGCATATGAAGAAAAAAGCAATATCATGACTGGTGGTGGGGAGAGGAAGGCAGCAGGCTTTTAAGGCAGTTTCCCAACCTTGCAACTTGAAGAAGTGTGGACTTCAAGTGTGGACCCAGTATGGCTGGGGAATTCTGGGAGTTGAAGTCCACACATCCTCAAGCTGCCAAGGTTGAGAAACACTGATCTAGAGGCATAAGTGGTGGCAGGGCCTTCCAGGAGATGTAGTCCTCACCTATCTGTGGGGAGGCTGACCCAGAAGGCAGCATGTGATTTGCCTTCATCTGTTGGAACGCTTATCCCACCGATGCCCAGCAAGGGAGCCAACTCTGCCCTGCACAGGCCATCCATGGCCCTGCCTTGCTTTTTGAAGACACCACCCCACCCCACTCACAGGCTAACTTTCCTGGCAACCTCAGTGCTGGCTTGCCATATGGAGGCAACCACAGGAAGCTGTAAAAATGCTAGCAGGCTGAAGCACCAGCAGAGGAGGCAACCACTGAGCTGGTCTGGATAAAGACCATGTCATCTTGCATTACAATCACCCAGAGCATCTTCTTCCTCACCTGGTGCTCTCTGCTTGACCAAGACGGAGTTGGCATCAGGGCGACACAAAGAAAACTCCAGAAAGGGCCATTACAATGGCTAGAGGGAGCAGCGGGGAAACCTTGTTTGCATTCTGCAATTTGAAGATATGGCTGCGAGGAGAGTCACCCCCCTGCAACATTGGTTCCAACAGCAGCAAGCTGGCTCACGGCTCCTGCCTCCATGTATTTTGCTTCATGGTAGATCTGGGAGGTGGCGATATAACCCATCCTGTAAGACTGGAGGAAAGTCCTGAAGGAGGGCTAGGCTACCTGAGAATTTGTAAACTCTTGTTTTAAGGTTTGGGTTGCCTGTGAGGAGGCTGACTGAAAATGGTGCATGCCGTTTGGTCTGCTGGATGGACATCTGCAGCCATCTCAGTCCTGGCTCCTCACCCTCTGGTCTCCAAGGGAAGCTGCTCTGCCTGTGGCCAAGGCCTGAAGGGTGAATGGGGTGTGTGGGGGTCAAAGGCCCCTCTATACTGGGGCCACACTCTGCAACTGCTGTCCCAGGTGGCTCTACTGGTTTTGTTTAGACAGCAAGCTCAGCTGCAGCGTTCTTAATGGTGCATCTCAAGGGACGCCAGGGCAGCGCAGCCGTTAGGAGCTCAGACTAGGATGATGCGAGTTCAAAGCCATCCTTAGCTCTGGAAGGTCCAAGGTGCCTTTGGGTAGTCACTGGCCATGTTTCCATGCCCAACTTCTGTTCTGTCTGATCCCAATGAAAAAAGGAACCAAGAGAAATGCCAGTTATATCAAGAGTCTAGTTGGCCAGTATGAGCTGACCCTTTCAAAAAATCCATAGCAGATCCTCTTTCACCAACTCTGTGCAGGGGAGGGTGCTTGAAAAGTGGGGTGTAAGGGGGGAGCCCCAGAGGCTAAAGCCTAACTCTCTGGGGCCCCTTTAGCTTCTTGTCTCTATTCATGGAAGTTCACACAACACAGCAGTCAATGCTCAAATGAGGCTCAACAGCCTATCTGGAAGTCAGAAGGGAGTTTTAACTTGTTAACCCCGGTTCTAATGACATGAGGAACCCTAGATAAATCCCTTTGGCACTCCAGGGTTACTTTGTCCATGATCCTGGCCTGGAAACAGTTGGGCTACAGGGCTCACATCACATGACACCTGGCAGGGTGATAAGCCTGGGTTGGGATGGCTGGAGCCCCTTGTGAGTTTTGTTGTTGTCCCCATCTTGTTTTTCATCTGCTTTTTAATTGGTTTGTTGATTTTGTTTTGAATTGTTGCATTTTATATTTTTTGTTAAAATGCTAAAATTTTATTTAAAATTTTAATAAAAATTTGTTAAAATTTTATCTTTTTTGTTGAGAGCCAGTTTGGTCTAGTGGTTAAGGTGCTGGGCTAGAAACCAGGAGTCTGTGAGTTCTAGTCCCGCCTTGGGCATGAAAGGCGGCTGGGTGTCCTTGGGCCAGTCCCTCTCTCGGCCCAACTCGGTGCAATGTAGACTAGCCTCCTCGTGGTGCACCCTGGGCAATGCGACTTGTCATGGCTAAATAGTCTACACATCTGGCTGCTGGACCTCACAAGGATTTCCCAGCAAGAAAAAATGCAGCATAAGCACCGAACTGCTATGCCATATGATTTTTTTTAAAAAATCTTTTTTGTTACACTGTGAGCCACCCAATAAACTAAACTAAACTAAACCAAACCAAACCGCTCAGCATTTCATGTGACCCAAAAACCTGGTCATTTCCAGGTGAGGCTCAGGCCTCAGTCAATGCCAAAGTGGCCAGGGACCATCGTATGGTCACTTTCCCTAACTCGGACAGTGCATGTTACCAAACTCCCAAAAGCAGCTTAGCTCTCCCGCCTGGGCACTGGAGACAGCATGCAGAGATGGGAGCAGATCTACCAAAATGAGACTGCTCTAGACCATCCATTTCCTTTCACAGTCTCCCCCTGCCCCCCCCCCAGTGCAGGATATGAGAGGGGCTGACCGGGGGGGGGGGTATCAGTCTCCCCCTGCCCTCTCTGTACGTGAGGGTGGTGGCTGACATGGGATTTGTGCTGCACCAGCTTCCCGTTTTAACTATCGTATTACCGAAACTTGGCATGGGAAGCAGTCTGGCCCTACTGGGCACAGGAATCCCAAGACAGACCCCTCAGCAGGGGCTCCCCAGCTTGAATGCATCTGGGGAAGGGGAGCCCAGCACCTCTCAGGGTCATCGGTCCCACTACCCAACAGCTCAGCCTGCTAGGAAGTTCTTCAACATCCCCTCAGAATCGGCCTGCCTGGGACTTAAACTGCTTGTTCCGGGTCCCACACCCTGGAAGGAGACAGATGGGCTTCTGGCCCCCCCTGTGGGGCAGGGGGGGAGTGCTCTTTTCTCAGGGTACAGAGAGCTCTTCAGCCCCTCCTCACTAAGCCTTGTTTCTGGTTCCCTGGCCACCCCCTTGCTCTTCTCCTAAGCCCCTCCGATTTGGGGCCTGCTGGCTTTTATGGACAACTGGTCAGACATCCTCGATCTCCTCTTCTGACTGCTCTCTTCCAACAGGCCTGGGCAAGCGCAGGGCTTCTCCCCCTTGACCCCCTCCTAGAGCTCTGGGGTCCCCCTCCAAGCCCCCCCCCTTTCAGACAGAAGCTGTCCCACACCCCGAGATGCCTCCAAGGTGCCAAGAGGTGGCAGAGCTTTACAGCCAAAGATGCCTTTTATCACCTGGTTCACCTGGTGAAGAGAGGCACAAGTGTCACAGCATTGTCAAGGCCATTTTATCTTTTTGTGTTACTGGCAGAAGGGCTACGTTTTATGCTATTATACCTTTAAGAAGAAAAGCCCCTTCTCAGTTCCCCTTGTTTTTCTCCTGGCCATGTTAGATTCTACAACAGTGTTTCTCAACACTGGCAATTTTAAGACGTGTGGACTCCAACTCCCAGAATCCCCCACCCAGCATGGCTGGCTGGGGAATTCTGGGAGTTGAAATTCATGCGTCTTAAAGTTGCCAAGGTTGAGAAGCACTGTTTTAGAAGATGACCAGCATGCCTTATTTTTTCCTTAATTTCCCTCCCTGCTTTTCCATCATCATTCCAATGCGCCCCCAGCATTACCGGATCCTTCCCCACCCCCAGGGAAGAAATTAGGGGTCTCCCATGTCTCTAAGGGGCAGGGCAGAGGTCACCTCTCAGAAGAGCTCAACCAAGCCCGACCATCACGAGCACAGACAGTTGAAGTTTTTCCTGTTCGCCCTCAAGGTCTTCGTTTAGCACCCCTGGCTCCAGGTAGCGCGAATCCCCGTGCCTAGCACTGCTCGTTTGCGGTGAAGGCTCGGCCGCTTGACCACCAAAGCTCACCGCCAGGATACTGAGATGGGAGGAAGCTGACCTTCTCATGAAGAAGGTAAGGAGTCAGAAGACCAGAGCGCTAAAACAAAGCCAACACAGGTGGGTTTTTTTAAGGACCAAAAAGTAGCACAGATAACAAGCTAAGGAGGACCTTCCTTATGTGAAATGCATTGATTCCCTAGTTCTGATATACTTACCTTAAGTTTCATTGGTGCTTTTAATACAATTAGTACATTCAATTTTGTTCTGCACACCTGATTATGCACTTTCATTCCTTTGGACAAGACAAAATTTCATTTGGCTCCTTTCCAAGAAGGAGCTTAATAAATAATGACACTGCTAATTAGCCAAGAGCTCTTAGTCCAAATGCCGTCATCTCATGGGAGAGCAACGCAATCTTGTGATATTTCACCAGGTTTTGCCATTTATTTCTGGCGGGCTCTGGGCGCCATCTGGTGGCACCAAACGCCCCGGTGCATGTAAGCTCAGGGCTCCCATTCCCCAGACTGAACCCTAAACGAATTATGGCATAGCAGGATGTGCGAGCCATGATGCTCTGTCTGTGTTGCAGAAGGTGTATAAATTGGTGACTGAGTTTTCTGGAAAACAGTGAACCCTAAACTGACCCAACAGCCTGGGTTCCTTTGACACTCTAGGCAAAGAATCAGCTAACCAAGGTTCACACTCACCAAACCTAGCCGGGTGTGTACACACAGCCAGTGTGTGCAGGGATTCTCCCTCCCAGACAATCAGCCTCCGTTTGAGCTGGACTTCAGCCTCTAACTGAAATCCCAGCCAAGAGGCTGCAGGAAGGCAAGATGGCAGCAAAATGCAGGAGGCTCCAGGCACCAGGGCCTGCTGATGGCTTTCCTTCCCCGCTGACCTCCCCCATGGGCTCCCTGGGGTGGGTATGCCCAAGCAGACCCACCACCCCACTGCAAGGTATCCAGTTGGCACTGCGAGCCTTGGATTGGCCACGGGATGGTCTGACTGTGCAACACCAGAGGCCAAGTGCCAAAGAACCCCGGGGAGCCCAGCTCGGGCTGCAGGGAGCACGGAAGGCACGCAGATCCGGGTTCAGCCACTGGCTGGCTGCATTCACTGAGCTAGGAAAGCAAAGCGGCTGCCTTCACATAGCGTGGCAAGAAATAAGCCGTATCACCATTATCACAGAAGGGAAGGAGCTCTGAGACGATCTGGTCCACCCCCCTGCCCAGGGCAGGGACCCACTGCTACAGCACAAACCTGGTTGAAGATGATGGCTGGTTCACCTGACCTGCTCGGATAATGGCTGGGTTCTCACGGCTCCCTGGACGGCAAACTGCCCGGTCCCATTTGAGCCAGTCCAGCCCGTTGGGCAGGCTCAGCTCCGGCGGAGGCCGACTGCCCAGGGCCTCCATAGAAGGGGCAGGTGCGGAAGCAGAGCTCTGCCAGAGCACTACGGCCCCTCCCCACAAGAGGGCAAACCAGGCGCACCGGGCGCCTTGAGCACTGGCAGGACAGACGCGGTCAAACGTTGGCTGGACTGAAATGGGATAAGAAGTGCCAGGGAGCAGTCAGCCAAAGATCGGAGGCCCCCCAGGAAAGCACCCCCACTGGGCCCAGGGAAGCCACCCAGGACTGACGCACCCCCTCACGGCAAGCCGGCCCATCGGCATTTGGAGCACCATTGCCTCGAAGCCCACCGGCCTCCATCTGGACCCTTCCTGTCCTCGCAACTTCAGAACCACCCTCGTTGCATCCCAGCCCCACAATCCTGCCTCGCCAGGGAGCGCCAGTGTTGGCTCTGCGAGGCTCGTCCGCGCAGGAACAGAGAGAACAGACCCCCTGGGGAGAGTCGTGGCCCTGCAAAACGAGACCCTGACGCCAAACGCATCCTGTAGTAAAGGAGAACGCCAAAGGCAGACAAGGTCTGTGACTAGTGCGCATGAACCGCTCTTACGCTATGTCCTTTAATCGCCTTGAAGGAAGGCCTTGGCTAAGGACACACACTAAGACCGACCATCCCAGGATCTCATTCTGCAGGAGCCACTGGCAGAAGTTCTTGTTCCGCTCCAGCTCTGACTCCAACAAATACATTCAAGGAAAGGCGATCGAGGGAGGAAAACGCCCGCAGCGTGGAGAAGTCTGTTGGATCATCACTTGTCGCCTCGTTTTGGTCTTTCTGGGTGAGCAAGGGACGCGAGCCGTCCACTGGGCGGGCGTTTCTCACAGTCCCCCTCTGAAAGAGGGGGCAGTTGGGGGATGGGGGGGCGTGAGACCAAGGGGACCCAGCCCGCCCATCGGAGAAGGGGATGTGCTGGGGTCGAAGGGAATTTTTGCTGAAGGAGGCGGCCAGGACTTGGGACCTGGGCGCACCGTTCAAGTTGGTCTGGGAAAGCTCTAGACACCAGAGGAAGGGGTGGCAGCACACCAGAGCCCAGGAGCCCCCCCGCCCGCAGGCCCACTTCAGGCTGGGCATGTTTACCAAGGAAACAGATCTGGATAAGCGAAACGCAAGCGAGGGGGTCCCAAAATCTGCGGCCGCAGCAGAGAGCCTCAGAAGAATTTGTCGTCGATTCTGAAGTGGGGCCGCGTGACGTCGTCTGGGTTGATGAAGACCGAAATGGACTTGCCCGGGTTCTCAGTCACCAGCTGCTGCAGCTTTTTGGCCAGCCGGTCGTCAGGCTGGTTGGGGTCCCCTCCGTCGGACTGGGGGGAGGGGATGCTGGTGGCGCTGCCCCTCCGTTGGAGCTCCAGCGTCAGCCGGTTGGCAGCCTTGACATGCTCAATGGCCATCTGGAGGTGTTCAGCAGGATCGGAGCGCACCGAGGAGAGTTTCCGTGCGTGGAGCATGACCGTCTCCTCCGAGAGATGCTCCAGCATGTTGCACTGGGGGATGAAGTAGTTGGGGCATGTCTTGTTCACCAGGCAGTGCTGCAGGTCATCAATCAGGCCCAGGAGGAAGTGGGCAGCGTAGTCCTCCTGCAGCAGGTAGCTGGCCGGCAGCCGGTCGCAGGCCCAGAGCATCATGCTCCGCAAGTGGTAGGGGCTGATGGCCTTGGGGCGCGAAAGCAGCTTGATGATGATGGCCTTGCAGGCCTGGTAGGCCTGCATGAGGCTGCTGGAGATGCACTTTTTCAGCTGCACTTCGCTGCGGGCAAAGGACAGTCGCCACTCATTGTCCTTCCTGCCTTTGTACGAGCAAGCGGGGACCAGGTAGAAGCCGCTGATGACTTCCTCCTCGGTGATCTTCCCGTCCCAGAAGTGGTTCTCCATCAGCCAGCTCTGGGCCACGGCCGGCCAGCCTTTGAAGGACACCACGGGCACGATGTCGTACAGCATGCGGCTGCTGCCCACCCCTAGGATGATGGAGATGAGGGTGCCATTCTTCTCCACTTTCTCCACTTTGGGCATCCCCCGCTGAGGCTTCTTCTGAATCTCTGAGAGGACGATGCTGATGGAATCATAGAACCAGTCGGCTACCCTGGTGGGGGAGAAGAAGTAGTTGGTAGCCCCGTTGAGATGGTCCACGATGGTGCAGCAGTCCTTCCACTTGCTGATGGTCCCTTCGTCAAAGAGCCGCAAGCTCAGCCAGGAGTGACACAGGGCGGAGTGGCGCATGTCCAGGGTGACCGGCTGGTTTCGGTCATGGAGCTTCAGTGCTGGCACAAGGAGGGTGAAGTCCATGTCATAGTCAGTGCCACGAGCGTAGATGTTCAGCTCATCGAGATCAAGATCCACCACTCCTTCTCGCACCCCTCCGGAAAGCAGCAAGTACTCATTGGCGACTGGAAGTTTTTGGTCAAGTTTTTGCACCATGCCTGCAAAGAAGGAGACAGACAAGTTGAGCCTGGGACACCCCAAGGGGGCTTCGGAGCCTGCCCCAAGTAAGAGAGCAGAGACCATCAATTTCCCCTCCAGGAGGACAGTCTGAAGCCAAAATTTGTGGGTGCTGTTTCCAAGAAGCTGTGGGCCCAGCTCTTGCAACATCCCTGGCCTGACCCAGATCCTCTGCAGGTAGAAGATCAAGGG